>NW_028274812.1:60897535-61207141 GCF_037043125.1 Eumetopias jubatus | reverse complement strand
AGTGTGAAACTATTATAGGTATATCATCTCTAATTTTTTACCACAAGGTATTTATATAAAGTCTCAAGTATCTAGGACTTTGCCCTGATTAATTTTGCTGGGTACTGAAGAAACACAGCACCCTGAGGAACACTGGCTGAAGGGATAAAACGCAAATCTCTCAGTAAACCCACAAGCCCTCTCGGATGCAGGCTGCGCACTGCCAATGCCAGGATGTCCCAGTCACTGTCATCTCCACGAACGGGGTGCTGCAGAGTTAGGCACCGAGGCTGTTCTGAGCCTCCACCCAGCTTCATCTCTTACAGCCTCTGCTATCCAATCCTCTCCCAGTCACCCTCTCCCAGTCACCCTGGAAGACCAGAGTTCCCAAACAGGTCACACAGTTTCACTTCCTCTCACCTCTGTACATTCTCTTCCTTCTGCCTGAAGTTCCCCTCAGTTAGTCATCTGAATGTTCTGTGTCAGCCTTTTCTCAGGTCTGGATAAAATTCAAAAACTGCTCAAAATATATCTGTTGAATTTAAATCTCTATTTTGTAGTTTTAGGAAATGCGTCAGAATCAAAGAAGTGATTTCCTTTCCTCCTGATGAACTGCTCCCACTGTCAAGAGGACAGATGCTCCTTGAAGCCCTGGGGAACAACGCTGTCAGGATCATATCCTCCTCTTTCCCCAACTCAACTCTTCCTTCGACTTTCCTCAGTCCTCCCAACCAAGAGCCAGAAGGTCCCATCCAATCTGTGAAGCTTTCTTTCTATAACACAAGACCTGACCGAGATGGCTGGGTGGGACCCTGGTCCCATGGCTTACTGACTAAATTACCTTGAATCCTTAACTTCATCTTTATGTGCCAACTTGAGCTACTTCACAGGATGTATGACAGCATTTTAACTGCAAAATGTTGTACGGGCATTGTGGTGACCGTTAGGCCTTCAAGAGGCCATCTTACTGTTCTCTGCAAGTTAAGCTACTTGTGTTATTACAATGAAACCTAAAATACCCAACAAGTTGGAAGGGGATAGTCTAAACTGGCTGAAATTTGTTTATAAATTTTTCTTGAAAAGATTTGGTTATATTATTCTTAACCCCACATAGCAGTGGTCAGTCTTACTAATACTCTAATGCAAGACAAAAGTGGTAAGATTACTTAACATAATTTTGTCTTGTTTTTTCAGAATCGAAATACAGTCAACCCTTGCACAACAGCAAGGGTTAAGGGCGTCATCCCCCTCCACAGTTGAAAATCCATGTATAACTTCTGACTCCCCAAAAAGTCAACTATTAAGAGCCTACTGTTGACTTAAGCCTTACAGCTAACTTAAACAGTCGAGTATCACATTTTGTATATTATATGTACTATGTACTATATATTCTTTCAATGACATAAGCTAGAGGAGAGAAAATGTTAAGAAAATCCTAAGGAAAATGCATTTACAGTATTACACTGTAAAAAAAAATAAGTCTATGTATAAGTGGACCCACACAGTTCAAACCCGTGTTGTTCAAACGTTAACTACACATAATACATGAGATTATGTACACTTTACCAACGCTTCTATTTCTCTGATACCTAGCAAAATAAACATTAATACCCAAACATTTAAAAATTAGAGTGTTATGTCCAATACTGCTACTGATTATCTTTGGCTTACCTCATAAGGCAGTTTATCAAAATATCCATTATTTGGCCCTTCCCTGAGGGCAGTACTACTAAACTTTTTGTTAAGACTGTCCATTCCACAACCATCCGTTTCTTCATAGTCGTCATCTTCTAGATCATTCATGTCAATAAGTGAAGTCTTGAGAGAAAGCACTGGCTTGTCCTTCGTACCATGTAACACGACTGCATCTAATTCAGTGTAATAATCCAGAAGAGAACTATTTACTTCCAGCCGTATGAGGTTTGTGGGAAAATTTATCTGCTTAATACAAGGTTTAAATTGGCGAGCCTGGGAAGCATTCACCTTCGTCGGTCTCTCTGACCAAAGAATCTCCCATCTGCCAAAGAAAGAGATTTACCTATAATACACTTTAGAATGAGATTTACTGTTACCTTAATGTTATGGCCCCATGCCCAACATGTTACAGCGTGATGCACAAAGATATTAAATAAGGTGAACAGAATCAAACACAAGTATTATTTCCAGTACATAAATAAATACACTAAATGTCATAGACCTTGAAATATTTGTACTACTTAAATTATTCTTATAATTTCCTAGAAAGTCCTTTCTGGCAAATTTCACATTGGTCAGTTAGAAACTGGCACAGCTGGAGCTACATGAGGAACACCATTCGGTCCTACAGAAAAAGGAAACCCAAAGTCAGAATAAGGCGTACAGGATGAATAAAGCTCTGCTGTGTGCATGTCCTAAACCAACTGTGGAAACTACACTGAGCATCTTGTCACACCAGGGTCTCCTTTTCCAACTTTTCCATTTCTGTTACTGGCATCATACAAACTCAAAACTTTCGTTATCTCTGATTTTCTTTTATCTGGTCATTAAGTTTTGTCAAATTTTTCATGAAACTGTCGCTTTTATATGCTCTTCCTCTGAATTCCTATTATTCTCCTCTTTTAGTCATCTGTGTATGTTCCATATCTAGCAAGTATCTAACACATACCAGGTAAATAACATTTTCTCCTACTCCTCCAAAATGAACCCCCACCCCTTTCCAGCCAGATTAATCATTACCTTCTGGATAATAAACTCATTTCTACCTTTGTGTCTTTGCTCACATTGTCTCCCCACAACGAAATGTCCAACCTGCAATTATATGCCCATCTATTCTTCAAGGTCCAACTCACCTGCCATCTCTTCATATAAGTCTCCTTATAAAACTATTTTCCAAAATTATTTAAAGATTTTCCATAATGTAGCATCATTAGATATATAATATTCTCACATATGTGTTATAAGTAACCATTTCTAATACTCTTTCCAAATATATCAGAGAAAATTAGAACCACAGACAAAAAATACTTCAATAAACATCTTTCCATTTCTAGTTATTTAGTTAGAATTTTTTAAATACAGATTTTATGTCAAAAACTAAGCATTTTTAAGTCTCTCAATACATACTACACACTGCTTTCAAAGAAGCTTATGCCAACAGCATATAAGAATGACTACTGAGGGGCATCTGCCTGGGTGGCGCAGTCGATTAAGCCTACGACTCTTGATTTCGGCTCAGGTCATGATCTCAGGGTCATGAGACTGAGCCCCGTGTCCAGCTTCACCCTCAGCATGGAGTCTGCTTGAGATATTCTCTCTCCCTCTGCCCCTCCCCCGCCCCCTGCAGCAGGCACGCACGCTCTCTCCCTCTCTCTAAAATAACAAATTCATAAATCTTTTTTAAAAAAAGAATGACTAAAGTTTTATTTATTTTTAAAAATAATCTGTAATTTCATGGTAAGCCCAATCTCCATAGAACATAATTTATAATTCACTGATTACTAATCACACTTAAAATGTTTTCATAAACTGATGAATCATATGAGGTTTTTTCTAATATACTGTCAGTTCATTTCCTTGGCCCAGTGACCTATTAAGATTTAAGTAAAAACTGATTACAGCAAGGCATTTAGGAAACTGAGATAGACAAAAGAGTGAGGCAAAACTATAGAAGTCATCAACATGCAGGTACCCTAGCGGCCTTTAGGCCAAGATAGCAGCAAGAAGGGCATAGAGCACCAACTTGGAAGCATAAGGCAGAAGCTCATGAGGATTATAGTAAACGTATCACTAACCATTATAATAGGAACTTTTGCAGTTACTAGACCCTTTATAATCACCTCATATTTGCTACTCTTGCTGATTCTGTCCTGAAAATTAGGAATAAAACCCATCAAACATAAAGAGCCTATGAGACAATTAGGAATAAAACCCATCAAACATAAAAAGCCTATGAGACAACACGAAAGTCAGAATGGAGAGATCAGTCCCACTCTCTAACCAACCTTGGGAGACTAGGGAAAAGTTCTTACTAAGGAGTACAGCAAGTTGTGGCAGGTTCAAAGAGTGAAGGAAAGCAGGCTGGGCATCTTGCTTTTCCTGTAACAAGGCAGTAAAGCCCACCTGGAATGCCAGGCTAGACCTAAGTACCCCTAGAGCTTAACTGCAAAAATCTTGAAGGTTCCTAACAAAAGAATTGATTTGAACACTCTAATGTAAACCTACACAGTTAAACAGAGCTAGCCATACATGTACAAGGTACTGAAGTATGAGTCATTTAAAACCATGTTGGTGGGAAAATGCATTCCTAATTTTGGACAGTATATTTCCAAGAATCATGAGGCAAATGGTTTTACTATTTATAAACAGTAAACTCTTACTGTATGTTGCCACAGTAAAATGACATCAGACAATGTTAGAGGAACGTCTAGTGTCTAGGAAACAGGGACTGCACAGGACCCTGTGAAATAACTGCCTGTACTGGGTCACAACACATGTGGTCTAACCCTATCTATTTTATGATTTAGCTTCAGTGAGGAGTTTTTCTGAGACTTAACAGAAACACTGAAAATGTGATGTAGAAATCACCTCTGCCAGGTCCTTTGCAAAAAATAAATACACAACTAACACATGTTCTTCATGTACAGTTTGAACTGCATTATAATGCAAATTACATTATAAATCTACAAACATAAGTTTAAAGAAAAGCTCTGACTAGAGCAGAAATATTCTATTTTAATAAGGTATTAATCCACTAAAGTCCTCCCTACTTACCTTGCAGAATGGACAAAGTTAGACGTTGCTTTAAATTGACTTCCTTAACCTTTCTTGTATATTTAAACATATCAGGATTAATGCTATTTTAGCAACATTTTTGCTTCTTCTATGTAGCATGAATATTATATATTTACTTACACATATATCTTAAGTTGTAAATATGATGGCATACTTAAAGAAAAACATCAATATCATCAGTTTTTAGAAATATTTTAAAATGTCTAAATATAAAAAACTTACATGTATCTAAATTAGTTATTCATATTTTACTTTTTCTTGATAACCTAAAAAGTAACAAAAATTATTTTATAGGTCTGTGGCCATCTGAATTAAACTACATTAACTATAAGACCAGTACAAATTGATCCTGAGGGGTCTGCATTAAAGTGAATTTTTATTTAAAATTTCCTAATAGAACTAGAATATATTATTTCACAGTTAGAAAGAGAAAGGTATCTATTTTATCCAACAAGAGAACATGCCAATATTATTTTATTCTGGAAAACTAAAGCCAGAATCTTAAAACCTAGTCAGTGAAAACAAGCAAGCAAATACAAACAAATGTACATGTGCACACATGTTGGCGCACGCGCACACACATGCGCGCGCACACACGCGCACACACGCACACACACACTTTCTGTGAGACAGCTCCAACTCTTTTAATCCTCTTGACCCAGGGCAGTGTTAAGGAGAGTAAACTGCTTTAAGTCATGCCCTCTGTGGTCTGTACATTTATCTGTTTACTATATGTGCTCACACACTGTATATATGTATGGGACAAGTCTGACCAACTCCAACGTCCTATGTAAGTATTTAAATCTACAGTATCACATATGAAAAATCAGCTTGGAGTTCCATTCTGGCTGTGCTTAGAGCCCTTAATTCTGAAATGGTAACCAACAGTATTCTCTTCATCAGCCCACTTATTTCCCTTTCTGTTGATTATACTGAATGCTTACTATGTGTCCAGTTCTTAGAAACAAATCCCTCTCTGTGATGTTGATCTGTTGCTTCCCCATTGAGAAAGTCTCTCTAGGGCACCCCAGAAGCAACTGGGAAACAGAGAAAGAGAGATGTTCACCAATGGAAACCAGAGAAACAAGTTTTCCAGCATATTTAGGTTGGACCCTGGCACATGGATGCAAAAAGCTTTCCTAGAACCAAAATTTCTCCTGGTTAGTAAGCATATCTAGCAGCCAGCACAAAGAAAGTTCTCTTGCCAACACTGTTCCATTCCATCAACTGAAAGTAAAGGGATAGAAGAGGAACACCAACAAGAATAAAAGAAAACTATTTAGATAGTGTACCTACTCACTCCTTGCCTCCCAGCCCATCCCTGATTGGAACTAACTAGCATGTGCTTTAACAAAATCATGCTTCTTGGCCTACAAAGTCAGGACCAGACAATGACCAATTCGTGAAACTGTTGCTTAAGCAACTTCCTTTGGCAGCAAATTCTCTCTGTGACAGCCACTGTCTTTCTCCCTTTCTTAACTTCAGTATTATGTAAGTGTTTTTATTTTATTTTTTTAAAGATTATTTATTTATTTATTTGACAGAGAGAGAGAGAGAGAGAGAGACAGCAAGAGAGGGAACACAAGCAGGGGGAGTGGGAGAGGGAGAAGCAGGCTTCCCGCAGAGCAGGGAGCCCAATGTGGGGCTCGATCCCAGGACCCTGGGACCATGACCTGAGCCGAAGGCAGATGCTTAATGACTAAGCCATCCAGGCGTCCCTAATTAAGTGTTTTTAATGCTCAGAAAAACCCACTAAATTTTATCCCCAAATAACTTTATTGCAATCGGTTTCTTTAACATGACCTCAATTTGTCATTTTCTTTCTCCTCTTTTCCTGTCTCTTTTTTCCAATGTGTAACCCTGTGCTAGCCTATCTTCTGACTCTTACACAAGCATCCATTAAGATCTTATCCTCAGGACTGGGACACTGGATACCACCTGTTTTCTTTTCTCTGAATCGGGCACTAGACAAGAAGTAAGAAGACCTTGAGATCTTACAGAACTACCTGTAACTTGTCTACTTCACTTGCTCAACAACAAAAAAAATGCAACCAGAAAAAAAGGGGAAAGATTGCTTTTTAAATTTTGAATGTTCTGGGACTACAAGTCCATTTCCTGCAAACAAATTCCTGAGCCACTCCAACTCACTCTCTTGCTTGCTAACTCTTAAGGTGGGCATAAAACCACGTGCTCAATTAAAATAATAGGCAGTACAGTCCAGGGGTTCCCAAACAAGAGCATGTGATAGAGATTTCCATGACTAAATGTGAAAAATAAGGAATGTATTGTTATATATAAAAATATGCACACATACACATGTAAAATCGCCAGCCATTCTTCAAGATTCTGATCATGCCAATTTCCCAGTATAAACTGAGGTTTCTTGTATAAAGTGATGGTGATGATAAATGATGTTAGTATTTCACGGGTTTGTCTTTTTAGGTGTACTTATTTAGCAAAGTAAATAATGTGACAACCTGTATCAGTTCTCTAATGTTTATTATCATTATTATGATGTTTCCTAGTTTATGATAGCCAACGTTCCCTACCTGTACTCCACTTAGACCTCCTGGGCAGTTCTGTGGGCCCACTCTCCACACCTCCCAGCTTTGCTGCTAAGGGCTTCCCCCTGCAGCCTTCTTCAGAGAACCACTTGGGCTCCTAGAGCCTCTTTATCCAGACGGTAGCACGTGCCTGGAAGATTTCCATTCCCCTTCCCACTCTCCTCACCCACAGTCCAAGACAGATGGGTGCAGGATCGTAAGAGCCCGGTTCCCTGACAACTTTTCCTCCAGGCTGACTGCGACTTCTTAGGAAAGTGCATCCTTGCCTGACTTCTTCCCTTCCCCACAGTGCTCTCTCCACTCTCTTAGTGCCTCCTCCAGGAGCCCTTCCATTGCACATCATCTGCGTAACAACAGTCTTCTCAAGGTCTGCTTCTGGGACGTTGGGTCCAAGAGCCTGTGATTCCCAAAGTCTGGAAACCACTAGTCTAGATCTTGAGAATGGCACTTCCACGCCTGTGGTCCTTCGCTTGCTTGTTCTCCACACTTTTTCACTTCTTTAAACACCAAGACCTCACCTCATGACTTCACCTTTGCAGCATGCTGTTCTCTCTCCACCTTTCCCATCCAAACTAAAGCTTCACTCAACTTTTGGGTCTCAGTAAAGTCACTTCCTCAGGGAAGACCTCTCTGAGCCCCAAAGACTAGGTTTGCCCTCCACCACCACACGTTCCCTGTGATCTCACGTTCTTCTTCCAGGCTGGCCTGTAAAACACTCAAAGAACAAGAGCCATGTTCATCTGGTTCTTTGTTTTGTTCCCAGCAGTGAACTGGCAGAGAGGGTGTTCAATGTTTCCGACTGTTTAAAGAAATTCACCAAAATGTTAACAGTTACTGAATCTGGGGAGAGTTGTGAGGTATTTTTTTTTCTTCCCTGTGTATTTTCTTTCTTGATATCTTAAAACAAGTTTTTTTAAACAATGAAACATCTACTGATTTCATAATCAGTAAAATTTAAAAGGTCCTTTTTTTATCCTACAATAATATGTATTGGTTAGATCCTTTTTCTCTTAAAATTTAATGGTATTTTCTGTGGAATAAAGCTAAAAGTCAGTTAAGCAAATTAGAGATACATTTGTAAATAAAGGTGCCACTTTAATCACAACCATATACTACAACTCTCAGCTAGGAACCCAAGAGCATGATTCATATTCGAAATCAGTTATGCACACATTATGGTTTAGATTAAAGATATTACATGTTTCATAGATCTCACTCCCAAATTTATCTAGGTTTTCAGGGAAAAAGTACATAACCTTGTAGGAAAGAGACAAAGAATGACAGAATCCAAAAAAAACAATTCTCACATAAAGGATCCTGCCCAAGGTACTTTTTCTCTCAGAAAAAAATTAAACAAATCTGTATATTAAAGGATGCTAGTTTTCTTTTATAAAAAATAGATTCATTAATAATATTATTCATGATGAATTATCAAGGTCATTCTGAAAAGAACAAAGATCATCGCGGCAGTATCCAGCTTGAGCTGAGCTGTACTCTGCATTTGTTTCCTGACACTGGGGAGGAGTTTTGAGGGGACAAGGGCCCTCAAGGAAGCAGTGTGTCAGGTGGCTAAGTGATCCTTGTCCCCACTCCTTCTCCAGTGGCAGCTGGGGACTGACAGTTTAATAGGTGCCCAAAAACTGCTCTGGGGTTAGAATAAGCTCAAAAGGGCAGGGCTTTTTGTCTACTTGGTTCATTGTTCACTGCTATATCCCCAGTATCCAAATCAATGCTTAGCACATGGAAGACACACATATATTTAATGAATGAATTAGCAAAGTGATAGAAAGATCACTGATATCAACAAGTAATAGAAAAATGAGAAAATAATATGATTAGATAGTTCAAGGAGAAGGAAACATAAATGGCTCTCAAACATGAAAGCCTATACAACCTCAGAGACAATAAAAGTATTTTAACTTAAGGTTTACATGAGATAACATTTTCACCTACCAAAATGACAAAAATATTAAAATTTATTAACACACTCTGTAGCTCACATGAGGCTTGGACAAAACATGTATGCATATACAATGCTAGCAGGAATATAAATAAGCAGAGCCTCTTTGAAGAGAAATTTGGCACTATCTATCAAAACTGCAAATGCATAAACCCCTTGGCCTGGCAATTCTTTTGGGATCTTAACCCACAGACATACTTGCACATATGTAAAATGATTTATGACAAGGTTATTCATTGCATTAATGTTCATAATAGCAAAAGCATGGAAAAACTAAGTACCCATCAAAAGGTGATTGGTCAGTAAGTTGGAATACATATACACTGTGCATTACTTGCAACCACAGAAAAGAATGAGGAACCTCTTTTTGTACTTATATGAAAAGATACAGTATATACTACTAAACGAAACAAGGTATAGGGCGACGTGAATAGTAGTACACTTATTTTTTGTGTATAAAGAAAATAAAAATACATTTGTATTTGTTTATATCTGCATAAAGAAACTGAAAAGAAATAAGTGGATAAAAGTGATTTCTTTGAAGATGGGTGGGTCTTAGGCACATGGAGAACAGAGTATATGCAAGACTGCATTATGTACTTTTTAGATTATTGAACTATGTGAATACATTACCAGGTCAATAATTATATTTTTTAAAAAAGAGGAGGCTGAACTACAAAAAGAGAGAGAGAGACAGTGGCACTACTATGCAAATTGATGTAAGTAAATAGGCTTTTAGAAAGAATGCACGAATTTCTCAAAGCAACATTTGTTTTTAAAAGAATATGCTTGTTACAAAGACATTCCCCTAACATTAAAGCTAATCCCCTAAGTACCCCTCCTAAAGTATCACTATAGATCTACTTTGAGTTACTCACTGTGTGTAAAAGCAGTAACGTGACGCTTGTTTGAAAATATGTTACAGGTCATATCTCCTACTAACTTCTCAGATTGGCCCACATCCCAATTAACTGAAATCACGCTTTTTGTTTATAGTAATTTGTGATGCACAAATCTCACGATCTATGAATATTACGGTATAAGGTGTTACATGTATAATGAATGTATTACAGCTTTAAATATGTGATTTTTCTCTCCCTATCAGAAAACTAAAGAAAATTTTAAAAATCCAATTTGTTCAAATTACTTAGAATAAGAAAAGACCTCCAATATTAAAACAAACATAACCTTGGGCGCCTGGGTGGCTCAGTTGGTTAAGCAACTGCCTTCAGCTCAGGTCATGATCCTGGAGTCCCGGGATCGAGTCCCACATCAGGCTCCCTGCTCTGCGGGGAGTCTGCTTCTCCCTCTGACCCTCTTCCCTCTCGTGCTCTCTATCTCTCATTCTCTCTCTCTCAAATAAATAATAAAATAAAATCTTTAAAAAAAAAAAAAAACAAACATAACCTTTCAGCCATATAATTTGGTCATTAAAAAATGAGCCTTACCTTACTTCAGCTGGTGGAATTGGTGAATAGGGATTTGCCGAACAAGCCAGAATTCTAATGACTGCTCCAGGATGATAGGTTTCCAGAACATGAACGGCGGTCGGATACACCTGTTGTTCAAAACTAAGTTCCACGTAGTCTTGGCTTTGAAAATTAGGCGGTGTCCTCTTGAATGGCAAAGAAGCGCTAGGACACTGATCCCACCATATTCCATAAGTTCGAAATACAGCTGTCTGAGTGAAGTCACCAGAACTTGGAAATACATTTGGTACACCTGCCAAATTCCACATGGTATAGGACATACTGTTTTCACTTCCATAATGGGAACTGAAATCCACTACTTCTTTGGCATACTGGACCACCTCTGCATTGAGAGGGGAAGTCTGGCTGTTTGATTCTATAGTTCTACGGCTGTTCATCATTTCTCCTCTTGTAGCTGTCCTGGCTTGGCGCCGAAGGCATATATAATAAAACATGGTCAGAACTGTTAACATGGGAAAGACTGGTGACATCTAGGTGTGAATTATGAAGCTTTAAAAGGTCAGGTGTCCTCAGTAAGACGCATGAACTCTTTGAAGGATGTTCTAAAAAAATGAATGGCTTAGTAAAGTAAAAATAATTCAAATATACAGAAAAATGCATGGATAAGGTAATAATTAGGCTTTCCCCCCAATGTAATTTCCCAGAATGAAACTGAAAAACCAAAATTCACTGTAAGTGTAAATCTCTGGTATAACTTATCGAATGAATTTTTAAGAAACCTATATATTGATAATGTACACAATTTTAAGCTATATGGGAAGCAAAACTGATACTATAAGGCAATGGAAAGTACATGATCCAAAAAACCCTATTTTATACAAAATTATAACTATCTTTCAAAAAATACTAAAGTCCTTGAACTTCTAAAATGAAAATTATTTAAAATATCTAGCAAACCACTAAAACACTGCTTTAAATCCAAAAGAACTTTAAGGCATTTTATAATTTCACATTTTAACAAATGATTCCCTATTGTTAATTATTACTCACCTCCAAACATGCTAAGTACAGATTTCACATTATGGGAATATAGTTTTGTGGAGCTGATAGTTAATCCAGACCAACTAAATTAACTGCCTTACACATCACAGATCACCAGACAGTGTTTAATTTATAACTCTTAGCAGTATTTGTTAGGGCAGGCCATGGCTGACTGGCATCTGGTTTGCTGCCAGATACTCTTAGAAATCACTCACCCCAGAGAGAATGGTCACAGGATACACACAGGAAATGCAAAAGTTGGCATTCATCCATGTGGCCTGAAAATTGCATGCTGATTTCAGGTTCAAATGTTGAAATGTGACATTCTTTACCTATGTAAGACAACAGTTTTAGAAGATCTTTTTATTTCCAACTTAGGAAGTCAAGTATCTCAAAAAGATTATAGATCATCTTTTAGATAAACAGACAAACATAGATAAATAGCTACCTATTAAGTAGAACTTTCAAACTGAACAGGTCACGTATTTCTGTTTTGTGGACAAATCTAAATAATATAATTTTAAAATTTCAATACAGAATGTAATAAAAATGTAATAATGACCCCTTTTTATATAAACAACACAAACCTATAGCTATGGGTCCAAGTATGTGGGTAGACATATATTATGGGGACCACACAGTATTTTTTATCTCGTTTTATTTTTATTTTTTAAAAAAATTTCTAAATATAGTTGACACTCAATTTTACATTAGGTTCAGGTGTACAACATAGTGATTTAACATCTCTACATGTTATGCTGTGCTCACCACAAGCGTAGCTACCATCTGTCACCATACAACACCATTACAGTATCATTGACTGTACTCCCTGTGCTGTGCCTTTTATTCCCACGACTTATTCATTCTATAACTAGAGGCCTGTATCTCTCACTCCTCACCCATTTTGCCTATTCCCCACCCCCTTTTCCTCTGGCAACTATCAGTGTTCTCTGTATTTATAGGTTTGATTCTTTTTTATTCATTTTGTTTTTTAGATTCCACATATAATGAAATCATAAGGTATTTGTCTTTCTCTAATTTCAATTAGCATAATGGCCTCTAGGTCCATCCATGTTGTCGCCACACGTAGCAAGATCTCATCCTTTTTTATGACCATATAATATTCCTCTGTGTGTGTGTGTGTGTGTGTGTGTGTGTGTGTGTGTGTGTGTGTTTACATCTTTATCTATTCATCTATACACTTAGGTTGCTTCCATATCTTGGCTACTGTAAATAATGCTGCAAAGAACATAGAGGAGGGTATCTTTTTGTGTTAGTGTTTCTGTTTTCTTTGGGTAAATACCCAGTAGTGGAATTATTGGATCATATGGTATTTCTATTTTTAATTTTTTGAGGAACCTCCATACTGTTTTCGACAGTGGCTGCACCAATTAGATTTCCACCACCAGTGCACGGGGTTTCTTTTTCCCCACATCCTCACCAACACTTGTTATTTCTTGTCTTTTTGATTTTAGCCATTCTGACAGGTGTCAGGTGATATCTCATTGTGGTTTTGATTTGCATTTCTCTGATGATTAGTGATGTTGAGCATCTTTTCATGTGTCTATTGGCCATCTGTATGTCTTCTTCAGAAAAATGTCTATTCATGTCCTCTGCCCATTTTTTATCAGACTGTTTCTTGAAGGCAGGATCTAGCCAAAGATCTTCATTTCTCAAAGTATTCAGTACATGGTAGGCACAAAATATCTGACATGTTGACAGAAAGGTGATGAACAAACAAAAAATACTACAAAAGTCCAAAATAATTTAAGATTATACAACAGCATTCTTGTGCCTCTTAATCCCAGCCAGATTCAAACACACTGAAAGGCTTGACAAAATATAACCAGTAAAACAGTAAATAAAGAACTGAGCTTGAAACAAGCGAGGAAAATCCACAGTTGTGGGAAACAGACGAAAGAGAGCAGGAGCTGAAGCTAATACAACTCCTAGAACCAGGTACAGGCCTTAATCGTTATAAGGGGACTTTCTAATACCCATAGAGAGAGGTTATTTCAAGCCACAGGTCATATGTGGAAAGATCTTCATAAAGCCAAAAATAAGGAAAGATCATCCTATCTGTTAAAATCAGAAATATGAAAACTCACTAGCTAGGAAGCCTAAGGAGACATGACCTCAATTTGGGTAATGGGGAAAAGTTGCCAAGGGAAATCAGAACCCTATTAGGTGTACATTATGCATAGAGCAAGGGCCTAAATTCACACTACTTTCATGAGTTAGAATCTCTACCCCATACCCAAGCCAAAAAAATTTAAAAAGATAAAGTAGCTCTGAACTGGTAAACTTTAGAACCTGGTAGGGGCAGATGTGAAACCTCTTTGAAGAGATACTTCCATGACACATGACACAGGACAGACTATAAACCCTTGCGAAAGATACATCACAGTAAAGACAGACTCCAAGAGAAAATGAACCACAATGAAGTTCAGTCAGTAGGCAGGCTCACTAAATGGAGGAACTTGCACCCCAAGAACAAGAAATAATAGAAAAATCTGAACAAGACATTTTTCTAGAGAGTAATAAAACATGTATTAAAATAACTAAGGTGTTTCTGCAGCACACATTCCTAGAGCTGATGTACCATGAATCAACAAATCAGATTCACCTCAGGAAATATAACACCAAGTGCTAAAGTATAGGTCATGTTATTAATGTGGGAAAATATTCCATTGCATATATGAACCACATCTTCATTATCCATTCGTCTGTTGAAGGGCATCTCAGCTCCGTCCACAGTTTGGCTATTGCGAACATGGCTGGTATGAACACTGGGATGCATATGGCCCTTCTTTTCATTACATCTGTTTCTTTGGGGTAAATAGCTAGGAGTGCTCAGCCATCAGAAAGGATGAGTACCTAACTTTTACATCAACATGGATGGGACTGGGGGAGATTATGCTGAGTGAAATAAGTCAAGCAGAGAAAGTCAATTATCATATGGTTTCACTTATTTGAAGAACATAAGGAATAGCAGGGAGGACATTAGGAGAAGGAAGGGAAACATGAAGGGGGAGGAATCGGAGGGAGAGACGAACCATGAGAGACTATGGACTCTGAGAAACAAACAGGGTTTTAGAGAGGAGGGCGTGGGGGGATGGGTTAGCCTGGTGATGGGTATTAAGGAGGGCATGTACTGCATGGAGCACTGGGTGTTATACGAAAACAATGGATCGTGGATCACCGCGTCAAAAACTAATGATGTACTGTATGGTGACTAACATAACATAATAAAATAAAATTTAAAATAAATAAATAAATGCGGGAAAAAATAATTATCTAGTCTATCACTTCTTTATTCAAATATTTCACCTACCACAATATAAATCTGTTGCAAAATAAAAAATACAACTGCACAAATCTCAAATCTTTAATGCCAAAATTTAAAATGATATAGCTCTTTTACCATATACACTTTATTTCAAAATAGGCCCCCAGGTATATTAACAGGGGTAATTGCCCAAAGAATTTACTTGGTCCTTCTCTTTCTTAAAAGAATAAAATAAATTGCAAAGATGAAATTTAGGAAATAAAGAACAATTTATAAGTATCCAACTCAACTGACAGACAATTAGAAGACTCTGCATGTTTTATTCCTGGAAACCTTCAAAAAAAGGACAGAATTCCATCTGCCAAAGTGGACAGATGAGTTTGGCTATATAATCTTTTTTTTTTTAAGATTTATTTATTTATTTGAGAGAGACAGAGGCCAGAGGGGCGTGGCACGCAGGGGAGTGGCAGAGGGAGAGGGAGAAAGTCTCAAGCCGACTCTGAGTAAAGCGCAGAACTGGAAACAAGCGACAATCCCACGACCCTGAGATCATGACCAGAACTGACCAGAAGAGAAACCAAGAATTGGAAGTTCAACTGACTGCACCACCGAGGTGCCCCTGGCTGTATAATCTTTGGACATCACTTCTCACTCCACAATCTATACAAACTGCCTCAAATAAGCTTCTTTCACTTTCTTTATAAAACTGCTTTTACCAGAAAGTAAAAATTTTATAAAACCAAGGAAATATCTGCAACATAAGATACAATCATTCACCTGAACTTTCATGATCATTCTTGCCATAAAGATCGAGACAAACCGTGAAAGTCAATTCTATTTCACACACCAAGCCACAAACTTCCTGTTTCCCAGCTAGCTTTTACTATTATAGATTATGGGATAATATCAAAAGCAGCAAGAATGCCATATGAGCAATATCATCTTTAAGCTGCATTAAAGTTAAATTTTACACTGAAGCAACATATGTAAAAGTGAGTTATAAACTGTAAATGTATGTATTATATATTCAAACTTCTGAACAGGAGAAGAGAAATGTAAATGGATGCTTTATTTTTCCAACTATGAATAACAATAATCGTTATTTTTGTAAGATAAAGCTAAAAATGACAAGTTTCTGAAAGAAGGAAAAGCAGTGTACATACAGTACACTGAAAAAGCAAATATATTTACTCTTTTCCAGCAATACTATTCAGAAAAACATAATAAAATTAAAACCTGTTTTTGAAAATAAACAAGGCATAGAAATAAAAAAGGAAGTGTGCAACCAATTGTTAACACCCTTTATTGATTATAAACTGCTTTCCAATCAACTGATGACACTATAAAAGTGTTTGGGGGGGTGCAGAAGAACATATGGAGAAGAAAGGATAGCTCCCTTTACTTTTTCCTGGGAAATGAAGCTGAAAAAGGGAATAGAGCCATAGTCTCAGGACTCATGTGGCCAGCAACGGCCAATGCTGAAGTCCAAATTGTCCATGTACTGTCTGGACTTTTGCCAAGGCATGGAGGCAATTTGTGATAACCAATGAACATCCCAATGAGCAATGAACCAAATGCAAAAGATACAATAACTCTATTTTATGAGGAGAATGGGATTCAAAGACAAAATGACTTTTCCCACCTGGTGCAAATAAATAAATATTAGTCTGGTACACTAAAGTGGTCCAAAAGGGTGATTATAAAATATACCTTTTGAGAGACATTTCTCTTCCAGTTCATTCAAAATGCTACTTTAATTTTTAAAACTCTCACAGCATATAAAAACATTATTTTCCATTTAACAAAAAGTCACAATTAAAAATAGGGTCACCATCATTTTATTAGTTGTTTAATCCAATTACTTATCAACAATGGCTATGAGGGGAGAAATTCTCCACAACACACGGAACTTTTATACTAGCACAATCAAGGAATACAGAACAACAGCCATTTTAACTTCTATCCTGAGACTTTCATACTCCTTGGGAAACAACTTGCTTTACACGACATGATTTTATTATAGTACAACTTTATTTTCAACTACATCTTTCATATTATAAAATGCTTAACAAAGTTAAATAATACAATTACAGAGAAAGCAGTAACAGTGGAAAAGAGAAATTAAGAGGTATAGACAAGGGAGAACATATGTTTTCTACTGAGATTTGAAGTGAGATGGGGAGTCGATGAGGCGGAGAGAAGCAGGATGGCAGGAACCGCAGAGAAGACGGCTCCTGCTCTGGCACCGCAAAGAGGAAGGCAAAGGACTTTCCATAAAATAAACAAAAGGAGGCCATCAAAATGAACTTGAACCAGGACCACGCCAAAGCCAGGTTCACAGTGGGATGAAAGAACCTAGAAACAAGCTTAAAAGCCCAAGAGGATTCTCAACTTAAAGTGAAAAGATAGAGAAGCAAAAAGGACAGGCGACGAGGCACAGCCAGATACTGAAGGCAAGTGACAACGCAGTCCTGCCGCAGAACGGCCCACAGACACAAGCCGAGGAAGTGATGGGGAAAGACGACGGTCTAGGCAGCTCCGCAGCATCACACCAAAATGTAACAGAGTGCATAATGTGGTAAGAAATCAAGATAAAAAGGCCAAACCTGGTAATGTTATCATTTCTGAATCCTGCCAAAACTGATCGAGAGATGCTATTTTGAGGAAGGGACTTTTCTGGACAAGTCTAGAAATCCAGACATCGGTGAATGGAGGAAAATATCAATCAAGAAGAGGGGAATCATATTCGAATTCAGCAGCAGCTGCCCCTCACAACCAGCCCTCTTTCCTGGCCTGCCCCCTCTACGCTTCTAGACCACCGCAGGCTCTTCTATCTCCTTCTGCCTGTCTGATAACCTCTCCTCCCCGGGCCTTCTTCCTCTTCATTCTCAAATATATAGAGGTACCATTAAGAGAAGGCCGTCTTTTAATAAAATGACACCCAAGAATGTTCCACCTACCTTGGCATGTCTTCTCCCGCCATCCCTTCCATTTCCACACGCCCCACCTTTGCTGTAGAACATCTGCCTCACCCCCAGCCACACTCGTGCTTGCACACCTCAACATCCTCAAGTCTTCCACTGAGGCTGGGCTGCTCTGGAATGCCCTGTTCTTCCCCACTTGGCAGCCTCTTATTCATCCTTTAAGGTCACGTACAGACTTGGTCTACCACTCACTTTTTCTCTGCTCTTACATTTTTGTGTGCCACTTCTTATGTGGTGAGATTTTCTTCTACCCCAACAGACTATGAATTCCTCAAGTTCAGAGAAGGTGATTTAATCATAACTACACCCTTAGGGCTTAGCACATGCCAAGATATGCTCAATAAGCATTTGTTCTGGTTTCTTTTTGAAGATGGGCAGAGAAGATGGCGGGACAGAATTAAAATAAACACAGAAATGAAACCAGGGACTCTTCAAGATAAGAACATGAGACCGAAAAATGAAGCAAAAAAAGTTCCATATCTTGATACAGAGCAAAAGAGGGGGAAAATGGATAATAAAAACCGAAACACAATAGGTAAGAATCAAATGTATGACCTTCTTTGAAGCCATCCAATAAGGAATAGTATACATATTGAAATTTTACTGTTCAAAGAGAATGTAAAAAATAGTAACCTCTGTTAGCACAAAAGCAGCCCCTGAACACATAAAAGAGACTTGACCTTGGCTACAAAGAAACTCTGATTGAAATTAAAGAAAGATCCATGAAAGAGATGATTGGAGAGGTAAAAGGGAACTATTTTCTCAAATACAATGAATTTTTTTAACACTCCAAATCTCTGTTAAGACCATAGAATGATTAAGAAGAACTGAAAAACTATGAGTAGAAAAGAAGTTCTTAGAAAAAGTGATAACCTGGGGCGCCTGGGTGGCTCAGCCGTTAAGCGTGTGCCTTCAGCTTAGGTCATGATCCGGGGTCCTGGGATCGAGCCCCGCTTCAGGCTCCCTGCTCAGCAGGAAGCCTGCTTCTCCCTCTCCCACTCCGCCTGCTTGTGTTCCCTCTCTCGCTGTGTCTCTCTCTGTCAAATAAATAAATAAATAAAATCTTAAAAAAAAATAAAATAAAATAATGTACCAGTGTCAGTAAGGAGACTACTGGGAATGGAATATTACTTTACATGCCTCTCTTCCCCTAAGTAAATTCTCCTCCAGTTAAAACACTTTTATTCAGATTACAGTTTTTATTCAACAAGGCCCCAATATAGAATAAACATGTAAAGTTCCTAACTCAGCCAAGTGTATGGACAGGGAACACAGAGCTTCCTACCTAGCTTCAAAGCTTCTTGAAAATCCAGGCAAATAGAGCAAAAGAGAGCAGGGGAACCACTCAGGAAGAAAAAACCTAAAGGCCGAGGAAAAATCCTGAAAACCAAAAGGACAAACAATACTTCTTTCTCTTCCAGGAGTCAAAGTAGGACTTAAAATACAAAAAGTATGGCAACAGCGGGCATTTCAAAACTTTTGCTGAGTTAATGAACAAATGGTGAGGACCATGTAAAAAGTGCATAAGAAGTCAAATCAGGAATAAACTTGTCAGAACACAAGGGAGAAGATTTAGAATCAATTTAACCTAGAAATTATGATAATTATGATAATGGTTAGTTATCTTTCCTTTCTTTCCAAAACTTTCTTTAACAAGCATATCTCAACTTATGAAATATTTCATGACCATTCTTTAGTAGAGAGAGAAAGGAATCGAGGAGTCAATGTTTTCTTTTTGTTTTAAAAAGCAGAGCTGTAGGGATAGATGTCTGGTGATTTAATACAATGGACCTGAAAACCCTCTTCCTGCGCAAAGTGCTATCTCACAAACGGACAGGAAGGACATGTTTCTAATAACAAAGGTCTGATATAGAAAGTACCTTAGATAAGCTGCCACCAATGGCATATTCTCTATATTTCACCTTCTCTTGTTAATGATGGGTAAGAATAAACCATATGAATGGGAAGGACTGTGAATTTAGAATAACTCTAAACATTTGGCAGATACACAGTATCTATTTAACTAAAATCTAAAATATTAAGGACATCTGGCTAAGGGCAATTTTAATGGACTCACTGAAGAGAGAAAACAAATCTCTCTAGCTACTAAAACCATAAAGTATATTGAATTTACTTTGTTCAGATACTAACTATACATTTTTGTACAGTAAAATAAAGAGCTTTTACCTAATAGAAATATATTGAATTTACACTTAGCCTTCCTAACAAAAATCCAACTACAAGATCATAGGTATGTCACTGCTAACCATTGATGCTAAAAGAGCAATTAACTAAAATGGTATAATACTGTTAAATTAACTTTGGTGTGTAATTTACATTCCAAAAAAAAATGTACCCCATTTTAAGTGTGTAGCTTAATGAGTTTTGACAAAGACATATACCAATGTAACCACCTCCAGAATCTAAATATGGAATATTTCCATCAGCCCAAAAGGTTCATTGCTGCTCCCTCCCAATCACCCTTCTACTTCCTGCACCAGATAAAAATAACCTGCTTCTTATCACTACAAATGAGATTGTCCTTTATTCTAGAGTTACACATAAGTGAAATAATATGGTCATACTCTTTTGTGTCTAGGGTATTCTGCACAGCCTATCTTTAGATTTATCCCTGTTGTTATGTGTATCACTAGTTTGTTCCTTTTTATTACTGAATCATATCCATTATATGGACATATCCACTCACCTGTTGATAAACATTTGGGTTGTTTCTTGTGCCAAAGTGTTTCTAAAATGGCTGCCAACATTTTACATTTACACCAGCAATATATGAGACGTCTAGTTGTTCCACATCCTCATCAGTAGTCAATGTTGTCAGTCTTGAACCATTCCAGGGGGCGGGTGGTAAATATCTTGTTTTAATTTGCATTTCTCAATTGACTAGTAATGATGTAGAGCATTTTTTCATGTCTTTATTTGCTATTTGTATCTTCTTTAGTGAAATGTCTATTTTACCCATTTTTTTAGAATCAGGTTTTTTTGTTTTCCTATTATTTAGTTGTAAGAGTTCTTTGTACAGTCTAGATATAAGCTTTTTATCAGATATACGTTTTGCAAACTTTTCTCCCAGTCAGTGCCGGACTTTTCATCTATTTGACAGTATCTTTTAAAGAGAAAACTTTCCAATTTTTATTAAGTCCAATTTATCATTTTTTTTCCTTTTATGGCAAATTTTTGTGTATCCTAGCGAACATTTTACTTAAGAGCAATGTCAAGTATAATTTCAAAAGGGTAAACTCTGGGACAGATAACATTTAATACCTTAAACCTGGGAACAGTTAATTACAGATTATTGAAATTTCAAGATGATACCAAACTGGATGCTGCAAACACTTCCAGTGGGAATGCAAAATGGTATAGCCACTTTGGAAAACTTTGGCAGTTTATTATAAAGCTCAACATACCCTTACCAAACCATCTAGCAATCCCACTCCTACATTATTTATCCAATTGCACTGAAAACCTATTTGCAAACAAAAACCTGTACACAAATGTTTATATATTTATTCACAATCACTCCAACCTGGAAACATGAATGATGTCCTTCAACAGGTGAAAGGATAAACAACCATACATCCATACGATGAAATAGTACTTAGTAATAAAACAGAATGAACCACTGATTCAGCAAATAGCACAGATGAATCTGAAAATGATTTTGTAAGTGAAAGAAGCTATACCCAAAAGGCTATATGTTATAGAACTTCATTTATAGGATACTCTGAAAAAAGCAAATTACAGGGAAGGCAAATAGATCAGTGATTGCCAGGAAGTTAGAGGAAAAGACGGGTTGACTCCAATGACTACAACAGGCCCACACAAAGGAATTCCTTGGGTGATAGAACTGTTCTGTATGCTTTTTGATTTCAGTCTTTGTTTTGGACCAAAACAAAGTCAAGTTGGAGATTTAATATCCTCATACTGGCTTATTTATAGGGGTCCTACTTTATTAGTCTGTTCTTGACCAGCACACTCTGAAAGAAAGTTATGTATTAGTTGACATGTCCTGCCCACTCATTGTGTCTAGGACAAAGCCCAATCACAGAGGCCTTTCCATTCACCTGCCTTTAGGGAACTACCCCTCTGGAAGAGAGAACAGTGACCTTCATGACTTCACAGAGATTCCCAACCAGGAACAAATCAGCCAACATAGATCTGCATTTATATGTAGGAGTAGAATTACCTATCTTAAAGACAAGGAAACAAGTTGGGCAATTAGAGCAAATGGTCTCCAGTAAAAGTTAGTAAACAATAGGAAAGTAGTTTTAAAATCATAATTGTTATCTTTAGTGTGAATTAATAGAGTATAGGATTCACAAAACAAGGAGAAACTATTTTTAAAAAATTTTAAGGTCTTTGAAATTAAAAACATGGTGGCCAAATTAAAAATTTTAATGAAAAAAATGATGAGTAACTTAGAACACAGATGCAAGAAACCTAATGCCTATATAAAATGAATGCAAGAGACTGAAGCTGATAGAAATTCAAGGAAATGCTAGAAGATAATGTAATATTTCAGGAATTCTAAAGAAAAAAACTGACTCAAACTCTTATTCACATAGAAAAACAAAAAACACAATGAAAAATATTTCTGGACATACAAATATACTTTCCATAAGTCTTCTTAAAAAAATCTTCAAGAAAATATTCCAGTCAAAAACCAAAGAAAGTATTTTCGAAAGGGAAAGATGTAATATTCAAGTTACTAGTGACCTTACAGTCAAATTTAAATCTTTACAGATACAGTACTGGTGAAGATGAAAAGGATGGTTGGGGGAAAAAAACACAAGTAATGTTAAAAAAAAAATCAAATCAATAAAACTAAGCATGTAGGGAAGGCAAGGAGTTACAGCCTCACGTTATTGAATGGAGGTATAAGGGAACAGTTATAGATGATTTTAGAATTTCTGAACTTGTAAGAGAGAGAAAAAAAGGTAAATATGAATAGATTAAATTATCCTATTAAAAGATAAAGTCTTTTGCACAAGGGATCTTTGTAATGGAACTGTTCTGTATTTTGACTATGGTGGTGGTCACAAGATCTACATAATATTTGCAGAGAATTAAATGCAAACACACACAAGTGCATGTAAAAGTCATGAAATCTGGATAAGGTCTGTAGATTGTACCAATGTCAATTTCCTGGGTGTAATACTGTCCTATAGTTATGCAAGATGTTACCACAGGAGGAAACTAGGTGAAGTATACATAGGATTTCTCTATATTATTTCTTATAATTGCATATGAATCCATAATTTTCTTTTTTTTTTTTTTTCCAGAGGGAGTAGAGGGGCTGAGGGAGAGGGAGAGAGAGAATCTTAAACTGGCTCCACACTCAGCACAGAGCCCAATGTGGGGCTGGATGTCATGACCCTGAGATCAGGACCTGAGCCAAAATCCTGAAATCAAGGGTCAAACACTTAACCAACTAAGCCATCCAGGCGCCCCTCTATAATTATCTTTCTAAAAAAAGTTTAAAAATGCAAAAAAATAAACTTTTGAATTAGGAGGAGGGAAAACTAGAGAGAGAAATAAAAGTCCAGCTATATGATGTTTGATGTTTAAAAGAGGCAAGTAAAGCAAAATGATGTGGAATGACTAAAATTAAACATGTGAGCAATAAAGATCTGGTACACACAAAACTGACAGAGATGACAATAGTAATATCAGGCAGTGTTGACTCCAAGGCAAAAATCATTAAACAAGGCAAAAAGAATATTTTATACTTTGTAAGATTAAAATCCAAACAATTACACATAGGATGAATTCAACCAAATTGATAGTCACAGTAGGAAACCAACATATTTTGCTCAATTTTGAGGGAAAAAATAATATAGTATAATAAATGTGTCAGTAAAAACAACAGGGAAAGGATGGCTTATCAAAAAAAAAATGTTTTAGAAAAATGTCCAGATACTTAGAAAAATAAATTTGGAATATTATCATAGCAACCATTTTTTAATCCAAATTTATGATACAAAATTCCAATTAGGGGAATTTGTACAAAGTATTTTAATAATCTTGGGGTGGAAACTTAGAGGTCATAAAGGAAGAGAATAATAGAACTGACAACTTAAGTATTATAAAAATTTCTGTAAAGCAAAAGTTCCCAGAAAAAGCATTAGAATAGACTATGAAAAAAAAAAAAAACTATTAAACGGTGTACCAAGTCACTAGTAGCCACAACATGTAAAGAGCTATTACAAATCAATAAGAAAAAGAGAAACACTTCAACAGAAAACTAAGTAGATGATGAACATGTAAGTTACAAAAGAATGCAAATGACCAATAATTTACAGATATTTAACTCCATCAATAAACAAAGAAATGCAAAATTAAAACAGTAAAAACATACCATTTTTCATCCATAAAACTACTAAAATGTTAAAAATGATTGTATCACCTGGATACAATTCTTCACAGGTCTCTCATGTTTCTGCATGTCTTATAAGCCGGAGCACTGATGGCCTTTGTTCCAGACTATCTTTTCAGGGAGGTCTATATAGCAAACATCCATGGTAGATAAAGAGAGGTTTCCCTTTGGAGAAGAGGGCAGGTTTGTTTATTATCCAGTATAATAAATACAATGCTTCTCTCTAGCACAAAGGTTAAGCAAGTTTACTTGCAGCCCATTATGGAAGACTCAGGGTTCCTGTCCTGTAATGTAATCTGTGTGTGCTAGAGTCATCTCTTCATTATCACATCACCCAGTAGAAACTGGGGTTCAAGGAAGCAGCACAAGAAAATGATGATACTCTGGCTACCACTGTTGCTGTGCTTTGAGTCTCTGGCCCGGGAGTCTCATGTCTTTTGCCAGTATCCATCAAACTGCTGGCTTGCAAGTAGGGTAAAATCTCAAGACCTGTAACAATCCATGGCAATGATATGGAAGCAGCAGCATTCTTATAAAGTGTATAAATTTACTCTTCCAACACCTTTTGAAGAGCAATATGGCACAATCTATCATAATTTAAAATGTATATAGCCTTTGACCCAGCAATTGCTTGTCTAAGCATTTACACCAAGGAAATAAACAAATGTGCTAAAATATATATACAAAATGAATAATAGAAATAAATTTCTATTCTGTAACAGAAATAAATTTGAAATTGCTTAAATTTCTATTCTGTAATAGAAATAAATTTGAAATAGCTTAAATATCAACAGGGAATCAGTTAAATAAATTTTAGGTTATTCCTACATTGAAATACCAGAAAGTCTTTCAAAAGATAATGTTATATGCACTGACAGAAAGATGTTCAATTATTACTAAATGGAAGTTATAGAAAATTATATATAGTACACTGCCATTTATGAAACAAATGTAGACTTATACACATGTATTTTTTGTGTCTGGAAGGAGAACAAATGATTAATGATGATCTCTGGGAAATGGGGTTATTGAATAGGTGGGCACACAACACTTTCACTTTCTCCTTTGGCTACTTCTGTATTACTTGACTTTTTTTTTTTTGAAGAATGTATATATTCATTTTATAATCTAATAAAGTTTCTAAGCATCTGTTATGGCAGCACTTGAAAATTCATTACATTTAAGATGTCCAGTTGGGACGGTAAAGTACAAATGGACAAGGGGCTGTCCTGGGTGTCATTTCTATGGGCACTTATCCCTCAGAGCTGCTGAAACCAGGTACAGAAAGTCCTGAGTCATAGCTGAGAAGAGACACACTACACTTACTAATAACACAATCCAAAGTTAAAAGATATGCAGATTTTGAACAGCTGCTTTTTTATGTACAACTCTGAGGAGCAACTCTATGTGGCAAGTTCTGAGGTACCAAAAGAAGGGATTTATTTAGCAATGGTTAATGATTCAACATACCATGAAATAGGTTAGGTAAAAAAATAGTAATTTCAAGCACAGACAAGAAATTTTAGAGGGGCAGGGGAGGGGTTGGTAAGGTGACTTAGTCAGTTAAGCATCCAACTCTTGATTTCGGCTCAGGTCATGATCTCAAGGTCTTGGGATGGAGCCCCTGCTCTGCGGGTTGGGCTCTGCGCTCAATGCAGAGTCTGCTTGAATCTTGAATCTTCTCTCTCCCTCTCCCTCTGCCCCTCCCTGCTGCTCATACTCTCTCCAAATAAATAAAATCTTTTAAAATAAATAAAAAAAATAGAAGGGAGGGAAGGAAGTCAATTTAACCCCATTAAGTGTTGTCATTACAAAAATACTTAGTGGTCTATGATATGCCAGACACTGAATCACTAGACATTAAACACATTATAAAGCTAGAGTAAGAAAAGCAGCATGGTATCAGCACAAGAAGCCAGAAATCACTGAACAGCAGTTGAGAAAACGTCTTTAGAATACGCAAGAATTAGGACCTTGGATAAATAGAGTATTTATCAGTAGGGAAAACAGAATCCAACAAAAGAGGCAAGTAAAGCAAAATGATGTGGAGTGACTAACTTAAACATATGAGCAATAAAGATCCCATCCCATTGATGAGATCAATGGCTAACAATTTTGGATGGGGGGAAGTGCCTTATTTCCTTTCTCACACCAAAATATACTTGAGGTAGGTTAAAGATTTTTGGATGAAGTCTAAGATCATTAAAAGTACTAGAAGAAAACAGGTGGATATATATATTTACAGTTCATGTGGCAAAAAGTCCAAGAGGACACCAAAGTTAGCACCATGAAGTTAAGACAGAATGTTGATCACAGGAAAATTATGATGATGAGGCAGAGACTAAGACAGCAAAGAACAAAGGGGCAGTTTTTGCTAACTGACCATATCTGAAAGTAAAAGACAGCAGTTAACATTTTAAGATGTCATGTACACAGTACTATAACTGCATTACTTGATCACAGCATTATAAAGAAGAAATTAACCATTTTACATTGAGATGACCTCTCTGATTTTCAAGTCAGTAACAGAAGAGAAGCGCAGTAAATTGCAGGGTTCAGAAAAGCCAAAATTTGAGACAGTTTAAAAAGTTGATACTCAAAAAAGAGGTATGGAAAGAAGAATCCAATGCAATGAGCAATTAGAGAGAGCCTACCATAGGGTGATGGACATTGCTACTAGGAAAACAAGAACGCTGTCTCTTTCCCCCAATAACTTAGTATCTAATGAAGAACTGTAGGATAGTTGATGTATTAAGAAAAATCTCCCTTTACTTAACCAACAGGTATAATATGTAGTACAGAACTACAGAGGCATTAAGTGAGCTTTTTAAGGACAGAATGTGCCTGAAACCAAGGACTACACGCCAGGAAGCAGTAAAGGCAGCTTGTGTCCTCAAATTGGAACAAGATCACCACACCTGGTGTTGAATCCTCCAGGGCACAACGCCAAACATGGGATCTCGTCAGTGCTACTACCGGACCACAGGTTTATATCACCTTTCTATTTATTCTATTTATTCTATTATTCGTATATTTCAACTAGTGACTGCATCCCGAGGCTACGTGGCAGTAAGCATTTGGGAACCATCAAGGCAATCCAAAACCACTCCCACTGTAAGCATGTTGACAAGGAGGCCAAGTGGATGGTCACCATCAACACTACACTCTAAGGACACCCCTAAACATAGAAACAAAGTTGCTGCCGGTATCTTGTGGCAATCCTGAAGATATGGGCCTGGTTAGTCAAAAACCATCCATGCCAGAGGGAAACCAAGGCAACACGCACAGGAGCAACACAGGCGGGCAGGTGGCCGACGCGGTACTGCAGGGTCTGCACGGCCCGCTGATACGGCGGTGTAAACAACCCTGGGCAGGGTGGATGCCGGGACGACGCCTCACGCCGTGCAGAGTGGGGCAGAGAAGCACTACCCAAGGCACGTAAGCCGCTCACAGGTGCCCAGCAAGTTCCGGAAAAGCGGCACAGGCTTGGGGGGGGGCGGGAGGCAACCGGTGGGGGACCTCTGCCCCGCGCCCGGGTTCCCCGGAGCACGGCGCTCCGCCCTAGCCCGGCCCCGCCCCAGCGCTGAAGGAGGAAGACGGAGACCCGCAGGAGGAAAAAGTATAGGTAAGGGCCGTACCCTGCAGGGTCCGGGAGAGGTGCACGCCGCGGGGGTCACCAGCAACCCAGGCGGCACCGGGAGACGCGGGCGCGGACGCGGCTCCCAGAGTCCCGCGCTCCGGCGCGGCGGCGGCGAGGCCGGCCCAGCGCGACCCGGAAGGAAGACGCAAAGACCGCGAGGAGGGGCGGGGCCGAGCCAGAGGGGAGGCGGGGCGCCGTTTCCGCTGGAACCTTGCGCGGCGTCTGGACCGCCCTCTCCTAGGCCGAGGGGAGGAGATTCCTGCGGACTTCCCAGCCCGAGTCGTGCCCTATAAATCGCTCAGTTACTACCCAGCGGGCAGTGGTTGAAACCCACTGTGGGAGTAATCCGTTCCTCGCACCAGCCTGCCATCTGTAGTGTAGTCCTGCTAGGGCTTTTGCAGTCCAGAGTTGTGGGTCAGGTAATGCATAGGGATTATGGGTAGTAAGGTCTTCAGAGCTGAAGTGGAAAATAAATTATAGGTGCTCTAGAGGCATAATTCACCAAGTTTGCAAGTCTCTTCTGCCTCAGATACAAATCCGTCCTGCAAGCTCATTTCTCTCACATGTGGAAACCGTGACCATGATCTCTCAGGAACGAGATGGTCTCACGTCTCCCTTACTCAGTTACTTTTGTTTATTTTCAGTAGATACAGTATCAACTTTTTAAAGTTTGCATTATACTGATCTCGTTACAAGATTTCTACTGAGATGAAAAAACATTGACTAATGAAGAGATGATAACATATTACTTGCTATCTATTTGCCCCTAAAGAGCCAAAATAATAAAGATATTTATTTATAAATTATATATATGAACTGAACTGATATGTGCAATAAAAATTGTATGCAAAACTGGACATTTTTAAAAAGAATATATGATGTGCAGTATAAATTGCATGCAAAACTGGACATTTTAAAAAGGACTTGAAGCTTAATCCCCAATTTCCCTTGAGTGTGGGCAGCTTAGTGACTTGCTTCCAAAGAATATGGAAGGGAGGAAAAAGCAGCTTTATTGTGGAGAAACCTGGTAAACACTACCTTGGCCAGTTGAAAGATAACACCATCAGTGATAAACCAAGTTAATAGCATGCACCCTGATATGGTGTAATGAGAAAGGCACTTCATCTTCATAATTTTCTTCCTCAAGACCCATAAACCCAGTCTGACCTTGAGGCAACATTAGAAAACCCAGAAAAACCTACAAAATACCTGAACAAACTATCTAGTTAATGGAAAAAATATAACAAAACAAACGAAGAAAAACTGAGAAACTGTCACAGACCCGATGGGGACTTGGGTGATAGGACCAATAAATGTAACATGGTATTTTGAATGGGATCCTAGAACGTGAAATGGATGTTAGTGGGAAAACTAGTGAAATTGGAATGGAATTTAGTGAACAGTAATGTGCTAATGTTGGTTTCTTAGTTGTAGCAAGTGTACTATTATAATATACGATGCTAACAAATAAGGGGCAAATGGATGAGTGGTATGTAGAACTTCTGTACCACCATTGCGACTTTTCTGCAAATCTCGTCTGTTCTAAAATCAAAAGTGAACTACAAATAATTTATTAATGAGTAAATAAATGCTCTTTTATGATTGCCAGTGAGACTTAATTGAGTTGATGCCTTTAGGGCACTCAGACCCAGTCTAACTAAAAAAGTTTCTCATTTCTAATTTTTGAAATAAATAATTTTGAAAAAATTTTTCATTAAGGTATAAAATATATTCAGGAAAGGACACAAAATATGAATGTAGAGTTTGGCGAAAAGTGAACACACCCACGTATTCACCACTCAGATAAAGAATAGGTAATTACTAGCACTCAGAACCCCCCCCCACTTGTTTTCTTAAAACTCTATCCTTCACTCCTCCCCAAAGGTAACCATTTTCCTGACTTCTAATACCAGAGTGGTTCTTGCCTTTTTTTTTCTTTTCTTGTCTTTATGTAGTTGGATTCATACGTTACGGTCTGGCTCCTTTCTCTCAACATTAGGTCTGTGAGAGCGATTCATGTTGTTGAGTGTAGTGGTAGTTTCTTGAGTTTCTATTGTATAAATACACCATAACTTATTTATTCTATGTCCTGGTAGACATTGAGCTGTTTTTTTGTTTTGATTATTACAAACAATGCTGTTATGAACATTCTTATTCATATCTTTTGTTGCATATCTTTAGCATGCCTCCCATACATTTTCTCCTCCTTGGTGTAGAAGAGATATAGTGGTTGGTGCTATTATTTGTTTTGTTGAGTGTTTTGGTTTAGTTTTGTTTTTAAAGGCACTTAAAGTGCTGCTTGGAAAGTATGTAAGCTTTTATTTAAGGAAAGGGAAATACTAGGGCAAAGTTTCATTTCTGTGACTAGATGGAATTTTGGTCATCATTGCTCAATCTACCCTCCCTCCAACGTTCTCGTCTCAAGCGCCATAACATTGCCATGCTTCATTTACTGAGCAGAAGAGCCAAGTGGGGCCAAGGAACAGGGCGATACTTATCAGTTAGTGATGGCACTGATTTAATGGGTGAACTAATGCCTACTTATTAAATGGAATGTTGTTTGGAGCTGAATAGCATCCCACGCCATAACAGCACTATTACAAATAAAGAAAGTCCCAACAAAGCTTAATTGTGCATAAAGAACCAGCTCAGCAAGCTGGTTATGATCCATTCTGTGTTTGCTTCAAAAGTTACAATGTTCTACTCAGATGGGGAGGCGGGCAAAGAAGCAGCAGGTTCAAAACTCTTCTTTGTCTCTAACTCTTAAAACACTCACCATCATACCATCCACTGTTTTCAAGTGATTTGTCTTTATCTTAAAATGAAATGTGTACCAATTATAAACTTCCACAGTGAGGAGTATGCATGACAAGAAGACACTATATCAGACGCAGAAATAGTATATATTCCGCACACTGCAGAGAGGACCAAAAATGTCTTCACCTTGAGCTCCCTTAGGTTTTCTATCATTGGTTACCCAGTAAAGTCTTCTGTCAAGTCAAGATCTCTCAGAAAATGCAACTCTATACATTTTCCACTAACTCAGCCAAAATAATTTGCCTCTTGGTGAAATCTTAACTAGTTAGTTGAAAAGTGGCTTTCCATCAATAATATTAGTCCAAGGTTTTTAATATGCCGGTGGCCAAAGAGCATGAATAATAGCCAATAGGAGTGATCTTTTGGTGTAATTTTTTTAACCTCTTAGATTCTGTGACAAGTTTTATTTTAATATTAATCTACCACAATATTCATCTAGAAACAGTCATAGCCCTACGAAAAAAAAACTAAAAGAATTTTAAGCAAGAAGTCCGCCCAAAAGTCATGTAATTACTGATGAGGAAGCTAAGGCTCAGAGAGATTTACTTCTCCAAATCATACTGTCAGACTCTCAATGACACATGGTTCTCTGACTTTACATCCAGAGGGTTCTTTTTTAACAATGCCACATTACCTTATGATTTAACAGAAACTTAACTAGTCCTATTACCATAACCTTGAAGTACCCTGAATACAGTAGAAGAAAACCGAACTTGGGAGTAGGAAGACCTGTCTGTCCAGCTCTGCTATGTAAGTAACTCTGTGATCTTGGATAAGTTACAACTTCTCTGAGCTTGTTCTCACTTCTATGAAATGTGCCTAACTCACAGGCACCAGAGGGATTTAAAAGAGATCATATATGTGAAAGCACTTTGTGAGCTATAAAGTAGAATGCAAATGTATGAATATTATTAATATTTATTAAAACATGTGAAAGATAAGAAATTAAATCTTTCCAGCACAAAATGTCAGAATAGAACTTTCACATTCATTCTAGTCTAATCCCTTCACTTGTCACCAGAGGAGAGAAAGCCTAGAAAGGCTGGGTAATTTATCCAAGACTTATGGCAAGTTGCTGACAAACCAGGACTTGAATTAGGTCTCCCAACTTGCAGTTTCAATGAACTTCTCATATGTTTGATAAGTGAACACTAACTACAAATCAGCAAGATGATTTAAAATAATCTAATAAAATTTTAGACCGAATTTACACAGGTCTAGAAGGGATATCTTGAAATACCTTTTTAAAGTATTTTTAAAAAATAAAAACTTCTCTAACTCATAAAACTGTCTGTGCTGTTTTGCCTTGTATTATTCCTTTTCCTGTAGCCTGGATCATTTACTTATTCCTTTTTCTATAGCTTGGATCATAACTAAGCATTAATAAAACATTGTTGATGGTTGAGGCCTGGGTGGCTCTGTCAGTTAAGCAGCTGCCTTTGACTCAGGTCATCATCCCAGGGTCGGTCCTGGGATCCAGCCCTGAGTTGGGTGCCCCGCTCGGTAGGGAGTCTGCTTCTCCCTCTCTCTCTGCCCCTCCCCCTGCTTGTGCTCTCTCTCTCTCTCTCTCTCTCTCTCTCTCTCTCTCTCAAATAAATAAATAAATATTTAAAAAAAGAAAAACATTGTCAGTGGTTGAGAATAATGTAGGAGAAAGACCGCCTAGATACAGAGAACAAAAACAGATCTCTTCCTGAAGTAACTTCCTGCCTGTGGTTCCATGAGGATGGAAAACACAACCACGAAAATGACACTCATGGGCAGGGTCTCAGGTAAGGCCAGTTGCTACAATCTCTGTTCTTCTGACTTTTTCTTTTTTTAAGTGAAGATGCTTTTGGAAGAGTTGCTGTGTAATGTGTTAGACAGAACCCTGTGGTCTATTCACAGAGTGACATGGCAATCAATAGAAAAAAAAGCAAAGATTTTCTGTCCATACAGGTAAAACAAATACCGGGGAGTTTCAATATTAATGTTCCATATAATTCAGTCTTCAATGGAAGATTTGAGGGGACTGGATTATCCCGATAAACACTCATTATTCACCTATTTATTTGTGCCCTTACACAACTGTGAATGTCCCTTCCCCACTGGAATATAATCTGTGTATTTAAAACAAAAAATTGAAAATACCATTTTCTGGGTAACCCAAATCCTTTGGAATACAAACAAGTGCATCCTATTTTTGTTATTGAGCCATAAATATGTTCCCAATCTAGTTAATGTGAGTAATAAAATGTCTACAGTAAATACAAATGACTCAAGAATAATATATTAAGCATAATTTAAAATGAAATCTTTACAACTTTTGAAACTTTATTATAAAGCATCCCCCAAACCCAGAACCCTTTGCTGATGGACTTCTTTCATCCAGCAATCCTGCATCTCTCATGGATATTATGTGAAAGAACAAAGATAATCTGGCAGAAATCTCCCTAAAAGTACAGTTAGAAGTATCATTCTTTGAGGTGCGCCTGGGTGGCTCAGTTGGTTAAGTGGCTGCCTTCGGCTCAGGTCATGAACCCGGGGTCCTGCGATCATGCCCTGCTCAGTGGGGAGTCTCCTTTCCCTCTGCCTCTCCTCCCCACCCCTGCTCATGCTCTCTCTCTCTCTCTCTCACTCTCTCTCAAATAAATAAATAGAATCTTTAAAAAATATATAAATACCAGTCTGTGAGATACTCTGTTTGGGGTTTTTTGGTTCGATTCCTCGGTGCTTTATTGGGAAAAATTCCTCTATTTCAAAGTCATTTAAAAAGAAACACAGAAAACAAATTTACTAATAGACTTGACTCCCCCCCCCCCAACCCCGGTTATAAATTGGTAGAAAGTTTCCAGAATTTTGAGGAGAAATTGACTTTTCTTTAATACGTTTCTCAAAATGTTACTGAAGATAAAGCTCCCTATTATATACTATTCTCTAGCTATTTTTCTTCTTGCTTATCTTTTCAGCCTTTAATGGTGAGAGATTTGATAGCTTTCGAGTAGAGGTCTTTTACTCCAGATCAAATGACTCATAAAGCAAGTCACTAAGAGAAGAGGGCGAGAAGCCAGGATGGCCTGCTGGCAGCGTCCCCCCTCCCACCCGCCTCCTGGCCTCTTGCCCCCGATAATGCCTCTGGCTGCCAGGACAGCCCAAACAACTTGGCGATGGGCCAGACAAGATTTAACAATGGTCAGTTGGGATCGATCTGTTATGGAACTGGGCACTTTATTTACTATTTACTAAGTAGATTGTTATTCGTATAGTGTAGGACTATTTTATAGGAGAAGATGCCTTGAGCTAATTTCATATTTCTATGTCCTATTTCCCTAATAATGAATATTTTTCCGTAGCCTTTAATGCAGCTGGAAAACGAGCTTAATGCAATCACTCAGAAGCACCTCCTCAGAGAACCAACACAAGTATTTGAGACTCAGAAGAGTGGGTCTTTGAGCTACTTTCTTTGAAAGTCATATTTTGAGGATGGGAGGAGCCACTTTAATATTTCTATGGTCAATATTAGTATTTTACTCTTCCACTAATAATTGATGTTCATTTACACTGAGAGTTGGAGTTCACATACAAATTGTGTTTGGTGTTTTTTTTCTATTCCAATTTTGTCTGTGCCTCCAACTACAGACAGGAATCTAGGCAGGCATTCTTTTACATGGAATACCTGACTAATACAATTTAGGTAAAAATGGTAGAAGTCCTATAGGCCAATACTTCTAAAACTTTAATGGAATATTATTCAGCCACGAGAAAGGAAGGTATTCTTTCATTTGTGACAACATGAAAGGACCTTGAGCACATTATGCTTAGTGAGATAAGTCAGGCTGAGAAAGCAAGTACTGTATAATCTCACTTATATGTGGAATTTTAAAAAGTTAAACCTGTAAAAAGAAAGAAAAGAGTAAAATATTGGTTACCAGGGGATGGGGTGGGAAGGATTAAAATGCTGTTGTTTAAGGGTACAAACTTGTAACAGGTAGGAAATAAACCACAGAGAGCTAATGCACAGTATCATGAATATAGATAATAGTGTTATACCATAATTATGTAATGGGATAAATATTGCTACATTGGCCATCATATTATAATATATAAATGTGTCAAAGCAACACATTGTACACCTTAACCTCACACAATGTTACATATCCAATGTATTCAATTTAAAAAAACCCTTTAATGTGCATGTGAACCTCCTGGGAATCATGTTAAAATATGATTCTCATTGTGGGTGGAACCTGAGTTCTGAACTTATCACAAGCTCCTAGATGATCCAGATGTTACTGAACCTTGCACTCCATTTTCAGTAGAAAGCTTTAGGCCATTTCCCTTGCAGAGTATTATATCTAAACTGTGAAGACTTACCATGAACAGGTACTAATGTTACAAAGCGATACCTCAACTTCAACTGGAGACTCGAATACAGTAAATTGATAGAATCTTGTTAAACATTTGTGTTGACTCCTATAGATGGTTTTGGATTTCCTTGGGAGTAGGGACAGGTAATCCATATTCTCTTTCGGTTTTACTGAAAAGGCAGGTACAAGAGAAAAATCTATGAAGTGTTGGCATAAGTGGGCATCTCTTTAGTCTTAGAAGACTGTGGCAAGCCCATCTTGCAAGGTAATTGAGAAAGCCAGAAGCCAATATCAGAATAGTTTGGGAGATAAAATTCTGGCATATGCCAACACTGCATGAGCTTGACCAATTTAACTTTCTATATGTCAAAGTTCCCCACCAGGAACATCACGTCTCCAGCTGCTGTTCTGCTCCATCCTGCCTTTGTTTTCACCCAGCTCAAGTGCAGCAGAGAAATGAGGGCATAAGAGAAACATCAGATTTGTTATTCACAGCAACAGCTCCAAGCCCAGACAGCTCCAAAGTAAATCTGAGCAAGGTCTTGCTGTGACTTTGTGACCAAAGACTTAATGTTCTCATACCATTAGTGGGCTCTGGCACTTTATCAAACCTGTGATATTGACTAACTACCAGTAATTGCTGATTTATGGGCAAAGTTTTCTCAGCCTTGTTTTCTTCAGGACTCTAATATACCTTCATCTTCTGGAAACGTGTTGAATCAGTCAGTTCACGTTCTCTATGAGATTTGCCTTTGACATATCTAAATAGAGAACATCTTGTCCTTTTACCTGTTGCTGTTGAGATGACTTTGTAGGACTTTACTTGCCTTAAGTTTACCTCTTAAGAAAAAATCCACACTTCTGTGCATTCAGGGAGGGCAATTAATAGAATAGAGCATGTGGGAAATCAATTTTGTCATTCTACAACTTTTTAAAGCTCTTTACTTAAGCAGGATAAGATAATGATATAACTAGAAGGATTTCTAAAAGAGCATCTAGTCCCAGATAACAAATGGGTTTCACTTCCAGTGTCATAGGACAGAAGAATGAGGGCAGATGTGCCTTTTACTTTCTAATCCAGAATTAGTATCAACCCTAACTTCTGTTCCATGCTTCCCTTCTTTGGTTCTCTCTTTTTTTTTTTTCCTTTTCTATCTTTCTTTCTTCATTATCTGGCACTCTCCACCTAGATACAAGTACCAACCAAACCTCAAAATTAGATCCATGGAGGAATTAGCGTCATATCAAGAGCCTAAGACAATTCTATCAATTTCACCTCCCCTTCAAACTTCTATTATTCATTCCACTATTAACCAGCACTTGGGGCTCCCCATCAACCACTTCCACGGCAGCCTTTGTCCTTTAAAATTTCCAAAGGAGTCCATGTTACTATGGGTGCTTTGTGCCTGAAGGATCATGTTACAGAAACCCTTGAACCATACTATAAAATGTTTATGACCATGCCACAGCTCACAATAGTTGGACACATAGATAAATCTCTGGTTTCCAGTTAATTCATTTTCCAGAATCAAAACCTCCCATCAGCTGCCTCCTTCATCTCTTTCTCCACTTGCTCATTCATTGCATACAGCACTGGGAGGGAGGCAGAGGTTGGTAAAACCAACTGAGACCTTATAATATCTTGGAAGTGTCCAAGTATAGAAATATATTTTGTCCTGTTTATTTCTAGCTTCAGGAGAGTGCTAATTGCAGCCAAGACATCTAGAGTTGATTTAAATTTCTCTCTGGCAGTGTGACCTTGGCTGAGTTACTTCACCTTTTTGATATTTTGTCAAGTGTGGATAATGGCATCTCCTCTTAAATGAGGTTAATCAAAGAAGATACGCAAGAGAACTTTGCTCTCTCCACAGCAAAGGTTCTAGTCTATATAAATCAAGGAATTATTAAGATACTGATATTTTCAGGCTAAGTTAAGTGTGATTGAATTATACACCATTAAATGTGCATGTGATTTCTTTATTGGTAGGCTGATTCTTAGTATGTTAATGAAGACCTATGTATAGTTTTCTTGATTAACTCATGGCTCAGGACTTGTTACTTCAAACACCAAACAAGATTCAGTTTTTTGAGGCATTGCATCCAGTATCTCAATTATTCATCTTAGGAATTAGTGTAAAATTAGCACAGATCCCTGTTCATATGGAAATAGATGGGTATGTTAAATGGAATGCTGTAGCTGGAAAAAATCTTGCATAATGAAAGGATTAATATTAATATCTTTGAATGGAAGATGTATACCGTATTATTAGTAAGAAATAATTCATTCATGTGTACTTGTCATCTAAACAATTATTTTATGTAGTTTATCTCACTTCGAAAGTACAAGCTATTCAATGTATTGAGGAAATATTTTGAAATGGAAATATGCAAACACATTTTTAACTTAAAGTAAAAGCTATGTTGAAACACTGAAATTTCTTCCTTGCTCCTTCTTCTCGTATTTTCTATCACTTCCCATTTTCAAATTTTCACATCAGTCACTGTAGGGTTTATTAATTCTTAATCAGAACGAGATAATTAAGTACACTTCCACTAACTATACAGATAAAATACTAGGTGTATGTGATAGTTTGCCATCACTAAAATCCCTTAGTTCTTTCAGGTAAGTCTCTCAGAGCATTTTCTGAGTTTATCTACAGAAGTAAACCCAAATAGTGGCAACAATAATTTATGGACATGCTGAAGGAAATGAGATACCAATGTACATCACGTGTGTGTGTGTGTGTGTGTGTGTGTGTGTGTATATACACTTATGTATAAATGTACACACACTCACACACCCTGGACTCAAGTTGAGGCCTTTAATCAGTGTTAAGTTTCTGAAGTTTTTCACTATTATAATATAGCCTATTCTAATATTTTGCCATTCCTTTTCATTTAGAAATTAACTCAACAATCTTATATTGAGGATCTATTAGGTGAAAGGCACTTTGTTAAATGTTGTGGGGGAAATAAAAACTAACAAGGACCTCACTATCTAGGTGTACAAATATCCATGTGTACAAATATCTTAATCACAAGAGGACAGCTTAAAAGCATTATAAACAAAATTCTGTGTGAGCATAAAGTCGGAAAAAATTGTCATTACGCACGGCTGCTTAAAGGAGTTGGCATGTTTAACTGAGCTAAAAAGATAGAAATTCAAGGGATTTCCATGCAAAGGCAACAACAAGAAAAAAAGCCTGCAGGGGGAATAAAAAAGGCAGGAAGTGGTTTGGGATTGGTGATGGGAGAGAGTTGCAAAGAGTATCAATGTATCTCCCATTTCTTTGCTACCCAGGGTACTTTGTGATAATCTTACCTCCTTTTCATCAATGCTGTGAAAAATTGTTTTTGAATACAGATTGATATGTGAAGAAATTCTAAAGCAGAAAGTGATTTCCCAGGGAGAACATACACAATAATTTCACTGTTCTGAATTGCCAAAGACAAATGAGGATGGCATTAACTAACATTGTAAACATTCATGGGGGCCTAAGGTGTACCCAAAAGGAAAAAAGAGTCATCTGATAATACAATGTTAGCAACCATGTGACAGGCCCAGTGCACAGACAAGATGGCTGGCAAAGCCTAAGAGGTCACCGGGTGAGAGTCTGTCAGCTGAGATGCAGGTCCAGGCAACAAGAATCACTTCATACTCCAGTTCAAGTCCCGTGGTAAAGGGGCCTGGGAGTTTGGGATGGCATCGAGCAAATAATCCTGAAATGGATGGGTTGGTTTCTTCAACCATTTCTAACTCAAAATTCTGGAAAGAGAACCCCCAAACATACTATTTATTTAGTTATTTGTCCAAAGGGCCTATTCCGCTTACTATGACTGTAGAACAAATTAGTTTAGAACTTCATGTAGAAAAATAACTATTATGTTCACAGATTCTGTGGGTCAGGTTTTTGACAACATAGTGGTGTCAGCTTGCCTCTGCTCTCTACTCTCCGGGCCTCAGCTGGAAAGCTTGAAAGTGGAGGACTGGATCATCCGAAGGCTCATTCTCTCACATACCTTGCAGTTAACACTGGCTGTTGGCTGGAGAGTTCCTCTCCACCTGTGCTTCTCATTGAGGTCTCTCTGCATAAAAGCTTGTTTGACTTCATCACAATATGGCGGCAGAGTTCAAAGGGCAAGCATCCTAAGGGACAGAGCCACATGTGGCCACATGTCCTTTCTGTGCCCTCGCTTTGCAAGTCATATAGCATTACTCTGTCCTATTTTACCTGTGGAAGTAGTTTCAAGTTCCTGCCCAAATTCAAGGTAAGAAAACAGAGACATCACCTCTTGAGAGGTAGAATGGCAAGGTTCTGAAGAGCATGTCAAACTAGAAATACGGCTATAGCCATATTTGGAAAATACAATCTGCCACAGGACCCTAGAGAGCTCATAGAACAAATACTGTTGCCCCCCTCTCTTTCCCTCTCCTATACCTTTTGTAACTGTTGTGGTTTCTTAAATGAAGAGAGAGGCAGAGGATTAACAAGAAGTCTGGACTCTGATTAGGAGAATTATTAATAAAGTTTATTATGGGTTTTCAAAATTCAAACTCAATATAGATTAATATTCCTGGAGCATGGGAAGGATAAAAATATTTGAAGAGGTGGCTTGGGATAAATCATTGAGAACTTTAAATGCCACGCTGAGAATTTAGGTTTTATGCTGGACTTGGGACTTTGTTTTGTGGCAGTGGAGAAATGGCTGCACAGTTTTGATCAGGTGAGTGACATAATCATTTAGGAAAATGACTCATTCTTAAAAGCCCTAGGCAGGATGGCAAGACATGAGAAACTGAGAGAAAACAGAAGTTCTTTCTTTTTTTTTATTCAAGTATTATTAGTTTCAGGTGTATAATATAGTGACTCAACAATTTTATACATTACTCAGTGCTTTTTGTAATAAGTGTACTCTTAATCCCCATCACGTTTCACCCATCCCTCCACCCACCTCCCCTCTGGCAACCATCAGTTTGTTCTCTATATTTAAGTGTCTGGTTTTTTGGTCTCTTTTTTTCTTTATCCATTTGTTTTATTTCTTAAATTCCACATATGAGTGAAATCATATGGTATCTGTCTTCCTCTGACTGTCTTATTCCACTTAGCATTATACTCTCTAGATCCATCCATATTGTTGCAAAAGGCAAGATTTCATTCTTTTTTATGGCTGAGTAATATTCCATTTTGTATATATACCACATCTTCTTTATCCAGGCATCTGTGGATGGACACTTGGTTTGCTTCCATATCTTGGCTAAATAATGCTGCAATAAACATAGGAGTGCATATATCTTTTCAAATTTGTGTTTTTGTTTCCTTTGGGTAAATACCCAGTAGTGGCATTACTGGAACATATGGTAATTCTCTTACTGATTTTCTGAGGAACGTCCATACTGTTTTCCATGGTGGCTGCGTAAAATTTGTGATTTTAGCCATTCTGATAGGTGTGAGGTGATATCTCATTGTGGTTTTGATTTGCACTTTCCTGGTGATGAGTGATGTTGAGTATCTTTTCATGTATCTCTTTGCCATCGGTATGTCTTCTTTGGAAAAACTGAACAGCTACATGCAAAAGAATGAAACTGGACCACTTTCTTACACCATACACAAAAAAATACCTCAAAATGGATTAAAGACCTAAATGTGAGACCTGAAACCATAAAAATTCCTAGAAGAAAACATAAGCAATAATTTATTCAACATTGGCCATAGGAACATTTTTCTAGATATGTGTCCTCTGGCAAGGGAAACAAAAGCAAAATTAAACTGTTGGGACTACACCAAAATAAAACAGAATTTCTCTTTACTGATCTCCTCTTAACAGAAATGCCTCGTTATTCCTAGTTCTCAATGTTGTCTCCAAAATCCATGGACTGATTTGCAGGACACCCTAGATGCTGAGCCAGTAAGACACATCCTAACCCTCCTTTGTACTCCTACTCCTTCCTGATGAGTTGCTTGCTTACCAAGAGTCAGGATGTTTGTTTCCAAATCTGTCTATGAGCTTTAGTTGCAATTACATAATTTAAGAAAATATTTTAAGACGAAAGTAATGATAAGTGTAAAAGCAAAGACGGTTGTTGTTTCTGTGAAAACCAAACTACCTGCTTTGGGAAAGACTAAAAAAGGGTCTAATAATTGCTGTAGGATTAAGGGTGGATGGAGCAAAGATAAAAGATTGGGGGAAAAAATGAAAATCTGGAAAGATTCTATAGTCAGTCTTGTATTTTCAGAGTAGACAACATAGTGTGGCACAGTGGTTAAGGGCCCATAGAGCTAAAATTAATGAAACCAGTTCCAATTCTACCATTTGCTATCTGTGTGACTTTGGGTAATTTACTTAACCTTATTTACTTAACATAAATGTGCCTCAGTTTCCTTATCTATAAAATAGAGTTACTAATAGTACCTACCTCATAGTTTGTATGAGGATTAATAGAGTTAAAATTAATAAAGTGCATAAAAGAGTGTCTGCTACATAGAAAGTATTAAAGAAGGCTATTATTATTTATTCATTATTATTATACACTGTGGATATAGTTTTTAAAAAAAGAACAATGCAGGGGCTCCTGGGTGGCTCAGTTGGTTAAGCGTCTGCCTTCAGCTCAGGTCATTGTCCCAGGATCCTGGATCGAGCCCTGTGTCGGACTCCCTGCTCAGTGGGGAGTCTGCTTCTCCCTCTGTCCCTCTCCCTGCTCCTGCTCTCTCTCTCTCATAAATAAATAAAACATATTTAAAAAACAAAAAAATAAAAGAAGGACAATGCAGAACACCAATAAATGGATCAATTCAGGAAAATGCTATGGCTACATTAAAAGATGAGTGCATGAATACACATTCATATGTTCACAAGGTATACGTGTATCATTATTTTTATAATTCCCTGCTGAGACAGACTTATAAACAACACTGACAAGCCGTTGGTTCCAATGATCTGAGATAAGAGATCTTTCTCTGTCTGGAGGGCTCTTGCCAGGTGGGTGATGTTAGGAGTTTATGGCAGGAGCAGGGAGAATGGAGAGTAAGGAGCAGAGGTAAGAGACTTGGTAGAAAGAGACTCTATAGAACTTGAAAATTGCTTGCACACCAAAGGAGAGCAAGGACTCTGATCGCAAAGCTTGATCCTGAGTACTTAAAAAGAAGTTCATCAGACGAGAGAACTTGATTTGGGAAGGGAATAATGAAAATACTTTATTTAAATATAATTGGTTTTTAAACTTTGATATTCCCCAGGATTTGGTCCTGGGCCCTCTACATTTCTTCCCCAAATTCTCTGTCTATGTAAACTCATCTCATGGCTTTGATTAGCATATTCTAATCATGTCATAATTCATAATCCAGCTCAAATCTCCCTGCTGAACTTTAGTATATATAGCAGGGTCCCAAATACAGCTCTTCTCGAATGTTCCACAGAACACTCATTGAACATTCAATGCATGCCAAGCAATTTATCATCTTCCCACTAACACCTGTTCCTTTTCCAAATTACCTTAACTAATGATACCATCATTTACCCAATCATTCAGGCAATGGGTGATCAAGAAACCAATCTAAATGTCGCCTCTTACCTTACCCTTACATTTAATTGGTCTCTAAAACTTGCTGTTTTACCTTGTAAATATTATTTTAATCTGTCCCTTCTGCCTCCTAACTCATTTCCTTGCCTTCATAACTGGTTTCTCTGCCTTCATGCTTTCTCCCTTCTACCCCATTGCTACCAGAGTTATATTTGTAAAATGCAATATGATCATATTGCACAAATGGTTAAGACTCTTCAGTGGCTTTTCATGGTCTATAGGATCTAGCCCAAAATTCTATAGATGGTACACAGCATATATGTCATATTGTGATCTGTTCTCTGCTTCTTTCTCCAGATTCATCTCTACCCCTTGTACTCCATGATCAGTCATATGGATTTATCATGAAAATAATCCCCCTCCCAGAATTTACCCTTCAAAAACTTGGCATAATGAAATTTTTTAGACAGAAGATTTTAACCTGATCTGCAAAGACCATCGCTACTGGCTTCAAGAAACAGAAAAGAAACTATTGCAATCAAAACTTTCTGAATTCTTTTTAAGAAAATTTACCTAATATTAAGCGTCTGACTCTTGATCTCAGCTAAGGTCTTGATCTCAGGGTCATGAGTTCAAGCCCTACATTGGGCTCCAGAAAGAAAAGAAAGTTTACCTAGTATAATTCCACAGGGAAAAAAAATCCTCCAAAGGGTATGTTTTCAATCTACATTTTATTCTTAATATTTGTTTTTTAAATTTATAAATATTTGCTTCTAGTTAACAACTATATTTTGTATTTTCCTATGATTAACATTGGTATTTTTATAGTATGAATAGGACCAGAACTCTGATTTGTGACATTTTATCTATAAGATGGAAAGAATTTGTCTAAGAATGACTGGACTTATAACAATCATATAAGAACCAATTATGCTGTCAGAAGTGCCCTATACACAAAGTTAGAAATGAAAAAGAGAACAAAGAAGTTATTAAAAGAACACCAAGAAAATACTTTGCACAGCTCTATAATAATGAAACCTAAAAGAAATGAACAGTAGTCTAAGAAAATATAAATTTCCAAAATTGGCCCTTGAAGAGGTAGTAAATCTAAATAAATCAATTTTCATGGAAAAAAATAAAGTTGTCACAGAACTACTACTTAAAAATGTGCAGGACCCAGATGGTTTTACAGATGAATTATTTCAAACTTTCCAGGAACAAATTGTTTCTATGTTATATAAACTGGTCCAGAACATAGATAAAGAAAGAAACTGTTTCTCTTCCTTATATGAAGTTAGCATCCATTTAACAAGGAGAACACAAACTTCAGACCAATCGCCCTTGAAAGAACTGACACAAAACTCCCAAGTAAAAGATAAACCCATTTACTTTAAATGATAAAGAATGACCCAGCAAAGTTAATTTCAAAAATGCAAGGATAGTTCAATAGTGGGAAATGTATTAATAGATCAAAAGGAAAATCATATTATTATTGTGTACTGCAAAAAAAAGAAAAAAGAGGAGGCATTTATTTTTATAAACTTGAACTAGGAAAATGCACAGATACTTTATGGTTGGCATAACTATCATCTGCTCTTAAAATGGTATGAAATAATGAAACGAGATGCCCTGAGATGTCACGAGGTAGCAAAAACTCCACATATTCTGTGCAGTGAAGGAGCCTGTTTCAATCCAATTCTGAGTACTCCCTCCTCCCAGAAATGGAGACTGAAAGGCCAAGTCCCTGGCACAGCGCTGCCCTGGAGAAGAATGGGTATAGATAGAGGACGGGGGGTTAGCACAGGAAGCCACGGCCGGCACTTTAAAGAGCATGCTGTCAGGGAGAAATACACCCGACGGAGCAAATGCCAATGAAAAAGCTGTTCCTTCTCTGGAAGGGACATTACAGCTCTGGTGTGGAGAGGTGATCCTTTCATGTAGGTGAGAGAGAATCCAAACGGTGGGGAACAGAAAAAAGTCATTGATTCAACTCAACAGAAGAGGAGCAGGCAAACTGGGGCAGGACCAAAACCATGACCGTAGCCACACCCGGAACCACACTGAGTATGTGCTATAGTTTGGGGTATTTCCTTCTAATTAGGTGCATCCTACAGATTGGAAGGTAAAGAGAGAGAGAGATGTGCAGACCAGGTTACATAGGGCCGTGAAGACCTCAGGGCCTGCAGGCACACTGCCACTTTCTAAGGACGGTCTCCCGAACTGCTTTGTTTCGTTTGGTTTTGTCTTTCTTTCGAGCTTGGGGATGAGATGTGCGTCCTGCTTCAGGGGAAGCCCACCTGCCACTCTAGCCCGTGCCGATAGGGGAAGAGGTTGCTGTATGAAGCAAAGCAGCCTGATCGCGGAGCCTGCAGGCATTAAACGAATAGTAGATGATGAAAATTTTTTATAAGGCAAAGATTGAAATTTAAGTGAAAAAACGATGTTTGAAATCTAAGCACGTGATTACCTTTTAAAAATATACTTGCGGAGGGGGCGGCGCCTGGATGGCTCAGTCGGTTAAGTGGCTGACTCTCGATTTCGGCCCAGGCCATGATCTCGGGGTCCTGGGATCCAGACCCGTGGTGGGCTCCCTGCTCAGTGGGGAGTCTGCTTCTCCCTCTCCCTCTGCCACTCTCCCTACTGTCTCTCAAATAAATAAATAAATCTTAAAATATATATATACTCTGGTGGTTTGCACGCACAGGCAGCTATTTCAAGAGTCCCAAGACCACTGTCAGGCTGAATGATTCGTTGAAAGGACACACAGGACTCCAGAAAGCTTTTGTCCTCACGGCTGTGGTTTACTACAGTGAAAGATACAGATGAAGATGAGCATAGGGTAAGGTCTGAGAAACACCAGGACCAAGCTTCCAAGCGCCCCAAAAACTGCACAGGGACAGACCTAATACTCTCAGCAACAGTGTTTGACAGCACATACCAAGTGTTCCCAAATAAACAACTCAGTGAGTTTTGGTGTCCAGGGTTTTTACGGGAAGTCAGTCAGGTAGGCATGCATTGCTGCATGATCACAGCTCCTCAGAATCCACCTACCTGCCCAGACGAAAAACAGGTATTCATCACAAATCACATTTTATTTTTTTAAATAGTCTTTTTTTTTAGGGCTATTTTAGAATCACAGCAATATTGAGTAGAAGGTACAAATATTTCCCAAATACCTCCTGCCCCACACGTGCACAGCGTCCCCTAGCGTAGTGGTACCTTTGTGACAATGGATGCATCTATACTGCTGTGTCTTTAAAATCCCCAGGAGTCCGTAGTTTACACTAGGGTGTGTTCTTGGCGTTGTACATTCTATGGGTTTGGAAAAATTTGTAAATAACAAGTATTCACCATTATAGTATCATACAGAGTAGTTTCGCTGCCTTAAATATTTTCTGTGTCCAGCCTATTCATCCCTCTGATCCCCCAACCCCTGGAAACTGTTGATATATATACTGTCTCCAAAGTTCTGCCTTTTCCAGAATGTCATATAGTTGGAATCATTTGGATTTACCCTTTCCAGATTGGCTTCTTTCAGTTGATAATATGCATTTAACTTTCCTCCATACCTTTTCATGGCCTGTTCATTTCTTTTGAGCACTGAATAATACTCCAGTATCTGGATGTACCACAGTGTATTTATCCATTCACCTACTGAAGAACATCTTAGTAACTTCCAAGTTTTGTCAATAATGAACAAAGAAGTTATAAACATCCACATACAAGTTTTTCTGTGGAAATGTGTTCCTCTCCTTTGGGTAAATACCAAGGAACACAATTGCTGGATTGCATGGTAAGAAGATGTTAGTTTTCTAAGAAATTGCCAAACTGTCTTCAAAATGGCTGTTTTATTTTGCATTCCCACCAGCAATGAATGAGAGTTTCTGTAGCTCCAATTATGAAGCATACTTTTAGAGTAAGCTTATTTGGTCAAACAGCTTTAGACAGCCCAAGGCCTCAGGCACACAAAAACACTCTGATCAGGCAGAATATTCCAAGGTGTCAGAGGTTATCCCCTAGCAGTTAGCCCAGGGCCAGCCCTGAAGACAGGCTTTTCTCTGGAATGTGATGAGTATGAACAACTGGTCTGCTGAGTTAACTCTTTTCTGCCCCCACAGCCCAAGTCCTGAGCACCCAGCTGCTCTCAGTAAGTACCTGGTCTACACCTACACCCACCATGCATTAGTATGAGAAAGAAAAGAGCACCCTGACTTTCTCCCAGGCAGTCTTAAGTAACAGGAAATGCCCAGTAGCTGAAATGCTGACCCTTCTCTGCTCCGACTAGGTGTTTTCATCATTCCTGAGGTAACATCACTCCAACTCCCACTTGTCACCCTTACTTCTAGTTAGCTTTGTATCTTGCCTGGAGGGATGGGAAATGAAGCTCTCTACTATCCTCTAGGCTAGAAATGCAACCACTCTTCATCCACTTGGTCTGGGAAAGCTGGAAAGAAGCTTGCCTGGGCTTCATCAGGAATTGGTGAGTTGGAGTTCTTGTGAAAAGATCCATTTGGTTAGAAAAAAAGAAACTGCTCTCAATTCCTTCTTTGGAAGTAAGCAAAATATTAATCTTTAACTAGACTACTTTAGACACAATCCTTTGCAAGGCTGGGATTCGACCCTACAGAACAAAGAGTGTATTCTACATTGGCAATGCCCCACCTCCCTCATAACCAGAATATTTGAGTTCAGGACACAGAGGGTGAAGTTGATAATGATGACACTCTTAATGACACCCAAAGGCCCACTCTTGATATTTCAGGTTAGACAAAGCCAGACCAAGAAAAAAAAGTGCACGCCATTTTAAGGAAGTTGGGTTTATCCTGGAGTTAATGAGAAGTCATCGAAGGAATTTACGTGGGCCATTGCAGACTAAGGTTTATATTTTTAAAATATTGCTCTGAACACAGTGAGGATGGAGGGAGACAGGAATGGATGCCAATTTAGGAGGTTGCTGCATTAATTAAGGCCAACACTGAGTACTGAACAAAGACAGTAACCGTAGGAGGGGAGAGGAGTTTGGATGAGAGATATTCAGGGAGTAACACTGATGTGCAGGAAAGCATCTAGCACAGTGGCCACATTCTGTGTTAGATGAGAGAAAGACAGAGAATGCATTAGTACCAGGCTTCCAGTAGGGAATACATGGGAAGGTGTAACATCTGCATGGTAGACAACACATAGAAGGGGTTAATAACATCTTTATTAAGTTGACTTTTGGAGGAGGAATTTTAGAAAGATTATTCTGAAAGCAATAAGTCATAGGCCCCAGATATAGGGGAAATCAAAAAACCTGAGAAACCCTAATTAAGGTGTGACAGAATAGAAAAGGCATAAGCACTAGTGAACTTTCAAAAGAAAGATCCATAAGTTCCAACATTTGATTAATAGAATACAATATGAAGTATGAATATACATACATGAATATAGAGTATGAAGGGGGAAAAATGAGTTATACTTCCAACTTTTAATTCCTGGCAAAATATCAAAGTTACATGACTGGAGTCCCATGGATAAATAATATTATTAATTCCAATAAGAAACCTCAATTTGAATTTTATTGTATGGCTAAATTATTTCTCTCCATTTGGCACAAAAGTCTCATTATACTTACAACCATTATCCCCATTGGGAACAGAAGATTTCTTGCCCAGAATTGAGCTGATTGCCAAATTCCTGTTTGTGCTGATGTTTAAGTGCAATAGCTTTTGTTTCTAGGTTACTCTTGCTCCCTGATGAATGGGGATTTAGTTTGTGTAACCATTTAATGCACCAAGTTTTAAAGCCTGATTGTAACTTCTGGTTCGAGATGTTTGACCTTTTGTCCACATTTAAATATCTGAAAAACATTTGGAAACTTCAGCTGGGAGATCAAACAAAATTCTGTCACAAAGGTTCCTGACCTTTCTACATCTCTGAGAAAGGGAATTAAGACTTCAGGCTTTCTTAATACACATTTGAAACTAAGCTCATTGATTGAGAGCTTTCTGTTCTGGTTGTGGCTCCTTGGCTTCCCCCAGTGTCAGCGTGAAATCTGTCACTCTTTATCCGTTACATTCTCTTTTTTCCTCTGACCTCTATAAAGTTCAACTGACTTTCAGATGAATAAATACAAGTCCAGATTGTGTTCAGATATTAGTAGGTATTGCCAAAATGGTCGGAGTCTTAAACTGGGAAGCTAAGATGTCAATAATCCAAACACTGGCTGGCAGAGTGTTGACTTAAATTTGAGACCTCAGTATTGTTTTCGTTTGAGTAAAACCAAATATTTTCCACTGCTTCATTTATTCATTCAGTAACTCCTTTTTGGGGCATACTGTGTGCCAGGTACTTGGGAGGCGTCAGTGAATAAACCTAAGACCTTTCGCTCACAAAGCTTATACCTGAGTGGGGATATAAAATTATAAGCCTAATAAATAAGTAAGTATATGTACGGTATGTGAGTAGGTGATTAGTTCTCTGAGAACAAGAAAAGTGTAGAGCAGGCTAGGGAGGAATTAGGAGAGGAAGTGGGGTGGAGAAGTTGCCATATTAAATATAGAGATCAAGGGGGACTTTGTGGAGGAGGTGAGATAGGAGCATAAGCCTGAAGGAGGTGAGGGAAATAACCAGAAAGATATCTGGGAAAAGAGCATTCCAGGCAGAGGGAACAGGAAGAGCAAAGACCCTAAGGCAGGATGCTGCCCAACATGTTCCAGAAGCAGCAAGTAGGCTGGTTTTAGGGGGGTTAGCAGAGGATGTAGGCTGTTGCAAGCATAGGCATGGATAGGTACTCTGAAATACGTGACAACTTCAAGACCAAAACTGGCTTTCAATCTGACCGTAACTATGCAACCTTTTCTTTACTCTCCCATTCCCCAAATGAATTTTCTGCTTCTTAAGCTCATATTTGCACCACCCTTCCAAGCCGTTCCTGCCTACTTCTACCACTATGCCTTTGTACATTCCTCATGGCACCACATTTTGGACCTTTATCCTGGTAGCAAGATCCTCGCCTTTGCTAAGGTCTACCTCATGGTTCATCCACCCTCAGTGAGGTTTTCCTTAAATTCACTTACTCATTTTCTTTCATCCACTCAGTGCCACACATTTTATCCCTTGACTATTTGCTATCTTGTGTCATGCCTTTATTACATCATGCATGTAAGTCTTTTCCTAGAGTATAGGCTTCTTAAAATCTGAAATCATTTATCTTTATTTAAGTAGCCTTTGCAGTTAAATATAACTGGGTATGCAGACATGAGTAAGACTCTATCCCTATCCTGGAGGAGTTTAATCTTGAGAGAAAATGGCTGGCAAATCATTAACAGTGATACTCTAGGATCTATACACAGCTGTGATTCTGAGAATAACAGAGCACTCTGAGCAGAGAGGAAAAGAGGAACCAATATACATTAGATGCCACACATGATCTCATTTAATTCCTACAATAGTCTGGCAGACAAAGGTTATAAGCTTCATTTTAGAAGATAAGGAAATTGAGGTCCAGAGAGGTGAATTTTCTTGACCATGGTTACTCAGGTAGATATGATCTGTCCTGGGACAGGATTTAGGCCTTTGATTTTCATTTAACTACACAATTCTTCCACTTGCCTATTATCCTTTACCAGTCCAAAGAACACAGCAACTAAGAAATATGTTTTATACCAAATAAAATAGCGATTTCTTTCATTTTTCCTTATGTTGTCTTTCAAATATCAGAGGATGTCCATGGTAAACATACTTTTCTTTATTATATAAACTTCAATCTTGTCTCTCCTCAGACTTTGATTTAAGAAAAATGAAACCCAGTTCTAGCTATATTTTTCTCTTACAATTCCTATTATATGTTTGTTTAAAGATCAGTTGTGAAACGAAAATGTCAAGTTTGAATTCTAACTCTGCCTTTCATTTATTACAGGTTACTCAATTTAGCAGTTTTAGGTCACTCCATTTGTAAAATAGAGATACCAGTGTGAGGATCCTGGTAGAATTAATTAGTATTTTCAGAACATCTGATACTATGCAACTGAAAAATACTAGTTCAGTGAACACAATTACAGTTTTCACTGCATGCCTAGAAAGCATTATAGGACACATGCATTAGCGTATTAGACAATTAGGTGACTTCTCAAGTTAACTGTTATGGATAAAAAAAAGACCATCCAAATGAGAACAAACAGAGGCTATATGTTCAGAACTTGCGATCACAAGGGAGTCAGGCACCATCACTTGCATTGTGGCAGAGACTCGAAGGCAAGCAGAGGAGTGGGAAAATTTTATAGTAGAAAGAAGGGAACTTTTAAGTGTACTCTAATTGGAGACTGTTGGCATGGGGAAGATGTAGATAGGCTAACTAGAAGTGGGGCATCCTAAGTGAGTGGTTTAGAGTGCCTATCTGATTTTCTCTTGTTGGCCCTTAGTTGGGAGCAGAGACAAGAATTAGGGAACCTGTCAGTTATTAATCAAGTCCTGGCCATTTTGTTATGAACATTATTGTTCGGCTTCCTGGATTAGTTCCTAGCGGTAGTGGTCTGACTTTCCACAAGTCTGACTTACAGCAGGTTGACTTCCTAGGCTAGTTACTGTAGGTCATGGATTCATTTCCTGGGCTGGTTACTGCACATTGCGGGTCAGAGTTCTATTTTTACATATGGCTTGGCCTTTGCCTGTTTGTACATTCAGTCTCTCAGTGTAGGTCTATCAAAAGTTGACTTAGCAGGTCTCTATGTTTTACAGGACTCTATATGCACTTTAATGAATTGCTGTTTTTAAAAATTTAGTTCTAGAAGCATCTAGAGTACATGTGCTAATTTTTCTGAGCATTAACCTCATTAAATTTGATATATTAATAATTTGGGCATTTCCTTCTCTTGTCAAAACTTCTAGCAAATATTCCAAATGTGACCTAAAATTTCTATCATGATTTATTAGAAGATATATGTAGGATAGTAAAGTCACTGTTAGGCTTTAAATAGTTTATTACCATTGTTAATTACATTGTCACTCTTGTTAATTAGTCCTCCAAAAAAGTTAGATTGACCATATATGTGTCCTATTCTTTGAAGGCTTATAGGAAAAGAAACAAACAAAAAAACAAACCTACAACTGGGATTCAAGACACTATACACTAAGCAATAGGAAATTTCTAGAAAATAAAATCACACTTAAACTCTCCATGACAAAAATCATAGTAGCCAACACAGGAAAGGTAAATCAGGCATACGCTGAGACAGTCATAGGACTGCTAATCAACACTGTGGCTTCAGTAAATATTCTTTTGGTCATTTCAAATGAAGGGGGCCAGAAAGACAGAGTAGACATTTGTTCACTGCTTGCTTGGATAATTTTTGATTAATGATGCATCTCTCCTCCATTCTTAGTTCTCTTATCAGAGGTGAGATGAGACCTCTTCCTAACCCTAGGGGGTAAACCCAAGCCTCAGCTAATCAATATGTAAATTTCATGACTACAGTGATTGGTTCAAAGGTGGGCTCATGACCTCACCTGGTCCAATCAGAGTGAATGTCAGGACTTTTTATGAGAATGCTGGAACAAATATTCTCATACTTCCCTGGTGGGCATGAGCCACAAAGACTATTCCCCAAGGGCACCTGCAGCTAGCTTGCAAGCACAAGAAGAGCACAGGTCCAGGAATAAGATCAACAAAGATGAAACACAGTTCCACAGTGCACTGGAGAAACTCAGTGTCCTACCTTCTTAAGCAGAGAAAAACCCAGTTCTTCCCTACTACGAGATTCTGCCCTGGTGAGTCTCCTTTACTACTCACACAGAACACTCTACTTCTGACCCTTCTGGTCATCAAATGTGTAGAGGTTTTTCCCCCACAATAGCAGGCAATATTCTGGGACACCAGCTGGGTATCCTACAATTTAACTCAACGCTAACACTATCAACCTGGAGATAGTGTCTGATCCTAGATCCCACAGGTTAAAGATTTAGTCCCACAAGACAGTACTTTCCTCCCCTCCCTCACCCTCGCCCCCACTCCTTCAGAGGCCAGTTGCAAGTCCAGGCTGTTGCCTGTGCTTCTGACGAACTGGTTATAGGTTGCAGGGTCCAACAACCCCCTCCTTGGGGTCAGTTAATTTGAGCACCTCACAAAACTGAGGGAGGCACTTACTTATCTTTACCAGTTTATTGAAATATATGATAAAGGATACAGAGGAACAGCCAGATGGAGAGATACAGAGTGAGGTCTGGGAGGCTCTGGAGCTCAGAAGCCTCTGTCCCTGTGGAGCTGGGGGTGAATCACCCTCTCGGATATAAATGTGTTTGCCAGCCTGGAGGCTCTCCAAACCCACCTCTATTGGGATTGTGTAGAGGCTTCTCCTGTAGGCATGATCAATCATTAACTCCATTCCCAGCCCCTCTCTTCCCTGGAGAATGAGGAGCAGGGCTGAAAATCATGGCTTTTCCCAGCTTCTAAACAAGGCTTGGTCTTTCCAGTAACCAGCCCTTATCCAGGAGCCATCCAGGAGCCCACCCACAGTCACCTCAGTAGGATGCTCAGTAAGATGCTCCTAGTGCTCTTACCACTTAGGAATTTATGAGGGTTTTAGGAGCTCGGTGTCAGGACCTGGGAGCGGAGACCAATATATGTATTTCTGTTATCTCACAAGCCGTAAAGAAAAACCAGAGGGTACCTGATGATATTGTTTGAATCTATTTTCCTAATTATAACTTTATAGTCCTTTCCCAATTATAAAATAAACATAAAAAAGCATAAAGATAACATAAACAAAGCTAAAGAAGTAAATAACCCACTTCCCATAATCCTATCATCTAGAGACGACCTCCTGAACATTTCAGAGGGCAGACCTCCAAAAGACAGGCACGTGGATGAAGACAAGCTTGTAGCTAGAAACTGGGGGATATAGTTGGGGAACAAACCAGAACAGCAACACATATCCTATTTATCATCAGTAGCAGTAGAGTGCAATTGCCATGCAAGATGGGACAATGTTTTTCGGCAAAAGCCCCGCAGCAAAGATGGTTATTTCTTGCAAGGAGCAGCTACCGCCCTGCAAACCAACAAGCAGCATAAGAAACATGGCTGGTCCAACCCAGGTCCAATTTGACAAACTCACACAGATAATCTCAGCATCAGAGAAAAACGGTGAAGTCCCTAGCTGTAGCTGAGGCAAAAGTCACCGCTTTGAAGAGGAGAGACCTCTTCCAACCCCTAAGGCTTCCCTGTCCTCGGGAAGCTTTCCGTCAAGAAATGTGCTTTAGAGCCCCCGGTTGGGAAGGGAAATGAGCAGCCAGGTGCTTAGAGTGATTTCACAACTCGGTCTTCATTTGCTTGGAAAAGTGCCTTCACTTCAGGCCTTTAATGCGCCCTTCTCCTTAAGGCCAAAACTCCCACTCCCAGAGACATTTCTGTGCAGTAAGAGAACAAAGCTTGGCGCCTTAGTCCTACAGAGACATTTTTTACATGCAACAGAAACAAAATGTGACTGAGCTAGAGTTATGAGCCAGAGATGGCCCCTGTTAGCCGAAAATGGCCCCATGGCTATTTACTTCCTCACAGCAGGCTAAGACCTTTAGCCCCAAGCCTGCCAGTGCCAACCTCAAGTGTTCACACATCGAATTGCTTTACATAGAATCCAAATAAACATATTTTTAGCCATTTGGAGCCTACCTACTTTACATACCCTGTGGAACTGCACCCAGTATCTGCTAAGCATAGATTAAGACAAAGCCTGTGGCTATAAAAGAGGCCAAGTCCTTGTTGCCCTTCAGAGTTCTCTGACCCAGAACCGCCCCCCCTTACTGCTGAACCACAGCACCTAAATCAGAGCCCCTCACTCTGATTTCCCCTGACTTCTATAGGACTTCCTCTGCCCTATTCCCCTTCTGGGTGGTGGCCTGGCGGTGCTGTTTCTGGAAAGTCTTTTGCCAGAAGGGGCTTCCCCCACCTCCCATGCTGCCCCGACTAAGCCCTCCCCAGGCAAGCTGGTTGTGTGTGACCGTGGCCGTCTCTACTTTGTTCATCCCTGGCGTCTCCGAACTTACCAGAGCCAGTCGAGTCCAGCCTCTCTTAATGTGTTTGTGTTACTTAGTTCAGAAGAAATGTATTCCCCAAATCTTATCAATGAAACAAATTTCATGGTATATTAATATTAATATACTTCTCCTGCTCCCTCAAGTTTTGAACCAACTGACAGATAAAGGAGTCAAGAGGAAGGTGATCAAACTTCTGAAAAAACTATGAAGACTATGGCATTGGTACGTGGCAACAAAGGGCATCCCCATGCTGCCCTACATTTAGTCATTCGGTCTCAGGAGTGGCTGGAGATCTCACGTTCCCACTCCAGTGGCAGATTGGAGCTCACAGTTTCTCCAGGAAGCGAGGCAGACGCATCCTTAAGTGATTGGCAGCGGATAGAGCTTGGGTTTTCTCAAGTGCCCCAGCCGGAGAAGCCACCGAGTGACAGGGCAGAGAGAGGCTGAGCTTCCTAATGGATGGCCCTCCATGTAGAAAGAAACAGCAGGATTGAGAGTCGGTGTTCTCCAATAGCACATTCTCTTCGGTGACGGCAATTACAAAAGTGGGAATGTTGCTGTGGAGTGAGTTTAGATCCCAGATGATATGGTTTTACTTGAGAACCACCACTTTCACAGTCCTCCATTTAAAGGAGGAATACTACTATTTCTTCTGATAAAAACGCTCATTCGAATGCTCAAGTTCTGTCAGTGGAAAGGGCTTCCTTTATTTTTATGTTTAGGGTAACAACGTACATGCCTAAAAATATGTCAGCTTAACTAACAGTTAAGTCAAAAGTTAATCAAAAGTCTTTAAGCACTGGACTATGTAACTAGGGGTCATTGACTGAGAACCCCTAGCTTGGGGTTGTGAAACTTCGGATTGTCTTTGCTAGGAAAACATATCATAGTTCGGGGTTGGTTTAGAACCTCCTCTAGTGATTACTTTCTAGCTTTTCAAAATGAACAGTTCCATCTTGGTTCTAAGAAAGAAGAGGCTTTAGACTCCAGCAGTGGTGACAGCCTAAAATATAGGAAAGGAAAGCGTGTGTAGGAACACATCATCGTGTCTCGAAGGCAGGTTGTCATATGATGTTTAGCAAAGTCACAACCTGGATGACAAATTCCATAGGCTCACATATCTGCCTGGCATGCTTCTGTATTCTGAGGTATGCTTGTAAATAGTAATCCGGCGGAAATGAAGTATACAGGACTCCAGTGACAGGAAATAAGGACGGAAAAGTTTTGAGTCCACGAGAACAAGAGGTTATATGAGGGTACTGTGGCTTTAAGTGTGAGCCCTGAAACCCTGAGTGTGTTGTGACACTGTTGTGACATTTAAGAAGAGTTACACCAGACAATTTAGATTTCACTGTGACATATGCTGTATAAATTCTTTAATGTTTAGCTTATCTTGCACTAAACAGCAGAAGAATACTTAGTAAGTGCAAGTAGGTCAACATCACTTTAATTTGCATTATCAGTTCAGAAGAACATTTTACACTATATGTGTTGTGATAAAACACTGTGTCATTTCTGTCACCCAATGCGGAGTATTTTTAGGTCTTTGCACATTATGTGTAGAGATATTTGGTATTGCCTTTAATGTAACTTGCCATCTGTGTTCTAGTTTCTAAGCATTGGCAGAAGTGAGCTAAAAGCATTGGCCAAACTTCAAGGGGTTAAGATTTTTGCTAACAAATATGGACTATTTGATATGAAAACCATCATTGTTTGATATGTCAAATAAAACATTTGTCAATCAAAAGTCTTTAAGCACTGGGCTATGTGACATTTACTCTTTTATAAACCAACAAAGTCCCTGGTGGCATGCCTTTTTTCCTCTCATTTAAATAGTAGTAGGAGAACAAATCATACTTCAGAGCAAGTTGATAACTGCCAGTCACGATTCCTGCCTTGTTTACTATAATGAGGAGGGTAATAAATGCATCTGACCATTTCGGCTGGCATTTGCATAGATGAATGATTTGTCCAGTCGGTCGCTCTCCAGTGATTTGGGTCTTTTTGTCAGCACAAAGAGCATTCAGTCTCTCTGGAATTTACAGCAGCCAAGCTCTCATTAGCAAACATCCTTTACCATGAATGATTCAAATAATTACCACTGAAATAATAAACTGTTTCACAAAAACATTTTATTTGATGGCTCCAAACATCAACTTTTCTGAATTGTTGACATTCAAATAAGCCAGAGAGCTTCATTGTGAAGGAACAATGGCTCTCTTGTTAAAGGGTGGGCATTGTTTTACCTCCAATAGACCTTTAAACTTGGCCAGCTATCAAATGAGTCCCTCAAACTGCCAGCCAACATTCTGGGTAATCAGAGGGCATGTACCAGATGGAGCTGTTAAAACTTTACATATTCAAACTCCAGGAAATTTTCTTTAGATTTTCTTTTGAGGTTGCAAACCTAGAACTCCAGATTAATTAGCAGCTGCTACTTTGTATCTTTTTGCACCTAGTGGAGCCAAGTATTATTAAATGTCCTCACTTATACTAAGCTATTCAAGTGCGAGCTCTTCGCCGTAATGGTATTCTATGTGTATAATTAAGTGTTATTTGATATAGTTTTGGAGTTCAAACAAATGAGCAAGCAACAATTATACCTTATTATGATCTTCTCTAGTGCATAGCCATAGGGTTGCTTTCAGTGCATTACCAAATTCATAGCACCAGGCAAACAGCAGTTCCTGTTATCAACTTTTTTCACCCTCTGCGCCATGCATAATTTAGAGAGTTTTATTAATTTTGAGCTGGTTTAATGTATGCGCATGTTCTAAAGATCTAGGTAGATTGTATGACTAAGTTTAGCTTTCATAGTGCAATTGTTTATGCATGTAAATGTCTGAAAAATATTTTCCCTCAAAGCTTAAAAAGCTATGGTTTCATTTAAATAGATTAACTTGCACATTGCACCTTCTTCCTTACCTGCAAGGAAAAATTCAGGAAGGGAACGAATGGAATATATTTCTGTGCTTTGCAAATTTCCTCATTACTTTGCTTTCACTTTCAAATTTAGACATGTTATATATAGCAAGAATGGAAAACCGTCAACAATACTGAAATACCTTGATGTTCCTACAAAATTACAACATGATGCAAGAAAATCGTGATCATTGGGACGCAAAATTTTTTAATGTTAACTTTGAGGCACAGCTTAAGGATATTAATAATACCAAGTAGATTTTATAGGCTCTATAGCCACTATCTCCTAGAAGTCAAGGGTATCAAAATTACCCTTTCAAGATGTTCTTGATATAGGTGGCCACTTAAAACGGCATACCAGTCCTGACACTTCCATTTCTATCCCACAAAGATAGATGCAAACTAGAAACATAATTTGTCATACTTAAAGTAATTTACTTTATCGGGACTTTGTGTCCAAATCCTCGAGTTTCTCCTTTGCTGCTAGCTCAGAACCTTTGCCTCCGAACGGTGTGGCTTTTTTGTTTTCTATTCCTTGTGCTGCTTGCTCCGGTTGGTAATCATGGTCAAGCCTACAGAGCCCATTTTTCATTTTGTTATTTGGCTTGTCAAATCAAAGGTCAAGAGATGATGAAGAAACCCCAAAATAGCCCAGGATTGGCAGATATTCCCCTAAGTTTTCTAGTGGAATTTGGTGCTTATGAAAGTGAGAGAATAAAGAACTGGCTCTAGCCATAAATCATGCAGGCAAGAGCTTTCCAAGTTTTGCACGGTTTCAACTGCCTAGTGCCCAGGGGCCCAGAAAAGAAAAGCAGGCATCCTACCATTAATAGTGCCATCCTCAGGCTCTTAGGGCTGAGGGCATGTGAGGAGAGCTTTCTGACATCAGCTCATTGTTTATGATTGGAGATGTGGGCCACAACTAAGTGCAGCCTTAACTCTTTAGCTGTGACGTGACATGATATACGAGGCACGACTTGATATATGCGGGATATAGAATCACAGAATGTTAGTGCCGGGAGCAACATCAAGATCACAGCAGGCAGCAGAAATCGTACTTGAATCCAGGTCTCTTGACAGCCAAGGTGGAGGTCGTTCTCGGAATTAGACCACAGTGATAGGCCCCTGAGGCTCAAACCTTACTCGTGAAGACCTCTCTCATTACAAGCTGACGCAACCACCTGCCCTATACATGCACGGATTTTCTATCATGTTAATAAAAATGATCCCGCACAGTGCTACTCTTGGGTCAACAGGTCTTTTCATGATGATGTCACTCTAAGTGCGGGGACAAAGATCATTTGTGGTAGTGTTGTCAGTCCTTCCCCAGAGATCCGAAAGAAAATTGTCTTCTGGTATTGTGCCAATAGAGTAAGGGAATATGTATGCTGTTTTTAAAAGGCAAAGATGTTTGTTTGTTTGTTTGTTTGTTTAACAAAATATTCCAGGGACTGCTACTATCAAGTTGCTGAAATGTTTAAGCCCATATCTTCAACTCACCTGGGCAGAATATTGTTTTCGGTTCCATTTGGCGGGGAGAAGAGAATGGCCTATGGTTCCTTTTGAAACAACTGATTCAGTCTTTTGAATGGTCCAAAATACTGATATATCTGACATTGTGGTTTGGTTGTTGAATTTATGCAAGTGTTCTCTCCTTAATCAATGAACAGATAATGTTAAATTTTGCTTTAAGCTCTGTTATAGGCTGAATTGTGTCCCTCCCCTTCAAATGCATATGTTGAAGCCCTAACCTCCAGTGTCTCAGAATGTGATTGTATTTGGACATAGGGTTTTTAAAGAGGTGATTAAAATGAGGCTGTTAGGGTAGGCCCTCATCCAATCTGACTGGTGTCTTTATAAGAAGAGGAAATCTGGCCCCGAAAATACACCAGGGGTGCACCCACACAGAGAAAGGACCACTTGAAAAGGGAGCAAGAGAACAGCCATCTACAAGTCCAGGAGAGAGGCCCCAGAGGAAACCAACCTTGCCAACACCTTGATCTTGGACTTCCAGCCTCCAGAACCATGAGAAAATAGATTACTGTTGTTTAAGCTGCTCAGTCTTTGGTATTTTGGAACGGCAGCTCTCACAAATGAATACAAGCTCCTTGAATGTATTACTTTCCCTTACTTCTAAAATGGAGCCCTCTAGCTGAGCCATATTTCCTCCACATTTTTTACCTGGCTAACTCCTTTCTTATCCTTCAGTTCTAAGCTTGGTTAACACCGCCTCCAGGAAAAGACTTCCTTCACTGTGCCGCCCTGGTCCTGGGTTCCTCCTTTGGGCTCAGTTGCTGTCCTAACACTTACCACATGGCCCTAAGCAGTAAACCCGAGTTAACTCTGGCAGGCAAGAGCCCAGGACCCTGCCTTGCGTAGTTTTAATAGAAAAGTGCGTTATGTTACAACTCCTAGTGGTATCGCTGGCTTGTGTCTCTGTAAGAAAAGCAAGAACGTTCCTAGTACATGTGCCCTGTACTAGCTTTGGTGAAACATGAGGACTGGTTTAAAAAGTATAAAGCAAAAAGAGTTAGGGTGGGCAGGAAAAGTTGCAACCAAAGGGTTTTGTAAAGCAAGACATATGTCAACACATAAGTGGGAACAATATAAGTTAGAGAGAAATGTGGGGAAGTTCTGTTGTTAGAACGCATATGCAATGGAAAATTACCAACTTGAGAAATAGAATAAATAGTAGTGTAAAAGTAGGATGGTTAAAGTCCTGGACTTCGGCCCTCAGACCTGCAAAATGCCATGCCGTACTACTGCTGGTCTACTAGAGGCGTGCGTACACATATGTGCACGCTCATGTGCTCACAATTACACACCTGTACACACACGTACGTGTACCTGCACACACATGTCCATATGCATTTAAAGGAGAAGCAAACTGGACAGTCCCAGAAGCCAGCTGTCTCTCATTAACATTTTACCTAATAATGTGTGTTTTTCCTATCCAGCCTTCCTTAGCTGCTTTGGGACTGCTTTTCATCTCCAATCTGATGCGGAAAGTCTTCTGATTACACTTAACTAAAGCAAGAAATTCACCTGCTAGAACTACCTCCTTACCCTCAAGTTCCATGGCATGGTCACTGCCCATGGGCACAGGATCTGGAACTCAAGTTCCCCCTTAAATATTGTTCTTGAAGTGGAATGGACGGAATGAAGGAGAGAGAAAGTAAAGTCAAGAGTGAGATGAAGCGGAGAGGAAGCTTTCTTGCTCTGGTTCATTCCTCAACGACTTGCCTCAGACCTAAAAGCCTCCGGTGTTTGCATTTATTCACTCTTTTTGTACCTGAACCTCTCTTAAGTGACTTCACATATAATTTTTTTTTTCATTTTGAAAGGGACGAATCCAAGTTTTCAGAGTCAGATTGACAAATTGTGCCCTTCCTGGCTTACTAGATAAATACACCACCACGACCCTTCTGATAACTTTTCCCATTTGACTCTAAGTAGTTATCATGAAATAATTATAGATGCTCTCTCCTGTTATGTGGGATAATTGTCTCCCCCACCCCCACCCCTGAACTTGTTCACTAGGCTTTAATCATCACAAAAAATTTATTTATGCAAGGAAATAGCAAGTTATTCACTCAGCTCATTTTATTCACCATTGTCTTCTGATTTCTTCACACTACTTAATTTAGCACGTCAAGGTGAAACGATTAGTTTATCTCACCTTGACACTGCTATAGTCCACTGACAAAACACGTTTGTGACATTCTTGTTGGCTACTTCCTTTCTAGTGATAGCTACCTCCTGAATTACTTATCATTGGATGATATTTCCAAGTCAGAATAAGTATGTGACCAGCAGGTAAATCTGGTCGATAATAAATCAGAACAAATAAGGGCATCAAAGCAAATGCCATCTCTTAGGACCACTGCACACAATAAGTGGTTGTTTCAGATCAACATCTGCTTTTACTTCTCTTGACGATAAGAAAAGCCCAATTAACACCCGCAGTTTAAAAAGATGCAACTTTTTATTTATCTAAGACTCTACTGCTAAAAACCTTGCCAGATTTACAATTCTAAAGACAACAGCTTTTTGTAAATGTGTTTTATTTGCAGTTATAATATCTATAGTTAAATCAGTTCATTAAAAATAGAGTTGTAAACTATCTCTCAAACTGCCATATTTGCGTGTTTAAAACAAAATGATTAAATCATATTCTTACACCGCATTTGGGTAGAACTGTGAAGTTGTCTAGTATTCAAAATAACGTCCTTAGTTAGGAAATCCTTTCTTAATTAGGATAGAGGTTAGGACAGTGAAATTTTATATTACACATCTAGTCACTCAACCCAGGATTAAATAAGCACTTCACCTTAAGCACTTCACCACGGTAGTATTTGCCACACTTAACTTGGAAAGAGCTGTTACCTGTCTATCTCAGGGCAAATGAGCAACTGTATAGAATCAGTAGAAAAAGTGACACCATCTTAAGCCCAGAACAACCCTGTACTACACCAGAGCCTTCAGTCTTGGTGAAAACACTCTGTATCTGGCTTTTTGAATTATATTATTTCTTGCAGCCCTACTTGGCTTCATTCTTTTCACAAGAAAGCTGGGGGACGTTTTTCTTTTAATAAGAGCAAAAAAGATCCTGGAGTTTCCACAAGGCTCTGTTGTGGAAGAGATCCTGTGAGTGAGGGCGCACGGGCAGAAGGCGCTCTGGAAGGAGAGCCAGAGACCTGGGTCCCAAGTGCAAGCCCGCTCTGCTAATTGTGTGCTGTGGGTTCCTCTCTTAATCGCTCTCTACCTTTATGTCTTCATTGTTAAAACAGGAATACTAATAGCTGCCCTGCCTGCATAGTTGTTATGAGGATCAAATGAATTAATAAATGTGAGAGTGCTTTGGAAAAGTTAAAAGTGCCACTCAAGCGTTAGTTATTCTTATTTGGCTTTCATATTCTTCGGAAACCCCATTTATAATAAGGCCCTCCTGGAGAAGTAGCTGTTTCTTGAAATCCCATGAAAGCTTTGTCTTTGTATTCTCTCTTACGGGTTCCTTTGGAAGTTCAGCAAGTCAGGCTGTTCCCTACTGTGCTGTGCATACATTGCCCAAAGCAATTCCAGGGCCGGCCTCCACAATGGGCAGCCTGCTCTGCGCATGGTCAGCTCATTGAGGCTCCATGCTATGGTGATGAGATTAAAAATACATATGCTATTTATTGTGTTTTTCTGATTACAAAAGTAATACTTCTGCGTGGGGGTGGGGGGGGAAGGAAGTGTTTGTTTTACTTGCAACAAGCATGGAGAACCCGGGCAATGGCTCCTTGAACAACAAAATTGGGGAAGTCTTAAGCTAAGGAGACACACGTTCATTCATGAAGGGGCTCAGCAAAGGACAGTTCAGTATAGAATTGTGGCAAAAGTCATCCTAAGTCAACAGAGTCCAGGGTCCTAGTTGATTAAAGTCTCGAGGGCCTTCAGGGGTCAGTATCAAAAGTTCTCAGGCTCTAGTTAGTCCGGTGTTCAAGTACTCAAAGAGGTTTCGGTCCACCAACAGGATTCAAGAATATGCGTTAAGTCAGTCTTTACTTTTGAAACAGCACTGGAAGTTTTGCCACTGATTTATTGTCTCTTATATGGGTAGGTTATCTCCTGGCCTGGTAGTGGCTGTTTTTATATTCTTTTGTTCCCTTAAAATCCTTAACTACAGAGGTCTCTTTTTCCGCAACTTTAACGTATCCCAGGGGTTCTGCAAGAAATGTACTTGGGCAAGTAGTGCAGGTCTTGAGAAAGGGGAACAATGCTGGAGGTATCACAATCCCAGATTTCAAGATATACCATAAAGCTGCAGTAATCCAAACAGCATGGTACGGGCACAAAATAGATACATAGGTTAATAGAACAGAATAAAGGCCCAGAAATAAACCCACACTTACATGATCAATTAATCTACAACAAAGGAGGCGAGAATATACAATGGGGGAAAAGACAGTCTCTTCAACAAATGGTGTTGGGGAAACTGGACGGCTGCACGCAAAAGAATGAAACTGGACTGCCTTTTAACACCATACACCAAAATAAACTCAAAATGGATTAAAGACCTAAAACCATAAAAATCCTAGAAGAGAATAGAGGCAGTTATTTCTCCGACATCAGACATAGCAATGTTTTTCTAGATAACTCTTCTAAGGCAAGGGACACAAAAGCAGAACTAGACTATTGGGATTACATCAAAATAAAAAGCTTTTGCACAGCAAAGGAAACCATCAACAAAACAAAAAGACAAGCTATAGAATGGGAGAAGATATTTACACATTCTTAATAGAACACTTTGAATTGACAGAAATGCACAAAGAAAGAAAGAATATAAATTACCTACTACCTAAACATCAATCCTTCAATCCTACTACCTAAACATAAGCATTGTTAATATTTTGATACATATCATGTATAGCCTTCGGGCCTCTTTCCATATACATATATAACATATGTTGTGTATTTGGAAATATACATGTTGTTATGGACCAGATGTTTGTTACTTCCTCCCTCTCCCCACTCCTATGTTGAAGCCTGAACTCCCAATGTGACTGTATTTGGCAATAGGGCCTTTGGGAGGTTATTAAAGTTAAATGATGTCATGACGGTGGGGCCCCAGTCCAATAGGATTAGTATCCTTATAAAAACAGGCAGCAGAGAGACTCTCCCCTCCGTCCCCACCCACCCTCCTCTCCTTCTCTCCTTGTCTTTCTCTCTCCCCACCGTGTGAGGACACAGCAAGAAGACAGTAGTCCTCTGCAAGCCAGGAAAACAGTTTTCACCAGATACCAAATTGCCTGACACCTTGATCTTGGACTTCTAGCCTCCAGAACTGTGGGAAATAACTTTCTGTTGTTTAAGCCACCCCGTCTATGGTGTCCTGTTATAATAGCCTGAGCAGACTAAAACATGCATATCATACACTGCTGTATCATTTGTTTTTTTTAACTTAACTGTAGATGATGAACATTTCTCTGTGCATTGACTATTGTACGCTGTGATTTTAATGGCTTTAAAATATAACAAAACATACCATACGATCCAGCAATTGCACTACTGGGTATTTACCACAAAGATACAAATGTAGGGATCCGAAGGGGTACATGCACCCCAATGTTTATAGCAGCAATGTCCACAATAGCCAAACTGTGGAAAGAGCCAAGATGTCCATCGACAGATGAATGGATAAAGAAGATGTGGTATATATACACAATGGAATATTATGCAGCCATCAAAAGGAATGAGATCTTGCCATTTGCAATGATGTGGATGGAACTGGAGGGTGTTATGCTGAGTGAAATAAGTCAATCAGAGAAAGACATGTATCATGTGACCTCACTGATATAAGGAATTCTTAATCTCAGGAGACAAACTGAGGTTGCTGGAGTGGTGGGGGTGGGAGGGTTGGGGTGGCTGGGTGATAGACATTGGGGAGGGTATGTGCTATGGTGAGTGCTGTGAATTGTGCAAGACTGTTGAATCGTGCAAGACTGTTGAATCACAGACCTGTACCTCTGAAACAAATAACGCAATATATGTTAAGAAAAAAAAGAAGAAGATAGCAGGAGGGGAAGAATGAACGGGGGGAAATCAGAGGGGGAGACGAACCATGAGAGACGATGGACTCTGAAAAACAAACTGAGGGTTCTAGAGGGGAGGGGCGTGGGGGGATGGGTTAGCCTGGTGATGGGTATTAAAGAGGGCACGTTCTGCGTGGAGCACTGGGTGTTATGCACAAACAATGAATCATGGAACACTACATCCAAAACTAACGATGTAATGTATGGTGATTAACATAACAATAAAAAATAAATAAAATAAAATATGACAAAACATAGATGCGACCTAAATTTTTAATAGTCCCTATTGGACATTTTAATGAGTTTCAATTTTGGGTTACTATAAATAATGTTGTATGAATATCCTTGGATATTTATCTTTTTTACATAGCTCTCATTCCTCACAGTAGAATGGCTGGATCAAAAAGAATAAATATCTTAAAAGCTTTTGATACATGTGTTAAAATGTCCTCCAGAGAGATTGTATCAACTTATACTCCTACTGATGGTTATCTGAGGTTTCCTATTATCAAGAACTCCCGCCAACAAGAGGCACTATCATTGTAAAATGGTATTTGTTGATCAGAAGACAAAGAGGTATCTCACTGCTATTTTAATTTGTACTCTTAATTCCTAAATTAATAATTATGTTTATTTTGGACTTATTCTTTAAGGATACCAAGGAAAGAATGTCACTCTTAAATATAATTATTAGCAACTTTATTATTAAAATCTTAATGTTTCAATATGACATTTGTTTTATGACCTACACTTTACCACTTGTAGAGCATACTTACTTAATGTATTCACCAATCCTGCAGCTTCTGACACAACTTCACTGCTTTACTTTTCTTGATTCTTTGAAGAAACATGGAATTTTTATAGGTTTTATGGAAGCTGGAATTTAAGTCTGATTAGCCCTAGAAAAACTTCTAGGAATCCTTAATACAGAAGATTATGGCATGCTTCCAGGTAAATGATGTGCTGGTAATAGGACCACGGGATCTTTAAAATAGGTTAGTTTAATTTTACTACCTGGCTATTTTTTTCCATAATGAATGGATATTTAGCACATAGCAGATGGAAAGTAAATATCTGTTAGAAGATTGAATAGATTAATGAGGGAATCATCTACTGTTTTCTCATTTTTAAGTTGAAGCAAATCTTATCTATTCTAAACCATTTAAATTAATGACTATAATTCTACCCATTTCTATCCCCAGTGCAATCCTCCTTTACGTTCTTCTATGTTACGATAAATTCTACTTCTTTTCTTGCAGGATCGCCTGAAAGACCATCTTTCTAGAAGCTACTGAGCAGCTCAGGAGTCAAGGAATTGTCCTTCTAATGCTCTAACTGCATGACCAAGCCTTTTGCAGAGTTTCAGTGTAGCAAAGGATAAAATTAAGGAAAGCATGAGTCACGATTTCTCCAAATCATGTGGAGAACAAATGACATGTCAAGTCCCCTCTTTACTCTTTTGTTTAAACAGAAATTACCATAGAAAATTTGCCCTAAATGGGCCTTGGAAAATTTATTGTTTATTTTTTTTCAGTCCATTACCCCAGGAGGTTTTTTGATCTTTATTTTCTTTTACTGAGATTAACCTTGATCTACCCTCCACTTTTGTCCACTCCCAGTGAAAATATCTTTTCTAAAAATTAGTGTCTATTTTACAGTCATTTGTGAAGAGGCATTTGCTGAGAGATCTGTCGTAATATTTTCTGATAGAGTTAAAAAAGAGTTAAAAGAAATTTTCTTCAAAAAGACCAGTACAAAAGTACTCCTACATGTACTAGGCTTTTGGATGCCTCAAATATTTTCATGAATGAAAGCCCTTTTGGTTATTTTCATTATAGGAGAAATTCTTTTATGGAAAATTCAAACCAACAAAGAAAGCTCAGATTGCAATTCTAACATTTTTCAGCAGAGTTGACCAAACATGAGTCCTAAATTGACGTATTATGAACACAACAAATAAGGTTTTAAAGTCTGGCTAACACTGCAAAGCTTTTTGAAACAGACCTCTCCTTTATGTATCTATCTTTCTGGGAGTTCATGGATCATGAGAGGACATGGAATTCGAAGGCCTCTGGTTATTCTTACAATAGCCACAGCTAATGGACAGCTGGGCAGCAAGGGTCGGTCACTTCCTGTAGAATCATCTATGATGAATCGTCCCCGTGGCCAGCTTGGGAGTGGAGGAGCCCTTATACCGCCGACCAGAGTTATTAAAAGACTGCACGGGCGTTGTTAAAGGTTAATTGCTGATGGATAAACAATTCAACTCCAACCATTTCTGTTGAATTCCTACTTTGTACAAGGCACAAAGATAGTAGTGTTGGCAGCTGTGACGTGGGCAGTAGTGGTGGTGGTGATGGAGGTGGAGGTGTGTGTGTATGTGTGTGTGTGTGTGTGAGGCAGAAGAGTTACAAAGAGGAATGACCTAGCCCCTGCCCTCAAGTATGGAAATGCTATAATGGAAGCAAACCTACGGGCTGTGGGAGCAAAGAGATGGGAGCTACGTAAAAGATAGGGAACAGGTACGAATCACCCAGAGGAGCCCAGTGGTTCTAGTATCAGGGTACAAGAGATCAAAATTGAACTCCATGAAGTGGGTCAAGAGGAAGTGAATCGTTTTAGAAAGAAAGAGATCTTATAAGTGGCCAAAAGAAACACAGCTTCAACAGACTAAGAATTAATCGATGAGAGCAAGAAAGATGACAGATACGCACACACACACACACACACACACACACACACACACACACACACAGAAAATGGCAGATATCTCATTGTAAAAGAACCAGAATCTGGAACAGCCCAAGTCATGTAGGGAGACTTAATTTCTTTCATGTTCTTTCCTGTAATAATCTACCTGCATAGAGAATGGTTGCCCCATCGCTAGAGTGCAAGCTGCAAGGAGACAGTCAATTTGTCTGTTTTGTTAATTGCTCCCCAAAGAGCACATGACACTAGTAAGCACATAAAAATATCAGCAGAAGAATATATGAACATATGAGATAGATGACTTATAGAACCACAAGGGAGGCCTATGTTCCAGAAGCTGGGTTTTGAGGAAATACACCCCCCACACGTACACCATTATCAGGTGGCAGCATAAATCTGTGAACAGAAAACTGCTAGAAATGTGTAGGCTATAGCAAGATATGGATTAGAATTTTTTTTTATTCTCCTGGATTCTCCCACATTCAGGACCCAAGACTGATGTAAAGATGAATCGATGATACCCCATTATAAGGAAAACAGAAAGCAAGTAGAAACAAACACCATCCTTGGAGCTTGTTAAGAATTAGCCCAATTGGTTCTACTACTACAGGGATGGGGATTAAAGGGAACACCGGAGTCAGAAGTCATCAACTCATTGGGGAGTGCTTCGTGCGGATTTTATCTTTACTCCTTCCTGCCAGTCCTCAACACTTCTGCCAAGTCAGGCAGGAAGGCTCTAAGAGCATGACTTGCAGAGACTGAAGTCTGTCAGAAGAGACTGGCTGCTCACTCTCTGGTTGAATGTGTCCTGTGCAGTGTCATATTCTGGGTATACCGAGGGAGATGGCAGGGTGAGGAGAGAACGCTAAAGACGCAGCACCGGCCTTTCACCATGTGCTGTGGCAAAATGGCCAAACTCCCCACGGATCAAACAAATACAGCAGAGGTGGCTAGGCTGAGGTCTGGAGTGAGAGGACACCTGAAGCAAGAGGTAGTGGGGCCCTATTGCTAGAGAGGAATGTGGAAGGGTTGGGAGGGGTTGAGCAGAGTGGACCTCCCAGGTCAGGGCACTGTGCAGTAGGAAAGGGTGGCCTCCCCTCATGGAGAAGACCTGGAAAGTCGCCTGGCCTGGAACGTTCTCCCAGTGACTACCACGCTTCCTTCATCAGGTTGACTCCTCTGGACTCTTCAGTCAGGTCAAATGTCAGTTCCTCAGAGAAGGGCCAGACCATAATTTTCTTGGTAATTTTTGATTAATGGCTGTCTTTTCTTCTAGACTGTAGCCTCTCAAGGGCAAGGGATCCTGGGGCTTAGGCTCACAGTGGCCTTCCAGTGCCCAGCTCTGGGCTTGGTGGCCAGGGGAGCCGGCTCTGGGCTTGGGGGCTCTTCTACTTGTGCTGCCTCTCTAGGCCTCAGTCTCCTCATCTATAAAATGGGCTAAAAAGCATCTTGACTCTATTGGTTACTGTGAGGGTTAAGTGAGAGAGCACGTAGAAAGTGTGTGGCTTAGTACCTGACACAGTTATTATCCACAAGATGGACAGCTTTTGTTTTCTATGACTGGCAGTCAGTAAGTATTTGCTGAATTGAATTAACAAGAGCCAACTGTATTGGGTGCTTCCTATGCCAAGGACTGTTGAAATGTTTTACATTTACCATTTCTTTCCATCCTTCAACCCCCCCCCCAAGAAAAGGGTACCACTACCAACCTTATTTTTCTGATAAGGAAGCTGAAGTACAAAGAGGTTAAGTAACTTGCTCAGAGTTCACACTGTGATTAAATTGGTGAAAACAGGTTAAGGAGCATCCCGGATCATGACATATATTATCGGTTTCCAACGGGTTTGTTGTAAATGTTTCTTTAATTTTTTAGCACCCTCCTTTTGGGCCCAAACCAGAATTGTTAGCAAATGGCTTATCTTATATGAAAACATTTATTTTATATGGCTAGGTACTGAAAGTAGATAATTTTAAAAAGCACAAATAGTCAAGGGAACTTCCTCTGTGGTCACATTTATTATTTCTTATAATTCAATAAAATATGTCATTTGCATCAAGGTCATTTTCTTATTTGCTCTTATTGGACACATGCAAATTTAGAAGATACCTTAAAGCTGTGAGCCTTGAAGTGCATCATCACCACAGCATTGATGTAAATATAAATCCCTTAAAATATATCAGAGTAGGAATTCTAAGAAAGCTTGACTGAGGAAAAAATCATAGATGTCTATATTTGGCTATGTTTACATCTACCTATGTAAATAAGTAACTTTCTATTTATACTCATAAATTTTGAATTCAGCAGTATTTTATCTTTGCATTCTTACCTTTGAATGGAGCTCACACATTACTCACTGATTAAGTTAACTTAAAAAAAAAACTTCAGAAAGTAGCCCACTTAAAGCTTTTTACTCAGAAAGCTAGTAATTTTTTCCAGTTGTTTAAATGATGTGCCACACGGTAGTGCACAGTGTTTCCTTCTAAGTCTCATCTTTATTAAACGCACAGAAATTCAGTAGGTTGAGAGTTTAGGAGCTCAGGCTCTTGGGTTATACTGACCTGGATTCAAATCCTGACATGACTTAGTCAACATATTCAACTGACATAATCCTTAGCACCTCCATCGGCAAAATGGGATAATAATAGTATTTACTGCCTAGTGCTGTTTTAATCATCAAAGAAGATAATATAGGAGCACCTGCGTGGCTCAGTCAGTTAAGCGTCTGCCTTCAGCTTAGGTCATGATCCCAGGTCCTGGGATTGAGCCCCACATTGCTTAGGGCTCCCTGCTCAGCAGGGAGTCTGCTTCTTCCTCTCCTTTTCCCTCTGCCCCTCCCCGCCGCTTGTGCTATCTCTTTCTCAAATAAATAAATAAAATCTTAAAACAATACATTTAAAGAAGATAATACAACAGTCCCCCCCCCCTTATCCATGGGAATACATTCCAAGACCCCCAGTGGATGCCTGAAACTGCAGACAGTATGGAGCCCTATATGGAGCCTCTGCTTTTTCCTATACATGCACTCCCATAATAAAGCTGAATTTATAAATTAGGCACAGTACGAGATTAACAACAAAGACTAATAATAAAAACAGAACAATTATAACAATATATTGTAATAAGAGTTATGTGTATGTGGTCTCTCTCTCTCTCTCTCTCTCTCCCTGAATAACTTATCGTACTGAGCTCCCCTTCTTCTTGTGATGGTGTGAGATGATACAATGCCTACGTGATGAGATAAAGTGAAGAGAATAATGTAGGCATTGCGACTTAGCAGGGGACTATTATTGACCTTCTGCCAATACCTCGAAAGGAGCATCTGCCACTGCTCTCAAGTTGCTAAAGCTGTGGGTAATATGGGACTACTGTATTTGTGAGCAGCTGAACAGTGTTAACCTACATTTAGAAAAGTAACCATGTCTGTTGGTGACTCCCGTACAACACTTGGTAGATGTTTAAGTTATCGTTGCTCAATTAATCGAAATTCAGAAGGCGAACTGTTTATAGAGTCCAACAACATAGTCTTAGTACAAGTTGCTATTTAGTTTTTCCCCAGCACATTCAAGGACTGGTTGTATAGGACTCACCCTGAGAGCTTTTGAAAATTTAGGATTCTGGTAACTCTGAAAATTCTGACTCAGTCAAAGGTGTGGCAATAGGCCACAGATGCATATTTTAAAAAGCCCTTACAAGGATTCCGATGGACAGCCAGGCTGGAGACCATTGCCTCATATACATCTTCAATTCAATTTTAAAAAAGTCCCCTGTACTTCCATTGGCAGGATGAACCCCCAATAGATGGAAGCCAGATCCCAACAGTTTTCTGGTTAAGGAATGTCCACATCACAGCATCTGCAGCCTCATTCCAGAAATGACTTTTTTAACTCTCTAGAGGTACGGCCAATGAGAGGAAGTCCCAGAATGGCAGGAGAGAAACCACAGGGAAGGGAAGCATTTTCCAAGATGTCAGTGTCCCCAAGCCAGGCAACAGCAGCTCCTCCTACCCAGAGAAGGAACCAGTGGCAAGCAGCTAGAAGAAAACACACACCCTTACCTCCTCATTTGGATTTCTGCTCTTCTGTATCTCTCGGTGCCATCTATTACAAAGGTGGCCAATAAATACTCATGAATTAATGATTGTCATCTTCGAGCCAACGCCTCATTACAGCAACCCTTAATACAACTCAGCTCGGGGATGCGAATTTAGCCAGCAGAGTTGATTTAATGGATATGCCTCCCCACCGAATCCTAGGGAAAACGGCATACATTTTCTTTCTCCTGCCTGCAGGCCTCCTTGCCCCAGCCATGTGTGTTCACGCCCCGTCCCATGCCCTCCGCTTCCTTCCTGCTCTGTCGCACCTCCAGGCACGACATGGAGTCATGTGCTCGAGGGTATAAATAACAGACCAACATTCAGCTCGGTGGTGGCAAAGAAAATGCTGCCACGTTTTCTTTTTCTTTTTTTTTTTTTTTTTTCTGGAAACCTGCCTTTGGTGTGACTGTCTACTGCAGCAGTTTGCGACATTTTCACAAAACAGTTCTGAGTGAAGGCGGGAGAGGAGATGGAGAAGTTAAGATACTGCCGTGGCCTTCACACATCAGTTTATAACTTGCCTAAATATTTGTCCTCGTGTCAACGGCACTTCGATATGAGCCAATAATTCATTTCAATCCAGATCTGTATGCTCTGAAGTGTTCTTGGGGGAAAAAAGTTGCTCAGTGCTTCCAAACTTTGATTCCTTTATCACTGGGAGAATACTTTTTTTTTTTTTTTTTACTTATTTAGGATCTTCTTTAAGAATTTATAGCAAAGATGTAAATTCTAACCAAGCAGGCAGTGTGTCTGTTTTTGCTCACAATGCCTGACGGTAGTAGGTGCTTCAAAATGTTTTTTTAATCTGGGAAGACACACTTTAGAAAAGAGTGTTGGAGGACAAAAGAAGACAGAGAGATTTTTGGAAGGCCATTTCAAGGAGAGAGAACCCCCCAAAAGATGGGAAACTCTTCTTCCAGTGCGTACAGAGGGAGGAGGGAGAAAGATAAGCAGAATAAGCTGGAGAGGGCAATAAGGTGTTGGTCAAGGAGAGAAATTACGGCCTCTCTCCCTTCGTTGCCCTTGATAACAAGGCGAGTGCAGATAACACATATGTGGTTCAAATGGAAGTTCCTGCAATGCCCCACCCCCATCCTCTGAGGATGGACTCTTCGCTTGGCATGGTTTATAAGGCCCCGCAGGACCTCGCCCCTGCCCAGCTGTGCAGCTTCGGGCCCATCTCCACCATCCCCTCCCAAGCGTGCCGCATCCCAGCCATCCTGAATGTCCTTCATATTCCTTGCATCTGGGCATTGGCATATGCTACGCTGTCTGCCAGGAACACCTTCCACCCCTTTGCTGGCCGATTTCGTTTTGTGTTTAGGTATCTGCTGAAATGTCATCCCCTCCCAGAAGTGTCTCCAGGCCTTTGGGTTGGGGTCCCCTTCTAGGTTTCCCTGTTTCAGCCTCTCCTGGATTGGGCTGTAACTGCTTGCATAGCTGCCTCTGCCAAAACCATAGGCACCCCAGGGGTGATGACCAAGCCTATGGGGTTCATCATTGTTTCTTCAGCACGGAGCAGAGCTGAAGACACACAGTCCATCAGTTTTTACTGAATGGATGAAGAAATGAGGAGAAAGGAAGGAATCTGGAGCCTGAGCAAACAGCAAGGGACCATGTCAGCCAAGAGATGGTGGCTACACTGAGTGTGTGTTGGTTTTCCTGGCGTCTCTAAGATCCACTTGGTAGAGTCCCAGAAAATGTGGGAGGGTGAACCTAATGCAACTGAGGCCAGAATTGTGTGTAGGAAAGAAAAGAAAGAAAGAGTAAATGATTGCTGATAAGACTAATAGGTTTTGGGGGTGCCTGGGTGGCTCAGTCGGTTTTGCTTTGATTAAGCAGCTGCCTTCGGCTCAGCTCATGATCCCAGAGTCCTGGGATCCAGCCCCACATCAGGCTCCCTGCTCCGTGGGAAGCCTGCTTCTCCCTCGCCCTCCCCCTTCCTGCCTGTGCTCTCTCTCTCTCAAAGAAATAAAATCTTCAAAAAAAGAAAAAAAGACTGGTAGGTTTTGAAAAGACCTATTTGCAGTTAACACACTCATTTCTAGCTACATACATTATGAAGAAGTTCTTATTGAATAAAATTGTCACTTAACATCAGACAGAAGTTCTTATATCATTTTTTAAATTTTATCTTCCACTTAGGAGGAAAGAAGAATAGGCCGACCCAGATAATTCCATACAACTCTTTTGTAGAAAATTCATAAAACAGATAAGTTGATTTCGGTGTATAGAAACAATCAAAAAGAAAGTTCTTAATTAACTTTAAGACTTGTTTTGAACATGGAGGTTGTTCCAGCCAGGAGCTATTACCTTGGTTTCTGCCATCTGTAATCCTGTCTCGAATGCTTACATGCTTAGGGTAACGTCCCGACAAAAACCGTTTATTATCCTGGTTAAAAAAGAGGGGGACAAATCCAGTCATAGTTAAGATGGCAACCCAAATCATCACGTATTTCCTGACTGCCTTGATTTTCTCACTCCGGTGCAAAGTAATGTTGGGTTGTGTCTTTCCTGCAAAGAGGCTTTTGGTTTCACTGTGGGAATGTCGTGTGGATGCAGCATGCATTGGCCATTGAGGAGACCACAGTCCTGGATGCCCCAAGCACTTGGGCATCCTGTCTTACTTGGATACTCGTCTGTTACCTGACTAGAGTTACTTATTTGAATTTTGTTCCCTCATTTTTTCATCTATAATGGGAAATTTTCTTAGAATCTTTTACAGTCTACCCATATTATTTAAAACTCTTATGTAATCTATTTGATGTTACAACCATTTTGTGTTTCTCTCTCTTTTAATTGGTCAAGGGCTTTGCAAATAAAAATCGATTATCCAGAGATTCAAGAAAAGAGAAACCTGGCAAAAAGCATTAATTTAATAAGGATATCTGTTATCTACAATTATCTATTTTATATCATTAACTGCTTCATTAGAGGGGAAAAAACTATGTCCAGTAATTCTTTGAATCCTACCAAAGCACTTAGCATATAAATATCCAACTAATGCTCACTGATACATTATTCTAAGCATACTAGGCATTAATCAAATACCCTTTATCAGCCTATGATAATTTTCATCTATGGGATAAGAAATTAGCTGACAAGGTTTAATTGATATAGGAATCACAAAGTTAAACCTTTAAAAAATATGGGGTTTCAAGAAATTGAAGAATGGAATAAAAACATGCATTAAAAAAGATGCTAGTAATGCATTAAATGTCATACCTTTGAAATTACCTTGTTTCTTAATTAGAATTCTTCAAGCATATCAATTGAACTTGTCCTCACTGAGAACCACACCCTAGGCAAATTCAAAGCATGGAAGGGAATTATTTTCTAGTTAATGGAGCATGTAAGTTTATTTTAATATTCAAGGTTATGATGGGTGAAATGTAAACTGAGAAGTTTTCCTTTTTATCACGGGTCATGGTATAATAGCAGCACTTACTTTATGAAATAAATGTCCAATTACCATAAAACAAATGGAAGGTCATTACATTTTACTTGGCTTTTGTATGCAGTCTATGAAATGTGTTTCCTTACAAATTGGCATGCTGTAATACTTTGTGTTTGTAGTCAATCCAGGGAGCCAGCCTTATCTTTTCCTCATTACAAACCACATGGGCTCCATTCTAGCTATGATAACTTAGTCTTTCTCATCACTGAACCTTTGCATTAACCATGCTCTCTGCTTAAAATGACTTCTTCATTTCCTCCACCAATCCACAAACCTTTTCTTCTTCAAGACATTTCAGAAACTCATCTCTCCCACATATGCCTTCCCTAGGACTTCTCTAATCTTTTGTAATTATTCATATGTGAAGCTTGGGTCTGTTATCCTAATTGGCTCGATAACCCAAGTAACAAATAAGTCCCTTGTTTTGGCCTGAGAAAGGATTGCTAGTTTTGGCTCTTTACACGTTTGTCTATTAGGTGAGGGCTCTAGGGATGGAGGGGAGGACTGGCTAAGAGTGTCTGTGGCTCAGTGCTAGTTACCATCCTTGGAACAGAGTTTGCAATATATCCCAATACTACCCTTCACTGTACAGATTCTTTGTAATTGTATGCTTATTTCATTTGCATTTGCCTGTCTCCACCATTAAATTCTATTTATTTCTTCCATTTATGGTGAGTCTTTTGAAACCAACAATGATAGACTTAGTATGTGTTTCTCTGAGGAGGAGTGAGGATACTTTGGTTGATGATGCCAAGGTCACAAACTCAATTGCCTTCCTAGCCCAGGCAAGTTACATAAATGTGCAAAGAGACGCAGTGTTAGACAAAGAGCAGAGGCTTTGGGAGCTGGAGGGTACCTGCCCAGCCTAGAGGCATTCAAATTCACAGCACCCCTGCCAATCCAATTTGGCCTTCCAGTCACTAGTTTGCAACCCCAGATGCCCTTATTTCTTGCTCTGAGCCCATGAGGTGTGTTGGTGGTGACAGGGTGATTAGCTACATTTTATTGTGCAGGAATTGAGACGCAGAATAGTAACTCTATAGAAGTCACACAGGAAAATCAGCTTCATGCAGATGTCTTGTTCAAAGAGAATAGATTGCAAAAAAAGATAAAATAAAAAAGCATGATCTAAAACCTGGGAGTGAATGAGTAAGACGAATTCCCTTAAAGGAAAATATTCTTATATTTGGAAGCATTTTTTCAGCACATTCAGTGAGTTTTAAAAACATAATGAAATCAGCCAGTCCCTTTACTGTGATTTGGATACATATATACACACATGCATATGCATACACACACACACACAAACACATACACACACATACACATACACCCACATACACACACACATACACACACATACACACATACACACACATACACATACACCCACATACACACACACATACACACACACATACACACACATACACAGACACAGACACACACACACATACACACATACATACACATACACATATACACACACATACACACATACACACATAGACATACACACACACACACATACACATACACACTCATTTTTATGATTAAATCCTAATTACCCTGGGAACTTTGGCATCCTGTCCTTCCTAAGAGATTTTGGCTAATATGGGAACTACCCTGATTTATAGAAAACCTCATTTTAAGGGCAGGATGGTTCCTTTCCTAGGTCTCCTACAGGTTTTCTCCAAGATTATGCTTTATGTACTGTTATTACTCTTAGTTTTGATGGGAAAGGAAAGTTGGGGAAGAGATCCTTGAATCCACTATTTAATGTGAATGCTTTGAAATTGTTATTCACTTCTGCTACCAGCTGAGAAGTAGGCAAAGCATATTCTGCAAATCAAGCCCGTTAAAATTCTGCTGCAAAGTGTGGACTTGACTGACTGCAAGTGGAGCTGTCAGCTCGTACAGGCATCACCGTCAAAGGGCCGTGTCATCTGTCAGGGTCAGTTCCAGCTCACTGTTCCACACAGAGGGAATGCACTGTTGCCTCCCAATTGATAACACACTGCCGGAAGCATGTTCCTTTCTCATCCGTCTTCTTGTAGCTGTCAAAAATGGAATCCATTAATTAGTTTGTTCTTGTGAATTTCAGTTGTTCTCAAGACATGTAAATTTTAAAGTAAGACAAATAAAAATCCCAACCCAAACCATGAGGCCTATAAGGGCTCAAAATCCCAAAGTGGTAGCTCTTGCTGACAACGGTGAGGACTGACCAGCTAAACTCTACCTTAAGTGAATGTAATGATGTGGCTAGTTTCCCATCCCTTTTAATGAGAGCATGTTTCCCAAGGCAGCAGAGGGATGGAGAGTTAGAGCAAAAGGCGGGAGACGCCCTTGAACATGGCTCTAACTAGTCAGGCAGTTTGACACAACTTAGGGAGTGTGGTTGCGGCTGCTACTGCATGATTACCTTTTTGTACATTATTCCTCTCCCATGGCTTTCAGAAAAAGTTTGATGGGCTTTATTTCCCTCATTTTGGAGGTCCCAGAAAGCCTAGGCAATTCTATAAACTCCGTATACTTTAGACAGGGTACCCTCATGTGTAATTCACTTCAGCATTCTAATATACAGTGTATCTGTGAATTGAAGGATATTCTATAAGAAAGTTGAAACAAATATATTGAACAATCTTTATGTCTGGTGTAGTATATTGCAAAAATGAGTATAGCTCAGCTTAACCCAATTTTCTCTCTCTCCATCTTTTCAAGTCAGTGATAAAGGACCGCACTGACGGTAAATTATTATTCTATTCAATTAAATAAGCATTTATTAAGTGACTACTCTGTGTAAGTCACTGTGCTAGGTGCTCTGGGAAACACAAAAATGATTAAAATACAGCAGCCTTGGTCCTCTAGAAGCTCGTGCTTTAGAAGAAGAGGCAGATGCACACACAAAGAGCCCTACTTCAGGATAGACTGCAGGAACTTGCTAAAGAACCGGCCTTGGAAGAGGAAAGAGAGATGAGCTCCGTGCCAGGGACTCTGAGAGGGAATCCTGGGGTGGGCAATGTTTAAGCAAGGATTTGAGGGGAGGGACCAGTCTCCGCCTGGCTGTAATGTCCTCGATTTTAAAGGCTATCCCACATACGGAGGGAACGTATACACCAAAGCAGTGAGTCTGCAAATGACCAGGAAGACTGAACTTGCACAGGTGGAGATGTGCAGGGAAGAACTTTCCCTACTGAGGTACAAGCATGAGGGCTGCCCCCATGCAATACAGGGAGGACCCCGGGATAGAGCCATCCTTCTGAGCACTGGGAATTCTACTAAAGGTGCTCCCTTTGTGGAAAATGTATGGGGAAGTAGTTGATTAGGATTACATCTAATGATCTGGAGCATAAATAAATGGTAACTCTAACCGGAAGTATCTGAGATTTTCCCCTTCTTTTTAGGTTTGCTCATCTCCAGCCAGGACATAATATGGAAAAACATGGCCACTAGAATGAATGGAAAAGAAGATAAAAAAATAATTTAGCCGAGTCTTTTTTAAGAGCATCAAAACATGTCGGGAATTTCTGATTCTTTTCCAGCAAGCAGCATGGACGTTTAGGATTATTTTAAGGCCCCGCAGGGAAGGGACTTGGTTTTGCTCCTTGCCGGGTCCCTACAACTCAGAGGAGGACATGGCTCATGAGCAGAATTCCAGCAGCATTTGCTGACTGTGCTTTTCACAAAACCTATCAACTGCAACTCAGCCGGGTCTCGGAAGTGGAGCAAACACCACTCAGCTCAGCCACAGGCTACCCCTCCACGGGAGGGGTGACTTTTACTTTGAGGTGAAACGTTACTAGAAAGACAAGAACTTTTTAGCAGGTGTAAAATACAGACATTTGCCAATCTGGTCACAGCTACTCTTATGACTTGAGTCAAACTGATTTAAAAGGAAAAAAAGCTTAAACTGATAGCTTAGAAAAATGAACTATGACAAAAGACTTCTGCGGAAGCTGGGAAGGATTGAAACGCTCGTGTTTCTTGCTATAAAATGCTAACCCTAAGGTCATACTTGGAATGAAGTGAGGTCGTCAACTATTTGGTTAATTCAGTCCCCCTAACTGGTCCATTTTCATTCGGTCAGCAAAGTTTATTTTATGTGAAGAAAACTAGTTTGACTTCCTTCACATGAAAATAAGCCAGGCCACAGTAACCTCTAAGCTTCACTTTGGGATATATAGGTCCAGCCTCGGTGTTTATAGGTGAAGGATGTTGACCAACATCTTCACTGGTTCAGCTGCAGATAATTTACTTAGATGCTTCTGAGTCAAGAGGAGTCCATGTGGGGAACTCTCCAAACTGAAAAAATGTGGGGACACACATAAGAAGCATTAGTACCCACTGAGGGTAGGCCCAGACATAGGCCGGGGCAATATCTGAACTATTCTACCCGACCCTTAAGTGTGCGTGTTGGTTGCAGGGGTGGGTGGTTCAGAGTCCTGGAGGTCCCCTTCTGGGCCAGGCCCTTGGTTGCTGGATAGTGAAGGAGAGGTGAGGGCAGCAAAGGTGGGGAGCATTATGAGGTGGGAGATGCTAATGGCAACAGCCATTTTCCACGACTTTGATCTCTTAGTAGTCAGTAGAGCCAAACCAGAGCACACCAATTAAAAATTATCCCTGAATATAGGCATAAAATCTGGTTTCTCTCCCTGAGGAACTTTTAATGAGTGCTCAAACCTATTCAGAAGGATATTCCAGCTGGACTGAACATTAGACCAACTGACCAAGAGAGTCCAGAAAATTGTCTGGGTCTGGTATGTCTGTGAATAGATCCATTGTAAGAATTCAGATCCTGCCTAAAATGCCAGTCCCTGCCTGGCTTGGGTAGGATTGGTGCCTTTTAAGGGCTGTTGATACATATCACAGAGAGGGAGCAAAAGGCTCCCTTGAACCAGTTGAGGGGTTATACTTCTCTAAGTTCCTTCACACACTCTGACATGATGTTAGTCTTCACATCAATATCCAGTTCACTTAACTTCTACACATATGACAGCACCGAACTGACTTTGGTCCTTCTAATCCCTTCTGGTCAACAGCAACATCTTGCTTCCCTCAGATCAACTTTCTTCCCTCTTTCTTTCCCTTCAATTCCCCTTCACCCAACCTTTTCTCCATAAGTGATTCTTAAACCTACTGCGTCCTAGGCACCGGAAATAACTTTAAATGAGAACTCATTTTAACATGGAACTGCACACCAGTAATTCATGGATGTCTATCCCAAGACTCTTGTACCCGTAGCAAACTATTTCCACTTCACGTGTAAGGGGTTGACAGGCCCACCAGGGGATGGATGCTGTTGGAGTAGGAAGAGGTGCATCTTAGAGGAACAAGACATGTCATCCCTCATACAATGGGTGAAAAGCTTTGCAAGTGACACTGGAGCCTTTCCTCTGCACACGCCTCACTTGCTCTGATAAAGATGGGCCGCTGGGGTGGTCTTACCCACACAAGTCCATCTGATGACTTGGGACCCCACAAAGCAGATGGTCCAATCATTAACTGCACTTCGATCCCATCAGAGTTAAGTATCAGTCAAAAGTAGGTTGGATTTACCTACCAAGAACCCTTTCTAAAAATGAACACACTTGTGGAAGTTGGAAGCCCATCCATGTCCTTTCTGATAGAGGAATCCCTTAGAAATACTTGATTTCTCATTTAACTTTCTTTTTTATAATGAACATATTTGTCCTTGACTATGAACTCTTGCCATAAAAGAAGACAGCAGTTTGGTTACTCGTCTATAAAAAATACAGCAAGATCTATTAACCTAATTTCTATATGTAAGTTTTCCCCTTCTAATTGAATGCTTTTTCTCTTTCTTTTCATTAAAGTCAGCTTCCCGTGACCTTTAAATTCAGTTAGAAAAGTTAATCCTCTGGTTAATCTGGACCAATTGGTTTCTGAAACACCACTCAGTGACAAACCATTATTTCTAGCTCAGCTTTTAATTGGTTAGAATGTTATTGCTGCAAGATCCAGTAGCTGTCAGCTTTGCCTGCTAGCCACTCTGAGCCTTCTGGATGTATTCCAAGTCATTAAAGCAACAGCTCCTGTTCAAGCCAGGGATATTTAGCCTGAACCCAAGCCCAGTGCTCTCTACTTCTCTTATTTAATTAAGGCCTAGAGAATGTTGGAGGGAGTCCTGCTACAGACTGGGGACAAGTACACTTTTGGGGAAAGAAAAACCTCGAGGTTCAACTTCTTTGCGTTAAACGCTATTTTTAAATTATTAGGTGAAAACTGCCATACAAATCACAACGTCGCATTGACGCTAAATACATGTTTTCTCAGATATTGTATAACTTGCCTCAGCTTTGAATTTCCTCCTGCACTAAAGAGCCCAAAAGAACCCAATTATGTCACAGTTAGAAGAATACTCATCTGATGTCCAACATACAGATAATTTATTACAATTATTTCGCTCTTATGAAGAATAGAAGCTCTTGTGTTTTCTAATTGTCCTGTTAGTATCCAGGTGCTATAACTAACAGCAGATGATCATTGCAGTCATCCTTCTTTTAAACAATCACAGACTCAAAGGAGATGATCGACATGTATTTTTCGAGCGATGTACCTAGAAAGAGGTCTGTCTGCGAGCCTGTTGTCAGAATCCAGGATTCAGGCCTGAGCGTTCTCCTGACTAGCTGAGTGATTATGATTAAGTTATTCGCGTTCTCTGGATGCCAGTGGCTTCCTCTACAAGATCGCACTGAAATACTATTTATCTTATGGTTTTCTAAGTGGTGAGAATTCATTTAAAAAAATGTATAGGAAACACTTTGAAAACACTGAGTGTCACGCAGGCAAAATTTTATTAACATACAATCATCACGTTCAAGAAACTCTTGGAGTGACAGACAAGAGTCAGGCTTAGTCACTTAAATGAGAGTCTTCTTTCTCTTACTCACCCTTTCCTGGTTTCTAGTGCCCCAGAGTCCCTGCTCCAGCACCTTCTCACTGCCCGTGCCCTCACTTTGTCTGATTTCATTAAGAGGTGAGGGGCAGGGAAGATGCTTTTTCCCCACTCCTGATGATTCCTTCCCTGTGGAAATGTCCCCACAAGTGAAACCCTCCTTTTCCTCTTCTCACTTCCTTGACCCTTCAGTAGGTTGAGTCAGTTATTAAATAGATAGATTTAGATAGAGTATGCTTAGCTCAACACGTCCCTTGTTGTCTCAGTACTGTGTGCCACCATTGCTCCCAAGCACATAAGCTTCATGGCCAAGGCCCTGACCTAGCAGGGATAGCCCCTGAGAGTTTATCTGTCACCGAATAGGTAATTCCATCTAATGCTGGCATTCAGCATTGCAAAAGCTCCTTCTCTGCAGATGTGGGCCATGTTCTCCACTCTGAGTTTTATCTTTCTCCCCTTTCCTTTTTTGATCTAGAACTCACGTGAAGAGAAGGGCTGTTATTTATCATTTGTTGGACACCCCCCATAAGCCTTCCAAATTTATAAACCTACATTTCTATCCTGTGCTTCCCACTGAGCTCCAGATCCATATACCAATTGCCTTTGAAAGAACCCTATATGTATGCTCTGCTGGTACGTAAGAGCCACACACAAAAACCCTGAACTAAATTGTTAAATTAAACAAAACTCTTTATCGCTCCCCTATCCCATTAGATTACAATCGTGTGTTTGCGTGTCTCAGTAGGAGAATGGAGGCAGGGATCTGGCGTAATCTGACACCTGTGTCATAGAGGAGCACAGTGAGGATTCAGGAAGGTTTACGGAGTGAATAAACCCATGAGGGAGCAGTAGTGAAACTGCTGGGACTGGAGTGCACTGGGCCAACCCCCTTCTGGGTCCTGGCTCCCTCCTCCCCCGGCTCCAGATTAATCCAAAGATCCTGTGTCAGGGCTACTGGCAGAACTACACAAAGATTTCTGAGTGCATAGTAGGTGAGACGTCAACTTCACGGGGCCCTGGGCTCTGAACTGTTGGCCCAGCCCTGCTATTCTGCTAACGCGGATGAGTCTGTCACTGTGCACTCTATAGAGGGGCACACCATCCTCAGCCTCTCTACCTCCCTGTATCCCCCAATTGGGCTCCCTCCCTCAGCTCTTCCTAAACCCTTCCACTATGTTCTCCGGGACAAACCCAAATCCCCTTCATCCATCACCTCTCCTCCTATTGGTCCTTCTCCTTTCTTCTTCTAACTGATACCTGGCCATACCCTGAAGGCACCGGCTCCCCTGCAGCCTTAACAAGTTGCAGGTATTTTTCTTACACTCTGCCTCCAAATGGACCTAAAACTGCCATAAATAGCCTCCTCGCTCCTCATTCCCTTCCAGAAGGCCTGACCCTCTCACCTGCCTTTAAGCCCTCAGCTCCTTTGGGGCTCTTGCCATCAGACACACCAGCCAGAATCCTGACTTGTCGCCGTCACCTGCCGACCGCTCGTCATCCCATTCTTTCCTCAGAGGTGTTCACGCCAGGCTGGTTGTCAACCCTCACACGGCATCGGTCTTAACTCTCAGGGACTTTTATATTCAGAGGGACAATACTTGTGGTATTCTGGGCTTCTCTCTCCAATCACCTTGGCCTCTATCTTATCTCAGTCACTCACGCCCACGGTCACAGTCTAGACTTTGTCATTACCGGCATCTGCGACCTCTCCATATTCTCCATTTCAAGCCTCCTGTTTCTCTATCTCCTGCCTATTCCTTCCAGTGCCCTGATTTCAAGAGTATCTCAAGTGGGGCTCCCATTCATTGACTCCACCACCCTCCCCCCCCACGCCCCTGGTGTCTTCATTTCTTTCCGAATCTGATGGCATTTTGACAAATATATAATGGAAATGTGAAGGAAAACACTGTAGAAGAAAAAACAGAAAGGAGGGGGAATCTATTTTTATATCCAAAATGATAATCCTAACATGCACATTGAAAAATCTAAAACATTTCCTCAGAATTGGGGGATTTATTTCACTCCTACTGTTGGACCAGGAAATCAACCTTCTGGACTCTATGTAGTCAGAGTCCCAGGGTGGCTCTTGTATTACACCTCATCTCAAGTGGATCATGTAGGAGTCCTTTGCACAGCAACACAAACAGGCAAGGCTTCAAAGTACAAGTCGTTTTGATGGTATAGACTGATGTGACAAAAATCTCTTACTCGGTGGTCCCTGTAATGTAATGATTCTATGAAGAGTTATAGTCCAATTTATTTCTGGAACCCATTCTACTACTGGGCAGAAAAACTCAACTTTAATTTTGTCTTTCTCCTGCAGCATCTGATGAAGTGACTGATAACTTCATTAGAATAGTAGATGGGGCTGTTATTATATATTAACAGTCACTCCTAAAAAGAGAAAGATATACCCAACAGTGCTCAGATGGAAGAGGCACTAACTTATGATTGCTGTGTGAAAACAAGTCATTTGACAGTAATATACCTTGAAATAGTTTGGAACTTCATTTAAAATAACCCATTCAACTAAGAATGGAAAATAACATGGAAAATAAGGTGAATAAAAGCTCCCCTTAAAAACTATTTCCTATATTGATTACTTCTACTGTGGGGGAAAAAAGGATGTCATTGAATACAGAGGGAGAAAAATTAGACTGGATATACAAATTAGGTAGCAAGTCTATAAAAAATTGATTAAAATGGGGCAAATTTAGGGATCTTTGGGGATTAAGATATCTGTTTATCTATCTATTTATCTATCTATTTATCTATCTACCTATCATCTATCTATTTCCTGCTATGAATTTGGTAAGAAATAACATTGTGTTATTTTTTATATCTTTTCATTTTTACCACATGTGGAATGAATTGTATCAGAATTGAGACAGAAAGGACGGATCCTTAATAATTCTTTGCCTAGAGAGGAAGAATTTCTGAGCATGAACTATCTGCCACTTTAAATCAATTAAGTACCAAGAGAGTCATAAACTGGCCCAGGGTTGGAATCTATTGTGAAACTTCCTGGAAAATTGGAACAAAGAAAAGATGTTAATTTTTCATAAAAGGAAACATCCTTTTAATTGGATCAGATTATTTTCTATCTTCTGGATTTTAAAGACTGACCAGGACAATAAGTACCTCTCAATAAATTTTAACCCAGTCAATAGGACTTAAAGATTAGAGAACCCTGCCATTCTTTTACCCGACAGGTAGCAAGCCAGTGATTTAACAGAGGACTGCTGTCAGCATTCTTAGTAATCTTTATGGGGTAGTACCTGCTGGGAAGCTTCACAAAGATTACAAAACTTCTCTGGGCCTCCATTTTCTCCACGTAAAAGCAACTTTACGCATGTCTTTTAAAAGTTAAACTTATCAGCTTTTCCCCATTAAAAACATCTGCAAACATGAACAGATTATGAATAGGCTTGGAGAGGGAGGGTGGGCAAAAGAATTATATTTTCTTTTTTTGTAAGATTGTCCTAAGGAGACTGCACAGGTGGGAGTGGGGTTGGAGACATGGAAACAAATAAGGAGACTGTTACGATGATCTAAGATGGAGATGATGAATGGTGGCATTAGGGGAGGAGAAAGAGACAGAGTTGAGATATATTAAGGGGATAGAATTTATCGCTTCCGTTCTTCTGGTCCACTTAAAGCCAGTTGGTGGCATGACTGCACCCCTTTCTCATGACATGTAGTACTTTTCTCTTTCTCCCTTCTTCTTTTCCTTCTACTTCTCACATACCTGATTCCTTACTCTTTTCCCCAGTGTTCCTTCTTCTGTTACTCATGCCCTAACTCTACCAGTCAAGTCTATGGCTTGGCTGGTCTTCTTCCGGAATGCAGGGCCCAGAAGGCCCTGTGGGTATAATGCATGTGACAGATGAGGGGTCTCATGGAGATGTCACACCCCCTGATTTAATTGTAAATAGTAAACCACTAAACAATCTCAGGCACTAACACCAAAAACCCTAACAGGAGACACACCCTATTTACTCCTCTACTATTGGCGAAAATCATTCAAAATAAACAAGTAATAGATAAAATGGAGGGGGAGAGAGAATAGACAGTGATGGATGGCAGTAATTGCAATGCTTACCATCCGATGCGAATTGCTGTCTTTTACTAAACAAAGGGAGTTCTTTGGTAAAAGATGATACAGCAAAAAAAGCTTTCGGTCATCTAAATAAGATAAGTGGGTGGTGTGACGAGCACATGAGGCCAGGAATAGCGGCTCTGGAAACCCTCAGACCCCTGTGTCTAGCATCTGTAGATGTTCAATGACCATGTGCCAGAGGAATGGGTACTGTCCACTACCATGGAAAAGTGTGTTTTAGAGGAAGGCCATAGAAAGCAGTGACCAGAACAGATTGTGGTCAACCCAGTACCATCCCCAATTCCTTCTACACTCTTCCCACCACCCCAGGGGAGAAACCTGGGAATTATAGTCTCCAGGATTCTTTGTTTTGCAGGGTCTCAGATTAGATTCTGTGGGTGAGATGCACTCCCATGAGATTTAGAGGGTGAAAGAAAGGGAAGGAACATTCTCTGGCAATGGCAGTGCCCTGGCATTAGCAGGCAGAACATGAGGAGTTTGGCCGGCAGCATCAAGCATCCTCCTAAGAATCAACCATTTTGTTCTGCAGGAAGCTAAAATCACAAGTAGTGACTTTCCTGCAGTTCCAGCACATTGAGATTTTCTGAAAATCAGGAGTAGCCTTCTTGGCCTTTGCTTCCCAAGTCCTTCCCATAATTGTATAAGCCTCTAAATCCCTGTGGTAAATCTCCTGCTCAGATGATCTAGAGTAGCTTCTGCTGCACTGAACGAACTGAGACTGATAGTGATTATAAGCTTGGGTACAGGAAGTGTGGGTTACCTTGGAGCCGCCACGTATCACCTGAGGGACCTTGTACAAGTTTCTTAAATACTTTAAAAATAATTTTCCCTGTTTATAAAAGTAGGAATAATACAATTACGTCTGCCCTTCTTATAAGGTTTCATCAAAACCCTCGTCAAGGATTAAATGAGTTCAAGCATGTAATAAAAGCACTTAGGACAGTGCTTAGAGCAAATAAGCTTCAAAAACAATGTTAGCCATTCATTTTATATATATTAATACTAGCAGTAATGAACTCAACCGACAGCTCTTTCTCCCCATCCTTGTGGCTGGTGCGGGCGCTCCTCAGAATAGGCACAGCAGATACTGCAACTCAGAACACACCACTGGGCAGGGATAACAGAGGTGTGATTTCTGCAACTCTAATTTTAAGAGAATGACCAAAAATTGTGGATGAGGGGTGCCTGGGTGGCTCAGTCAGTTAAGCGTCTGACTCTTGGTTTCAGCTCAGATCATGATCTCCCGGTCCTGAGATCAAGTGCCACATGGGGCTCCAGATTCTCTCTCCCTCCTCTTCTGCCGCTCCCCTCTCATGCTCACACAAGTGAACACATGCTCTCTCGCTCTCTCTCTTTCTATCAAATAAAAGAAAAACAAAACAAAACAAAACTCTGGACAAGGCCATGGATTCATGGCTTGACCAAAGCTAGAACTGATTACAGCTCTATCTGTTACAACAAAAATCTTGTTGGGTGATGACATGGAGGCTGGAGTAGCTGTTGGGTAGAGCAGAAGTTGGGACGTCCCATTCCTCCAAATATTGCTCTGTGCTCCTGGAACCTTCTTCCATCTCTAGTTTTCTGTGGGTTGGGCAATACATATTCCCAAGAAAGATGGAAGTTGGGAGACCAACAGCATTAGAAGATGATAAGTTCAAAGAGAAGCAACACCAGATTAAACCAACGTGGCCTTCGAAGAAAAAGAGACCTTAATCACAAATTCATTAGATGCTTCTCTGTGACATTAGTTTAAGGAGTTTCAAAACCAAAGAGGGGATGACTGTTTTGGCCTTAGAAGAGACTTAGATACTTAAGGTTTCACCTCATAGGGGAGGCGGTGAAAATTGCCATGGTTGTAGTTCCTCCCGGAAAAGGCTGCTGGTGTCATTTAAGTCCCACTTTGCTTCCGCTTAGCCAGAATTTGAGCAGAGTCATGTTTTGTAATTCTTGACGGCAAGCAGCGTCTCCGAGTCACTAGCTCCATAAGGAAGGGCAACGATGTGAATTACTCCCCAGAGCAGAGCTTATTATGGTTCAGGAAAAGGGAAGAGGGTGGCCCCCAGGGAACGCGCTGGGCTGATGCGAGGTCCTTTGATTCTCATGGGGGTTTCCTTGCAGGGTACAAATGCTTTCCCTTGTACCCCTATCATCCAAGATTCCTGAAGGTCCACTGCTTCTTTCTTTCTTTTCATGGAAACTTCAACTTCTTTTCATTTTCCTAGTCTGTCTTTTTCTGTGAAGTGAAAAAACAATCTTAATTAGCCAACTTAGAGACAGCAGCTATCTTTTATTGCTTCTTTTATTCATAGTAGTTGATTGAAGAATGTAGGTAAGATGCTCCCACTCTTTAAAAATGAGGCTCTGAAGATAACATTTAGCTAGCTAGGGTAATCCCAATTCCAGTTTTCTAGTCACCAAGATGCTGATGGCGATGAAGGCATTTTGGCTGATTATCTTCACATAGAAAGTCCTGGCATGGGAGGGGCATCCTGTGGTATGTGGAGAAGGTGTGCAGATTATATACACAGCTGGTTCACAGGCTGAGAGCCCTGCAAGGGTGGAAGGGAGAGATTTTTCTTCTTCACCTCCAGAAATCCTAGCCCTGGGTGGAAGGAAAGACTGAAATCCCAGGACACAGCACCCCCCAACGCTGGGGCTTACCCTTGTTATAAACCCCTCTAATTGAGGCTGCTGTTGGTTTTCTTGAATGATACACAGTATCCTTCTCCTGGAAAGGCTCTTATGCTGGATTCCTCTCTGATGGGTCTTTTGGGGCCCTCAGGAGAGTTAGCGGGAGAGATGGGATGGCCCAGCAAAAATTCTCAGAAACAAAAGTCTATGTTCTCCAAACTGGGCCTTACCAACTAAGAATAACAGAAGGTAAAATAGAAGCAAAACATAGTGTTCATTACTCGATCAAGTGTTGATTTAGAAAAAAGCCATGCTAGGGGAAGAATGAAGGGGGGGGAATCGGAGGGGGAGACAAACCATGAGAGACAATGGACTCTGAAAAACAAACTGAGGGTTCTAGAGGGGAGGGGGGTGGGGGGATGGGTTGGCCTGGTGGTGGGTATTAAGGAGGGCATGTTCTGCATGGAGCACTGGGTGTTATGCACAAGTAATGAATCATGAAACACTATATCAAAAACTAATGATGTAATGTATGGTGATTAACATAACACAATAATAAAAAAAAAAGAAAAAAAAAAGCCATGCTGAGCTAACTTCATCTGTTTTTTTAAAGAGTACTCTTCTTGGGTGCCTGGGTGGCTCAGACGGTTGAGCGTCTGCCTTTGGCTCAGGTCATGGTCCCGGGGTCTTGGGATCGAGTCCCGCATCGGGTTCCCTGCTCCTTGGGAGCCTACTTCTGCCTCTCTCTCTCTCTCTCTGTCTCTCATGAATAAATAAATAAAATCTAAAAAAAAATAAAGAGTACTCTTCTTATTTATTATTTTTTTTCTTCTTCTGTTAAAGGAGAGATTGAAAAATTTAGCCTTAGGGTTAATCTTTAACACTAAATATTCAAATACAAAAAGGAATAATGCTTATGGCTTTAAAATATATGGTACTCATCTCTTGTTTAGGTAGAGAAAGAAACCTACTTAAATGGATTTGAAAGGGACATTGACAGTTTACTTGCTACATGCCAGATACTGGCCTACGCCCCTTCAAGGAATTATTTCAGTTAATCCTCAAAATATACCTTAGGATTATTATTATCCCCATTTTACAGATGAGGAAACTAAATCTGGAAGTATTTGGTAACTTGCACAAAGCTGTACCACTAACACTGAATAGGATCAGGATTAGAATCTAAGCAATCTGATTCCAGAGCCTACACTCTTAACCATTAGGCCCACTACCTGCAAGAATAAAGAAAGTTTTCTGAGGCACCAGCTTCTAGGCTTCTATAAAAATGGTGGCCAAGGGGTGCCTGGGCAGCTCTATCAATTAGACACCCAATTCTTGGTTTCAGCTCAGGTCATGATCTCGTGGATCATGGGACCCAGCCCCGCGTTGGGCTCTGCACTCAGCAGGGAGTCTGCTTCTCTCCTTCTCCCTCTTCCTGTGCCCATCCACGTTTGTTCTCTCTCTCAAATAAATAAATAAATCTTTTAAAAATGGTGACCAAGTCTTTGAGTTGTGAGACAGTAGACTCTCTGACCCAACCAAATGAGCCTTTGTTGTTGGCCAGACCTCCCTCCAATCTCCCAACATCCAGCACGTGTTTGTCTCATGGACACAAGTCCTGCTCCTTCTTCACCACCCAGCCTTATCTGAGTCTACATCCAGGTTATACTAATGGTTCTTAAAGTTAGATGGGTGGGGCTACATCATAACACCTCTCAGGGAGGGAGTTGCAAGCCTTACAGAGAAGCTTATCACCCCCAAAGTCTTTTCATCACAAGGATTACTTTGTAAATTGTGTATCAGATGCAGAGGTTGCAATAATAAACTGTTTACAATAATTTATTTGTCTCCAACCTAAGTCAATGAGAACCCATATCACATTTCTACTTCCACCAGAGCAATGAGCTATCAGTCTACAGTTGGAAATAATAGCATCTTTCATACGTGAAGAGCTTTCATTGTTACAAAGTGCTTTCATATCTACTTAATTTTCACAAAAACTCTGAGCTTATTCCCACTGTCCCTATTTACAGATGAGTACATTGCAGTTCAGAGAGATAAAGTACCTTGGCTCAAAGTCATACAGAAATAGCAGACATGACACCTAAAACCCAAGTTTTCCATCTCAAAATCTAGTGTGCATTGCTATTACGATGTTACTTAAGGTAGAATTTCACCTTTATTTATTTTCATTCCTGGGGTTAGATGTTCATAATGGTGTATGTACCGCACACTTTCTTTTTTTTTTTTTTAATTTATTTGACAGAGAGAGACACAGCAAGAGAAGGAACACAAGCAGGGAGAGTGGGAGAGGGAGAAGCAGGCTTCCCGTGGAGCAGGGAGCCCGATGCGGGGCTCGATCCCAGGACCCTGGGATCATGACCCGAGCCGAAGGCAGACGCTTAACGAATGAGCCACCCAGGCGCCCCAATGTACTGCACACTTTCTAATGTCCTCTGTCTAACTTTTAAGTGGATAATAACCACCTAATCAACCTGGATGACTTGAGTCTTAGATAATCCCTTTTGTCTATAGGAGTCATCTGTCATCATCTAAATAACTTTAACATGATTCCCGACATTTATAACCAGGGTTCAGAAAAATCTATAGTAATAGACAACTTTTAAGAAATGGAATAACAGCTAGTTTAGTGTTACTGTAGACACAATACTAGATTAAGAGGGTGGAAAATGAGTCCCCAAGAGTGTATATTTGGGCAAGTCACTGCCCTTCCCATTTGAAATCTAAGGGTGTTGGATTAGCATTAGATCATCTCTTAAACTCTCACGTTTTATGAGTCTTTTCATTTCGGCTGAGATCTAAAGGAAACCAGCGAATGTGGAGGCAAAAGGAGACCAGCAAGAATAAAGCTGTCTTCTAGAATTCCCCTGAACCACCACCCTCAAAGTCCCAGGTCACAAGAAGATAAATGCTGAGAAGAACTTGGGGAGCTCGTGGAGCTGGATCGGAGGCGTCCCTGCAGAGTCTCACCTAAGCCATGCAGGCAGAGCCCCTCTCCATAGGCTTCCAGGGCAAGGGTGTCAACCTCCTTCTCCGAAACAGCTCTCTACTAGCAGTGAGTTCTTCCTTGTCTACCTCCTCAACCACACACCTCGTCTGTGCCCTTTTCCTTTTCTTCCAGTTTCTCTGGTTGAAAAATCTTGGATGACTGCCAGTGGTATAATAGCAAAACACAGAGAAGCTGTTTGGCCAAGAATAGGACTCAAACTTGAGAGACTACCCAGGAAATCTTTCTTTTAAGCAGTGGAAGAAATTCTGGTTGAGTTTCAGCATCCATTCTGCCTTTCCCAGGTGAAAAACAATGTAGTTTGGTGGCTCAGCTTAGCTCCAAGGGCAGGTTCTGAGACACATAAGCCAAGGATGGGATTGTGGTGTTTTTCTGATCGCTCTTGCCAGTAACTGGTTTAAAAACCCAGGTTTGGGCCAGTCCACACAAGGCCTTAGTCTGATAGCAGGAAATGATTTGTTCAGGGATTGACCCTTCCAAGTAATCTCTGGGACCTCTTTCCTACTACATCATCCTTGCTCATTCAAGTCCAGCCATACTGACCTCCTTGTTTCTTGAACATGCCTGAGGGTCTTTGTGTGAGCTGCTCCCTGTACCTGGAGTGACTCTCTCCACACACTCTAAAGCTAACTCCCTCATCTCCTTCAATATTTGGCTCAAATGTCACCCTCTCAATGAGACCTACTCTCTCCATCTGATTTGAAATTGAAATCCACTCCTTCATCACCCCAGATTTCTTTGTTTTCCTGTTTCCACCCTCCATAATATCTTTTAAACATTCTATATAGTGTAATTATTTATTACATTTATCGTTGCCTATTTTCACTTACTCACATGTAAAACACGTGGTAGGGATCTTTGTTTTGTTCACTGCTTCACCACAAGTGCTTACCCCAGTGCCTGCCTGGCCCATGGTCAGCATTCAATACCTTCTCTTTACAGCACATTCTTGGCATTGCAATCTCACCATCTTCCTTTCTCCTGCCCCCTTTCCAGGGTACCCATGATGAAGAGATGCAGCTCTGGTAGTCAGGGTTAGGGCACGCAATGCCTGGGCAAGAGCAATGATGAAGTTTTCCCTAAAGGGGAGAAATGAATCCCCGGTCTCCCATAGCATTTGGATTTTTCAAGCTTTCAAAAATGCTACATCAGCACTGGCCAGAAACAGCATAGAATATCTCTATTTGGTCTAAAAATAAAATAAATTTTAAGAAGTCCACTGTGATAAAATTAAAATATGGAACCCAAGGGTGTTCCAAAGTGCTACCTGGAGGTTTGCTGCGGAAATTCTATGAGCTATTGTTCTGTGAGCTTTAGTATTGCCATAAAAACAGTGGGTCTTTGCAAGTGGCTGCTTTTCTCTCTCCGCAAGAGCTATAGGTGGAATTTAGGTGTACAGTTTAGAAAAAAAGAACTTTAGAGAAGTAGATGGATTTGGGGTTCTATACAATTTCCACAAAGATCTCTATATGGAACATCTGCATGTGTCTGAACTTGGGCGCCAACTAGGAAGACCAGAACCTCAGTCTTGCAAAAATGGCTCATGGGACCCAATGGTAAGTGGCTGAGGGTACAGACCTCTTGTGTGGTGATCTAAGGCCTCCTCCAGGCTGACTGAGTGAGGGAGACAGCAAGGCATGCATCAGGACCTCAGGACCTGATATTGTAGCCCAGTGAGACTGTATTTTCACCTTCCCTGGCAAAATCCCATGAGCCCGTCCCTTTAGGCAAGCTTAGATCAATTTTAGGCAGAAAAAAAATGTATTCATATTGATAACATATTCCTACTCCACAACTCAGAATATCTGAAGTGATACTATTTAAAACAGTACACTAAGAGAAATGATTAGGAAATATTTCACAACGAAGAAGCAGCAATAATTTTTAAATTTGAAAATATAAATTAGGAGGTAATATCTCCAGTTTCACAAGGAAAAGGGATCCCTCTTACTCAGCAGACTCCAGATTTATTTTCTACATTTCTCACAGAGCTGTCCTTTGAACAACTTCCCTTCTTTCTCAAGAAATGAAGACCTATTTTTAAAAAGTCAACCCAGCAACTATTAGAATTGCTCTCTTTCTTGCTAGAACACATATTTGAAAGAATACATAAAAATACTCTGCTGTTGTTTTTACTGTCTCTTCCATTCTGTAAGCTCAAACAACTAATCACCCTGAGAGCTCGTTTCCCAAGATTCTCTAGGAAGAATTTCAATCTCTTTCACAAAGTTCTTGTGATATTTTTTTCTTGTGATATTAATTAATCCAATAAGACATCTTAGCAAAACAACTAATGCTTTCATGGAGTCCTCTACCTTAGAGTATAATTAGCTCCTCAACTGAGACACAATCATTGCACCCAATCTTGAATTAGAGCATCAATTATCCACCCTTTAAAGAAGATAAAATCTCTCTTTTTATTGCTAGTCTGCATCCATGGGCCAATTATTTTACCTTGTTCACCTTACTCCCTTCCAGGCTCTGATCAGTCCCATAATTGTCTATTATTTTCTGTCTCCCCTTTGGTCTTCTGTCAGTCCTGTAGCCAAAGATCATGGCTCTGATGTGCCACTTTTAACCAAGATGCCTACTCTACTTTGAAGGCTATGGTGGTTCCCAGAAGCTGACAGACTCAAAGTCATGAATTGTAGGGACTATTTCCTTCTTGATACCTGAGGTTAGAAAATAACTGTATCAAAGCCTCTTAACCCAAAGTCCCATAGGTGGGCTTTAGGAGAACATGGGAGTCCCATAATTATACGAAAATTGTGTTTATGGTTCTATGTTTACATTTTTTTCCTGGGGAAAGAGCACTTAAACGTCATCAAATTTTCAAAGTAGTCGATGACACTCCCAAGATTAAGAATCCCTGGAATAAAGAGCTTCTTTCACTGACTCCTCTGATACTTAAGGAAAAAGAATGTGGATCAAAATCACCAGAGAACCTGGTCCTCCCAAATGAGGCCAGGTTTGCTGAAGGAAGAACAATTTAGGCAGTTTCTAAAAATAAGAAAATAGAAAAAATTGCCTATTGAAAAATAAAATGTTGTTAAAGATGGTATAGTTTAAATAAACCCCAGGTCCCCAGTGACTTCTGTGTGCAGAGCCCGAAATGGGCTTTGAGACTGAAAACCCTATAACCCTCATTCCTGTTTGCAGTTGCAGATCCTGGAAGAGTCTCTTCCATCCTCTTTCCTTTACAAGAAGAACCTTTTGCTCTGATGGTGCAGAACAAATAAATCCAAGTCTACACATGCAAAGAACCTCCTCCCTGGCTACCTCTTCTCTCCCAAACTATCAATCATTTCCCTCCATGGGTTGAGGTATCATAGTCTTTTGTCCGCAAGTCAGAGACAACCAGGTCTAACAGTTTCACTCGCCATGTTGTGACAATTCCATCAGCAGCACCCATATCATAAACCAATGGCAATATTATTGAACGCAGGTTTCTGTGTTAAGTGCTTTATAGGCGGTACATCCTTTAATCATGAAACAGTCCTAGAAGTAAGTATTACTATCAACTCCATTTCACAGACGGGAAAACTGATGTTAAGAGATATTAATTTGTGTATCCAGGTTCACACACCTGGTGTGACAAAGCTGGGATTTAATCCCAGTTCTGCTTGACCCCAAAGCCTGTGTTCTAAACCACTTCCTTATAAGGCCACCTTCACACAACTGAACTGGAATGGAGTCCCCTCACGTTGCAAAGCAATTTTTCCAAAGTATAAATTTCACAGGTGTACTGCAAAAGATGCTACCATGATCAATACTTGAAAATGCAAATGCAATCATTATATTATGTTCACCTAAGAACACAAAAGCTTGATTGCATAAAAATGCTGCTTTTATTAGTAAACAGGAGAAGGTTGAAACAGTCTTACAATTTCTGTATTGCTTTATCACTACTAGTTTAGAGTATGAAAATTTGATCAAAGAACCTTCTTAAGAATTCAGTTTCATTTATATTTTCAGTCCCCAAATATAAATATGGCTATGGTACATATCAGGGACATTAAGGACACTTGTATAAAAATGGAATTGAATGTTGCATTGTAATCCTCTTTTTCACCCAGCAGAATTTGGGGGAAAAAATATACTTAAGTGACACTGGAAGCCACAGCTCAGCAAAATGTCATAAAACAAAATATCTCAATCTGATATCTGATATCAAGTATTCAGGAATTATAGTCTCAATAAAACATCTCTTGGGTTGATAGCACCAAAGCAAAAAGAGGTACAAGATTATAATTTTATGACGTGTGCCACTTGGAGAAAAAAAAGGGAATTTTTTTTCACTTGCTCTGATGCTGTCAAAGCAAATCATCTCCCCTACTTGCTGCAATTGTCTCCCTCGTGGGGTAAGAGGTTAGATAGGGGAAGATGCATCGAGTCCCAGTGAGGGTGCTCCATGTTTGACTGGCAGTGAGAGAAAAGATAGGAGATGTAACAAATCTCCTCACCATTCTCTAGGTAGAAAGTTCCCCAAACTTCTCTCTCAAAGAATCTAGGGATTTATTCCAGAAAGAATTCAAAAATCAGACTCCTGGGCTCTACAGGGCATGACAGCAGCTCGGCCTCCTTGACGGTCATTCTCAACTCTGGCTACCAACACCAGGAACCAAGCTGACTTAGCATGAGAAGCATTTGGAAGGAATTTTGAGAGCTGCTATAATCAAGGACCATGAAACTCAGATGCAGACACATCCGTCAGGAAAAGAGCTTTGAAAACTCTTGTGCATTTGGCGGTTTCTACTTTAGAAGCAGACTTTGCCCATCGACCGATGTGTGTTCGCCTGATCTGTGGCACTATTCACTCTAACCGGGCCCATTGGGAAATTACTATCACCTTGGCTCGAAATCAGTCAAAACCATGGAAATCGCCATATGGTGTGAATCGGGGTTTGTCAGGAGGTACGGAGCAAGCACCCTCCTCAGGCTGTATCCACTGACAGAGCAGGTTCTTACTGAGTCACAGCTGGTGAGGGAAGCATGCTGCTAACCAGTAGGATATGGATGGCATTTCTGAAAAGGTCTCCTCTGTCTCTTAATTTTTATGAAACCTAAATTTCTTCAAAAACCTAAGAACAAAGTTATATTCAGATATACTTTCCTTTGTGCTCCCTAGGGGGAAAAAAACAATTTACCTTATATTTTAAGATTAAAATTTGCCTAAAAATCACAGGTGAAGGAAGGATTCAGTTAACTCGTAGTGTCAACCAAGGAATGTCGCCTTTCATGAATTATAGATTTTCTACAGTACTGTTTCATCTCAGCTGCCCACCTGAAGTGGCAGGGAGTTAAAAAGAAGTTTCTCTTTAGTGTAGGCTTTTTTTTTTAAATGATGGAATGCTTTTACCATACATCTCTTTTTCTTAGACTTGACTTTTTTTAAAAAATTTTATTTATTTATTCATGAGAGACAGAGGGAGAGAGAGAGGAAGAGAGAGAGAGAGAAGCAGAGGGAGAAGCAGGCTCCCAAGGAGCAGGGAGCCCGATGCGGGACTCGATCCCAGGACCCTGGGATCATGACCTGAGCCAAAGGCAGACGCTTAGCCATCTGAGCCCCCGAGGCGCCCTTAGACTTGACTTTTTTAAAAAACAATTTAATGGGCGCCTGGGTGGCTCGGTCAGTTAAGCATCTGCCTTCAGCTGGGGTCCTGATCTTAGGGTCTGGGATCAAGCCCCACATCAGGCTCCCTGCTCAGTGGGGAGTCTGCTTCTCCCTCTCCCTCTGCCTCTTCCCCTCTGCTCCTCCCCACCTCTACCCCTCCCCCTTTGCTCGTGCTCTGTCTCTCGCTTTCTCTTTCAAATAAATAAATAAATCTTAAAAAGATAAAAACAATTTAACATCTCTGAAATTTGTATGTTTCTTAAAATTTACAAGATAATTTAATTAACATTTCATTTTTCTTAGTTTCAATGAAATACGGTATTTCCATGGCAATTTACCTAATCTAAATGCCCACGTAACCCTAAACTTCCTTTTATATAAATAAGCCCAGAGCTATTTTGAGATATACCAAAGACATGAAGCAGAAACCTCCCTTACAGCTGTGTCTGCCGCTAACCAACCTCTGCTTTCCCCAGGAAACTCTGCTCCTCGCCTGGGGTCCTGGGCAGTGACAGACCTCTGCAGTACTCCAGACTTCTCACTCCAGGCTAAAGATGAGCAGTCCTTACCATGTCATCCACTATCAATAACCAACCACCCCAGGCTACTTTCTTCTCAGTATTTTGTTATTTGTCTTTCTAGAGACATTTGCTAACGGGAAACAAAGCAAATAATGTAAAAACTAAAAAGAGTGGACGGACAAGCTATGTATGGGAAGAGCTGGTGAAGGGGGCTTCAAATTCAGACTATACCTTAAAATACCCAGGCCGTGGGATCTTATGTATCAGTCGTAACTTCTGAGATCTTCCCTGGCATTGGGGAAACTGTAAAGGATGATGCCATGGCCCCCACATTAGAGTAGGGTTGACCTAGTACCTGCACAATAAAATAAAATAGTAAAGTAAAACAAAACAAAACTAAATTAAGTTAAAGCAAAAATTCTTCCCTAATTGTTCCAATCAGAGGATGCAAACTGACAGCCCCTAGGTTTTTTACAGCTACTTCTATGTGTATTTGGCTCTGTTCTCTGCTCACCTGATATTTTAAAAGACAAATGAGGCATTTTTTTATTCTGTACCACAAGCTGCTTAAGCAGTACCACTCACAGTAACATTGCAGTCAGGCATAGAGAAGGTGACTGGGGAGAAGAATGCTGATAAAAATGCTGTTGTGTTGGGGCGCCTGGGTGGCTCAGTTGGTTAAACATCTGCCTTCGGCTCAGGTCACGATCCCAAGGTCCTGGGATGGAGCCTGCATCGGCTTCTCTCTCTCCCTCGGCCACTCCCCCCGGCTTGTGCTCCCTCTCTCTCTATCAAATAAATCAATAAAACCTTTTTTAAAAATGCCTTTTTTTGATTAACTAATAGGACATCCCATGTGTTGGGCAGGAAGTGAAACTGAGGTGTGAAACCAAAGCAGAGCAGGGTAGATGGTCTAGATGAAGTGTCTGGCAGGTGTTGGCCCTGGGGACCGCAGCAGGGCTCTGGGAGGCTGGAGACCCAGACCAGGGAGCCGTCCACTAGTGTGTTGTGCCAGCCAGGGGAGGGACAACGAGACTGGAGAGGCAGAACATGTGGAGAGATGGGGAGAGGATCAAGCATAGGTCCTCCGGGGGGACAGCCCCATTTCGGGGATCTGAAGTGGATCAGAAATTAGCAAGAGAGACTGAGGTGCAAAGAGGGATGGAAATAGGAGGGCATCACATGGTGAAACCCAGGGCAGGTGATCAGACGCTGTGAGAGATCAGGGACAAAAGCCAGAGAGAGATGTAGAGTCTGATGGTGACAACATAACAATTGAGGCCTGGGAGGGGAACGGCGGGGTAGAAGCTGGTTGCGAGAGTCAGCAAGTGGGTGGCTCCTGAAGACAGAACATGAAGACTTCGTTTCCGAAAGCCAGATGGCCCAGAAAAACCACAGAGAGCACAAACCACCTTTCTAACATCCTCGCTAGCCAAGAATCCCGACTGTGGTATATTTAGTAAAATAAAGGATACACTTATTTTGTTTCGAGACATCTTAGGAAATTCCCAGCTATTTCAAAATCACCCTTTCTCCCACCAAATTAATCAATTCCCTGCTTGGGAGGCCATTATTTGTCAGGATCAGGGCTTGAAAATCGACCTTTATCTAAGGTCAACAGTAGCACTGTGCTTCTGACTTCCTCCTTGCCACTCAGCAGCTGCCCTTCTAGAATTTACTGAAAACAATTCCTCTGCCAGGAAAATTGGCCAGTGCTATATTTATTGATTTCAGAAAGCTGTGACAAACAACTATGATGCTGTGTGTAGTAAATTGTCAGAATATAGTGTATCATCCAAAGCTCTCAATGGACTTAGGTCAACGCTGTGAAATCATCAGAATCACGGTGGTTTTAGGGCACAGCAAATCGGCCTTGGAGTTGACTTTTTGCAGACTCATCAGGCTTTGAACTTAATCTCACATTAATTGTATTCTATATAAATAACCTATCTTGTGCATGTGCTCTCTGTAATGTCATGTTACAATAAGCTTGAGGAGCATTTGGCTGATATTATGCCCCCTCTGAAGCCAGAAATCTACTCCGCTAAAAGCTATTACATATCAGAGGAGTCCTCTGCTATCTATGTTATATTTCATCTGCTCTGTGTTTTACCCTTTCAGAAGTAGCAATCTACAGTTAAATCACAGAAAAGAGGATATAAAGTTGTCAGCAGGGGAGGCAAGATAACCATGCTGGCCCAGTCATTTCCTTCAACGTGTCTCCCCATTCTGAGTCCTGTGCCTCGCGACTTTAGTTTGGTCTGTGCACCCAGCAGTCATCAAGCTTCAGGAGGTTGAGCTCATGCTGGTTGAGCTGGAGAAGATTATCAAGGAAATGCCAGTTTATTAAGTGGCCATGAGAAGTCTAACTTTACAGCAGATCAGGAATTCGGCATGGCTCTTCAGCACCTTCTGTAGGAAAATCCACGTGGGGAAGGAGAGCAGGAACCGGGGCCTCGGGGAGACCTGGCCTTCACATCTTCTCTGCCGCTCACTGGCTGCATGAACCTGCTCGATGAACCTCTCCGTGCTGCAGGTTCCAAAGAGGGGCAGTCAGCACAATGACAGTGTTCTCTCGTGAGGCTGTCGTGAGAATTAAGTGAACAAATTCACATAAAATGTTTATCACAATGATAAGTAAATGAGGAATGAGGATTTACTACTATTGCTGTGTGGAAGGATGAATCATGATCAGATTATTTGGTGGCCAGGGAATCAAAGAAACACTGCTTTGATGAAGAATCTTACTCCATTAGTATTTGCTTCTGAGCTATTTGTCATGCATAGAGAGAACCTCCTCTACCCAGAGCTGTAAAATTATTCTCCTATATTTTAATCTAGTATTTTATGGTTTTATTTTCCACATGTAAATCTTTGCTCCCTTTCAAATATATTTTGTTTAAGGAGTCAGCTTTATTTTTTTTTCCTTAAATGGTTATTCAGCCATCCCATTTCATTACATTTTATTTTTTCTATTTTCTCTCTTGAAGGATGAGTTTCTGGGAGTGGGGCTTACTTTCAGACCATATTTGCTTATCGCTGGTATGAATTCTTTTTGAGGAATTCTATCTTTGCAACTTTTAAGTGATACACATGTGGCTATAGTTTTGGGTCACTTTGCAGATCAATATAGGGAAATTTCCTCAGAAAGGCAGAGAGCATTACATTGGGATCTCTTTCTAATTGGAGACTATTAGTTCAGCACAGAGCCTTCCATGTTGCCCTCTTCACCAGATTGGGGGGGGGGGCGGCGCTGGCTCATTGCAATAGGTGGCTGGTTGGTCCCAGGAAAGGAGGAAAGGGCCAGGAGCCAAACACCTGAAAAATCTGGAAAAATGATTTAATCTTTGAGCCTTAGAGTTTTCATTTACAGAATGAGTGAAATAACACCTGTCATTTTCCTCTCAAGATTGTATAAGGATAAAATCATATCACAGAAATGCCTGTGCTTTGAGAAAGCAGTAGGGCTCTCCACCGTGGGGGCCGTTATGGACGGTGGGAGGCCGAAGGGATCTTTGACCCAACAAAGGGAGGTACCTCTTGATCACCTCAAAGGGAACCTTAGGAGTTGTGGGGAAAGGAATCTACCTGGGAAATTATGGATTGCATTCGGAAAATTGGGAACAATTCCGGTATAATTAGGGACCGTACATGATGTATGGATGACCGTACCAATATCTCCTGATTGGAAATGCCTGCAGCTATTGGGCCTTCTGCAGTCTTGGTGCTGGAACGTGCTACTATCTAGTAATAGCAGATAACAGAAAATGCTTGCAGACTCACAGAGCCAGGGTAACTCCAGGCTGTGTGTTCACATCTCTTTCCTACAATCAATTCTCCCCTCTCTGACTCACACACATGACTAACACATTCACTCAGTGCTCCACTCCTAATTTGTAGGTATGTCTTCTCGAACATTTTAGGAGGGAGGCCATTGTAGTGCACACCACAGTCTATGTGAACGGTGTGCTCTAAAGTTGTACGGGATACACAGCCTTCCGCAGCAGCACTCTTTGGGGGAGGGAGGGTATATTTAAGAAAATAGCTTTAATAAGGTATGAGCATCTCCCTAGGTGAGCCTGTAAACTTTTAATTCACAGAACAGCATGCTGTTTGAGAGTCTGGAGCACTCCAACTGGGACTGTACCTACAGTAGCAAAGCAAGCTAGATGATGCTCCAAATCATCAGTCTAATTAGCTGCAATTGTTTTTAAAGCCATTCCAGTGCTGGCAAACGGCGTTCTAGAGCACAGATCTGCAAGCTTTTTCTTTCTCCGTGAAAGGTCATATTGTAAATATTTTTTTGCTTTGCAGACCACATAAAGTCTCTGTCACGACTACTCAGCTCTTTCATTGTAGCATGAATGCACTCAGATATCATATGTAACATGAATGGACAACATGGCTGTGTTCCAATAGAACTATTTGTTGTCACTAAAATTTAAATTTTATATAATATTACCCATCACACACATACACACACAGAAAGTCTTTGGTTCTTTTTTCAACTATTTAACAATGTAATACTTTTATTAGCTTGATAATGGGCAAATACATAAACAGGTGGTGGATCAGATTTGGCCCACAGGGTACATTTCGCAGATGCCTGCTTTAGGTCTCTCACTGGAGGGTCACTCCAGAGGGACCAGTGAGGGCCACTGCTGGTGCTGGATTGCAACACTCTGGCCCAGTTGGGCCCCTGTGCGGACACTGAATCAACCTTGATCTGAAAGTGACCTGCCTAAGGGAAAGGGGAGGAGCTCATTACAAAGCTCTCTTTATAGTTCTTTGAGGGTCAAGATAACCACTGGATTCTCTGCCTTACCCTTGTCAATGTTGGTGACATCAAAAAGCTAGAAAATGTTTCCTGCTGGTTTCTGGCAATGCTCTGAAAGTTTTTAAGGCCATCTCACTTGGATTATCATAGTCAGGATGTAAGTCATAGTTTCAACCCTGAGATGGCTCCTTCTTTCTGGGGAGACCCCTGTATACATAGCATGTTGCAGATTAGAGAACATTCTCCCATTGCATACAACAAGCCTTGAGATTCCTTGTTTTTATTTGTTTATTTCTTGGGTTTGGGTTTGTTGTTGTTGTATATTTTTAGGAGATACTAAAAAAAAAAAGATAAAAGAAAAAAATCTTAACTTTCTACCACCTGCTACTGAATTAAGCACTGGTATGAAAATGTAATATTCTGTGTGGTTTGTTTGATCACACTGTTCTCTGATGCCAAATCTAATTTTTCCAGCCTGACCTTTCCTAAAATTCTGCTGGCTCTTTCATTGGGATTTAAATGAAAGGGCAAAGCATCTTGCATAAATATAGAAACAGAGTAAGAATTGTATAAAATCTACTGAAGCAAGAGAAACTCAGGGCAATTAATGGCATTCATTGAATCTACTTGCTCTCAGGGAACTTACTATCCTGCACCACACAGAAAACCTCTGGGTAATATGCTATTATTTATCATTTATGGAAGAAAAGAGGGCTGTAAAAAAAATCAAAAGGAAGTAAGCATGTCCATATATTGAAATCAAACATTGACCAGACTACCCTTTTTGAGCTGTTTCAAGAGTAAAGATCTGGGTTGTTAGTAAGGACCTGTGAGCACATGACCCAGCCCCTCCTCCAAGAAAAACCCTTCCCTATCAAAAACAACCCCTCCCTCTATGGTGAGTGCTGTGAATTGTGGAAGACTGATGAATCGCAGACCTGTACCCCCTGAAACAAATAATACATTATGTATGTTAATAAAAAATATATCCCCGTATAAAAACAAGAGTCCTGTTTTAACCTCTAAAATAATAAGAAACGTGCCTAGGAATTTTCATAGTTATTTAAATCTAGATTAGAGTCAGCTCCAAAGAACAGTAGGACCAACCCTCAAACCCAGACTTGTGCTCCTGGTCCTATCTTTTCATTTGAAGTTCCCAGTGACCTTGTTTTCTTTCCTTTCCTCTATTTTTTGTTCCCTTTTATTTTTTTAAAGTTAGTTGATTTTGAAAAAAATTTAAATTATGGAAAATTCAAAAAAATATAACAACACATCCCACCATCAAAAATAACATCTATCACATTTCCTTCTGTCACAAAAAATTAAATATTCCAACTATAACTAAAGTCCCCTTTCCACCTCCCCAGAAGCAACCTTTATTGTGAGTTTGTCGTATATCTTTCCATACCATTTTTGTTCCTTCCATACATTGTGAATCCACAAATATTTTACGGTGCTATTTTATAGATTTATATTTTAATAAATGGACTCATTCTGTGCATATGATTCTGCATCTTGCATTTTTCAATCAATATTTTGTTTTTTAATCTTTTCATAACTATTTTTTCTTCTCCAAAGCTGCTCATCACCCACACTACCCTTTGGAATTATTGTGTCTAGTTTCCCGATGGCTTGCAATAACAATACACAAGCTCTCTTTTAAATATTCTACTACCAGTCACCATGGGAAAAGAGGAAATGCGAAACAAGAAACATGGAAAGTTACAGAATTTCAGAGATCTTAGTAAGTCCAGAAAATACAGTACCATGCTATAATTCTTAATATCCAGTCCAGACTGAGATGGTGGCTGGAAACCCCACCAGTATTCTGTTCTTTTGTTTTTTGAAAGTGGAACTCAATCAACCTCATCCCTCCTCTTGACCTAAAAAGAAAGTTTCTGCTGACCCCACTTCCTGTAACAAGGCTCAGCCTAGACTCTTGTATCGGCATGAAGGAACCCAAAAGAAATGATCCGTTAGTTCAAATGGGTGAGTTTGAGCTAGACCAGACAGAACCCATTGCATAGAAAGATTTCGCTGTTAAGGAGACAGAGTGGTGAAGAGCCTGGCTTCTGGGATCCAACTACCTGAATTTCAATGCCAGGTCTGCCCCTGACAAGCTCTTTGGTCTTGGACAAGTTTCCTTATATCCATGTGTAATATTGTCTCATCTCTAAAATGAGAATAATAATGGTTGTTTGAGGATTAAGAGCTAATCTATAATGAGTCCTTGATAAGTGTTAGTAGCCATTACTATCGTTATTGTTATTCGGGGTCCTGTAGATTCATGGTGCCCACATCGATTCACAGTCAATGAAGAGAAATGAGCTTTATACCTCTTCCTGAAAACTTGTCATTTAGATGCAGTCAATATGCTGGGTTATCTAGTGATATTCAGTTTTAAGGGCAAGCTGAGCTAAAAATCCATACATGAATATAGGCTCAAAAGTTGATATCTCACTTACGTGCGGCCCCATGAATTTTCAGGATTAAAAAACCAGCATCATTACCTTCAAGAAGTTTTGTGAATTCACACCAGAATTCCAACTAGGGAATCAATATTTTAGCAATAGTGCAGCCTGAAAAATTGGCCCCTAAGGAGTGCCCTGAGGGTGAGGGGAGGCTGTTATCAGTACCAGGTACTTATTAGCTATGAAGAGGAAGACAATGGTCAACAAAGATGTTTATTAGAAGCTGTGATTATTTTTACCAAACCAAGCCCACTCGTGTGGAATCATAGAGATACTCACAGAAATAAGATGATTAAAATAATTATTGGACCCTTGTACACACTATGGAAAAGCATTTGCTATGATTTTATGATTTTTCTTTATAGGAATAAAGCTCCTGTGATAAAATGATGACAAATAGCTTTTATGAACTTTTAGGAGTTGGACTACTTGTGGAGATTTTGGGCAAAGAAGCCACCTTTGCCAACAACAACAATTTTGTCAATCATCATTTCGTGAAACTCTGAAGTTCCAGAAAATCCCCCAAAACAAAACCAAAGCCAGTGTGTAGGAGAAAATAAAAGGCAAGAGTGCTAAATCAAGGAATTTAAAAAGCCAGTTGCAACTTGAAAGATTTTAAGCAAATGGAAACCACCAGAAAAAAAAAAAAAAAAGAAGAAATCCCTGCTGTAGTATCACATGGGTTAGAACTCAGGAGGCCACTGGAGGAAAATTCTGTACCTGTTCTGAGCACAAAACATACTTGGAGTGTCAAAGGTTTGCCTCAGTTGTGTTCAATACACATTCTAGAACTTGAACTTGATTGCTACTGAAAACGCAGAGATGGTGAAGTATCATGTCCGTGTCTTCAGGGGCCTTACCTGGGTTCTTTCACCTTATGTTCCCGTTTCTCTGGAGACCACTTAATTGACTTATTTTTTTAAAACTGTCAAGATCAAAGCCATAGCCAATGTTTTAAGAGCTTCTTGCCATAGAACACTGATCCAGAAACCATGTCTTCTGTAGCATTCCAAACTTCATTTGGACCATATGTAATTTTATTTAAATATACAAATAATGATTTTTAATTCCCTACTAAGAAAAGACAGGATATTCTCTGATTATGATTAGATAAACTAGCCTGAACTCCTACTCTGGCCAGCTGTTTGGGTGGGGCTCTAATTCTACCTGAGGAGGTTGTTAAACACATTTGTGCTCCCACCTGCCACTTAAGATGCTTACAGGAGCTAATGCTGGCATCACCACCTGGATCGTAAAGAGGCCCCGTCCAGGTTATTCGTGACCCATTTGCAGTGAGGACACATTCCTCTGATTAAGGAAGATTTTGATCTCGAAGTCGCTTCCTGGATTCATGGCCACATAGTTTTTGTCAGATTAGCGGTCTCTCTGTTAACAGACAGAATTCATTTACTGCAGATGGTGGTCCCTTACCACAACTAAGCTTATCCTTCATAGCACAAATGTCAATGTCCAGCTGGATTGAAAGTATTCTTTTAAAACTGTGATCTGATGAGACACACAGTCTAGCTATTACAGAAAATTTTAATAATGCTCAAATTAGGGTCTAATTTCTTTTAAGCCCTTTAAAAGCTGTTATCAGGATTTAGGATTATTATTTCAGTATTGGCCAGTCTCATGCATTTTAGGACCTCAAACCCCAAAACAGGAGATTGATTTTCTTCTAGCCAAAAATTTATCTTTTCCCCTTAGCTACTAAAACATTCCATTTTGATATGACTTAACTTTGAAAGAAAACTTACAGCCCATGGTAACATTTACCACATTGTGGTAAAATATTATGCTCGTTATAAAACTCATAATAAAAATAAATTTTGCATCTGAAGGACTTGGGTGAATTTGAGCCATAAGACAAAAAAAGGCTCATCACACATTTGCTAAATATTAATTCTCTACTGAGCCATGAAATGGAGCAAAGTTCTAAAGATAAATATTAATGGGGAGTTTCTGCCAATACTATCCAAGAGAATACATTATAATAGTAAATATATCAAGTGAGAATTTTGTTGCCTTAGAATTAAAATAACCTAAAACTTCCTCTTATGAAGAAATCCTTTACTAGTTTAAATTAATATAACCTCTGTACAATTATTTTCCTTTAAACATTGATTATTTGGGACCTAGAAAGTCTTCCTAACCTTTTGGTCTTTCGAAAAAGCTCTATGCACTATCCCTGTCAAATGTCTGCATGTTGACTTAGTTTTGATGAACATCTTGGTGGCTTTAATAGAAAATCTTGTATCCCAGATTTTTCTCTGCCACTCCATGACATCATTTTAGATAAATTCTTAAAAAGAACAATGAAAAGGATTTTCAAGTTTCTACCAGTTTTACAGACTTGTCATTCTCCTTCTTGATTTATTCACACACAAAAAAATTAACTCACACTTCTAGAAGTAATTACTAAATTTATATATTCATAGAAAACCAGCATACAAGTAGATGATATCACAATTTGATATTTATGAAATGCCAGTTTTCCATAAATATAGAAAATCAGCAATTATAACTGGAGCTGTTTATTAACATTTGGGAGAAAATAAATAACAAATGGACCCACTATTCATTAAAATTCCTCAGTAATATAACAACTGTCCCCATCTCAAAATAGTCCTATGTGATAACCATGTTTTGACTTCAGAGCCATTTATGCTAGTAAGCTTACATTTAAAATAATCCTTGCTAAAATATTCTCATTAGCCTTTTCCTGTATTTTCTTGGATATTTACCAATCTTAACATTGTCTGTGTGTGTGTGTGTGTGTGTGTGTGTGTGTTGGCACAGTCTTATTTGCTCTTAAGAATAGGATTAGCCAGGATTGTGGTGAGATACTGAAATGAAGTTATCATGAATGTCTCTCTTCCATAACTATGTATACATGTATGTATGTATAGGTCCAGCTAGTCATTTTGCTCATGTGTCAAGAGCAGAACTAGGTGAATGGATCTATGAGAACACATCAGCGTCCCTGGCCAAGGAACCTCAGGATGCATTAGAATGGGCACTTCCACCTGTTCACGATGGTAAGGAGGAAATAAGTAGTACCTTCTTTATCATCACAAAGTCCTAAATTTTCTAAATAGAGTTTTAAATTTTCTACCCTTTTGGTCCATCCTCCAGAAGTTTTTCAGGTTTTTGGTTTGTTATTGTTGTCTTGCCCCTCTTAAAGTAACAGGGTTTTAGATAGCCATCTCTCTTGCCAAGGTTCCCTTTAGCTGTGGCCAAGGGAGCTATTTTAAGATGTCAGTTTCTAGCCAGTATGTTTTTAGGTTAAGGGTTGTAGCTTTTGAAGGAAGAAAAGGAAAAATGCACAAATAAAACGTGTAACTAGATTGTTTTCTTAGAAAACGACAGTCATCAATTGTTGAAGAATTCATGGCATTGAAGAATTTGAGGTGAAAATAAAGAAAGAAGGTAAAAAGATGTACAACCAAGCTCCTGGGCCACGATGAGCTCAGAGATCAGGTACTGAGCCCTTCTAAGCTCCACCGGCAACACCCACCAGATCTCTCCTTGATTATCTGTGGGTATGTGGGTTATGCATTCTAGCAATCATTTAAAGACACATGTAAAATCATACTATAGGGTTGGTTTTGGAACTCTTTCATTTAATCCACTATATATCATGAATCTCTTTCTCTGTCAATAAATATTTATGTAGTCACTTTAAAACATATAAAGTGTGTGAATCCACTCTTTTTCAACCAATCCTTTATTATTAGGTAAATATATTATTTCATATTACTGATATTTTAAACACTGGAATTATGATCATATATCTTGCAAACTTTTTCAGGTATTTCTTTGAAAAGAAACCTAGAAGCTAAGGTTCTTTTTAAACTTTTCTAGTGATGAGAAATTTTGCACATCTCAAGACAAACTTTGATTATTGGATAAGTCCAATTCAAATAAAAGCTGCTCCTAATTCTCATAGAATAAATCAAATTCCCCAATTAGGCTAGAGTTTTTCATGTATTTACCAACTAAAAATTACTATTACTCAAAAAATATGTTTTCTATATTCCTCACTTTCTGTTAATCTTTCTTTGGGCATTTCCTGGTAGCTTCTTCTGTCTTTAGACTTTTTTTTTTTTTTTGAGAGAAAGAGTGAGAGAGAGAGAGCATCAATGGTCAGGGAAGGGCAGAGAGAGAGAGGGAGAGAAAGAATATTAGGCAGGCTCCACACTCGGCACAGAACCTGATGCAAGGCTCGATCTCATGACCCTGAGATCATGACCTGAGGGGAAATCAAGAGTCAGATGATTAACCGACTGAGCCACTCAGATAACCCTCTCTTTAGACATTTTAAAGTGGAAGGTAGAGTGACATAGATGTAACATATTTTCATATGTTTCAAATTTTGCATAATTTCAATTGATATTCAAAATGACCCAAAGAACCATCTTCTATTTCTAAGGCTTGAGTGGATGTGGCAGAGACTGTGATTTTTCCCCACTATCTATTTTCTGCTCCTCGACAGAAGACAACCTTATGACCAGATAGAAATTTATTCTCCAACCTTCTGTGTACCCCGTTGTGGGAATATACCTACATTCTGGCCAGTGGGATGTAATTGGAAGTGCTTTGTGGAACTTCCAGCTTAATGGAAGTTGACTCAGCTGGCATGAACATCCCTTTTATTCTTTCTTTTTCTTTTTCCTAATACATGATGTCTAGGACCTCTCTAGCCCTATTGGGCTATGGGGTAATCTTGTGGCTGGAAGTAATGCCCCAGGATAGTAGAAGAGAAAGGTCAGAGAAGCCTGGTGTCCAACAACCATAGACCTTCCATAGCACGGCTCGTTGCTTAAATTCCAGATTTCATTTAAGTGTGAGAAAAACAAATTTCTATTATTTAAACCATTATTTTTCTAGTTGCTTTTAATAGTTTTACTCTTTTACCAGATACTAATTTCTTAATGCAATTTCTTACAGGTACAGGAGTCATAAACCACAAGTGCTAATAGAGAACAATTATTAATTACCTGTGCCCTACCAGGATCTTGCCTCGGTATCGGACACTCACAGTAGACTAAAAGAAGGACATTATCAATGAAGAAATCCATATAAAGTACATATCAAGTGTATATATTCAGTGGTTTGGAGAGAATCTTGATTTATGAGACAATCTTTGTAACCCTGTATTCAACTGATATCCTAGCCTGGTAGATACTAAACACTCAAAGTTTCCCATACATTTGTTAATCTACGTAGAAACTGGGGGCTGTGGCTACATTTTTAGTAACTCAAATTCTTTAATGCTCTTGGGGATAGTCAGAAGCGGAATGGTTTCATGGTAACAATGACAGAGGTTGAAGTGAATGTCAAAGAGATAAACTGAGAGAAGAAATGAGCCAATGTTCCATGATCGCATTGATATCGCACAAACGTATGACTATTTATTAGAAGGCAATGTGTGTGAAAAATACATGGGAAAGGGAAGATTTGGATGGAAAAAGTGTGGAGGAGAAAACCAAAGAGATAGGACTTGTCAATTATCCCCCTGGCTCTGAGTACTAGGCAGCCACAACACCTTTATTCCCCTCGGTCTTGGTCCTGCTCCTTTCTGCCTCTTCCTTAGCCCCCAGGGAGACATAGACAGTGGAAAAATATATAAGGTAATGATTGCAGACATTGTCCAACAATCAGAAGAGAACTCAAGCTAGAAGGGAAGGGAAGAGGAACCCTAATCTCCTTCTCACGGTCATAGAGAACTCATGGAGTTTGCTATCAGCAGCAACTATCACTACTATATATCCCTGGACAATCAATCATTTTAAATCCCTTTTCCTATTATGCAGAAATTGGATGATACTAACATAAATAGCCAATTTAAATGTAAGATAACAATGATGAATACAATTCAAACAGCAATGTCATAAAGCCATTTTAAATAACTTTCTAAAAATCGGTTTAAATTTCATTCAATGTGTATTTTCATAGTTAAAAATTCCTTCAGAAAACAACCATGGCAGTTTTGAATTTGAGGCTACCTGAATTATTACTAAAGATCTGCCCAAGAGAGCACTTACGGATGGGTTTTAGTGGCATCAATGGTAGTAATTTCCAGCTAGGAAACTTACGGGAAGAGAGAGCTGTACCTTTATTTCCCAAAACTCAAGAAGAACTTGAAGGCTTCTGATAGTTAAGGGAAGCGGAGTTAGGGTGAGATTCTGTCTTAGGCTTAGTAATTTCTCTTTTCACTTCAGTTATATAGAAAAAGCAAAGGAAGAAAAATAAAGGGGGAAAATCCTTGAGAGAATTGTTTCCTTGGAAAGCTCTCCAGAAGGCATTACCAGAAATTATCCCAGCTGGAGTATGCATCGGGCACACACAAAATCAACAAGGGCCTCAGACACCCAGTGTAGCCAGAGCAGAGTTCATATGCCTCCAGAAGGATCTCAACTATTACCTGGAAAGCAAGGAAAGTTGGGTGCGGCCATCGGTGTATCCCAGTGCAAGTCATAGGAGTTTATTCAAAAAGCTTGCAAGTAAGAATTATTTACTTAACAATTAAATGTGCTCTAGGTTTATGTATTTCAAACAAAAAGTGGGGGAAGTATTTGCTTGTTTTGTGATGGTTAGGATGAAGCAAAGGACCTTTGTTCCCATTACGTGGAAAATTTTAAAATTACACATGTCGATGGGGCTGCAAAGAACAGAGGATGCAAGGAAGCCTTGATTAACTGAATGCCAGGAGAAATGAACACTGCACAGCTGAGAAAAGGACAGGAGGAGCTCCCATTTATAGCATCAGATGCCTGATTGAAGAAGGATGGACGGAGAAGTTGTCACGGACTCACAGTAGACAAAGAGACTGCAGGGACTTTCTAACAGAGTGGGCTACCGGAATGGCTTAGAATCTGGAAGAGATCCTGATGCAAACTGCCTAACAATTCTTTTCTTCCCATCCCTACCCAGCCCTGTCCCAAATTATGCAAAGAAATTCCATGAGGATGGGCCTGGAAATCAGAAAGAAGTCAAATAGTTTTGCACTTGGATTCTTGGGCCCTGCCAGAGATGTAACCAAAGGTCAAGCAAAAATATCTGAAACTGCAGCCCAACTCCCTCCCGGCTTAAGTACTGACAAGATCTACCCAAAGAGGTGGCACAGGAGTTTGGGGTCGGGCTGATCACAGGTGATCTCCATCTCCTGAAAGCTGCAGCCAGGCTCCAGCTCAGCTCCACTCTAGGAGAAATCAAAACCAACTGGCTTCAGCCTAACAGCCAGATGGAAGAAAGTGTTTAGATGTTCTGGGAAATAAGTAAAACAAAACAGAAAACTTTCCCTCGATCTCCACTATTATTTATACACCATGTTCAGAGTCCAGTACAAACTTACAAGACTTGAGAATGAAGAGGTAAACATGAACTACATTAAAAGGAAACACATCCAATACAGACAGATATTGGTATTAGCAGAAGAAGACTCCAAACAATCACTATCAACACACTAGGGAATGTACAGGAGAAGATGGATATGACAGAGAAAGAGGAGAGTTATTGCAGTTATTTTTTAAAGCACCTATGGAAAACTCTGGAACTGAAAAATGCATATCCGAAATTTAAAAACAATCATCAATAGGCTTAAGAGCAGATTGGACACTGCAGAAGAAAAAAATCCATGACCTTGAAAAATCCATGACCTTGAGTAGAGATTATTCAAATGGTCTCAGAAAGAGAAAAAGACACAAAGAAAAATAAACAGCACCAGTCGTTTGTCATTTCTAGGGTATCAGATGGAATAACACACATAAACTTGGAGTCCCAGATATATCCACATACATAACATTTAAAAGTGAAGATGGATTTTGGGGGACTGCCTTGCATATTCTTTTGGAACTTCCTGTGGATCTTTAGGTATTTCAAAAGAAAAAGAACAAACAAGGGTCAAAATGAAGGTGAAACAAAAACATTTTCAGATAAATGAAAGCCGAAGAAATTTAGCAAATCCACATTACAAGAGGTGCAAAAGAAAGTTCTTCAGGGTAAAAGAAAACGATACTTGGGGCGCCTGGGTGGCTCAGTCGTTAAGTAACTGCCTTCTCAGGTCATGATCCCGGGAGTCCTGGGATCCAGCTGCGAGGTGGGCTGCTGGCAGGAGGCCTGCTTCTCCCTCTCCCACTCCCCCTGCTTGTGTTCTTGTTCTCGCTGTCTCTCTCTGTCAAATAATAGATAAATAAAATCTTAGAAAGAAAGAAAGAAAAAAAGAAAGAAAGAAAGAAAGAAAGAAAGAAAAAGAAAACAATACTCCACAGAAATAGGAACCTACACAAAGGGAAAAAGAGGGAAAAAAATAATAAATACATAAACACATATAAAAGATTATTTTTCTCTTTTTTAATTTCTTTAAAAGACAATTTTTCTGTTACAGGCAAAACATTAGTAATGTTTATGGGGCTTATAACACATGTAGAAGTCAAATGCACGGTCAAATGTAGGACCCCAAGAGCAAAAAAAGGAAGTAGCAAATACGCTCAGTAAAACTTGAGGTCCAGAGGGCAGTATCTGAGTCAGATCAAAAACCTGGCACAGACCACTGATGGAATAAGGAGTGACAAAGACCCCAACTATCTGGACCTCATGTTAGGTTAGAACCAGAGCATCTGATAAACCTTGACACATTTGCTAACTCTTTCACCTCTCAGACGGTAGAATAAGCAATGAAGGAAATTACAACTCTGAACTTAATTATGAACCAATAAGGCAACCCTGATTCCTGAATGGAAGGTGACAGAAACCTTGGAAGACAGTGACATTTGTGATGATCACAGAAGTGGAGCACGCTGGATGGTCAGAATCACGGCAGCCTTGCTCCTCTTAAGTGTGGGTTTCAGACCAGTAGCAACAACTTCACCGCGGAACTGTTAGAAACTCAGAATCTAGAGTAGAGCCCCAGCACAGGCCTGTGGAACCAAATCTGCATTTTCACAAAATCCCAGATAATTCCTATTCAACTTAAAGCTTCAGCAGCCCTGCTTAGGATGCTTTTTAAAATGCAGATTCATGAGTTCCCTGAAAGAAGTGTTGGCTCACTCAACTGTGAAGATGAGGCCTACAAATCTAAATATTGTTAAACTCCCAAGATTATTCTCTATGCACTAGTATTTGGTACTCTCTATGCACTAGTAATCATCGTGGTAAGACTAGAATTTTTCGAAGTACGTTTCTTGAATAAAAAAGGATCCTGAGATAAAATAGGTACCAGAAGACTTACTAATTCCCCTCTTATAAATTCGTGGTCTGAGAAGTCATTCAGAAAAAAAGTGTCTGAAATTATTTGAGGTAGTGTTTCTTAGAGGCACTCAATCCTGGAATACTATTTCCGCTCACCTCCGCCCACAGCAGAAGCTCATGGAATTATCCCATGGAACTTTGATTTTTGTGTGGACCTCGCTTTGGGTAATGGGGCCTTAAGTGTCATATGGGTGGCTTCTGGAAGTTCAGGGAAAAATCAGGAAGGATCCCCATGCCTTGAGACTTCAAAAGGAAATGGGGTTCAGAATGGAGAATCCCAAAATATACATAAATCAACAGATGGCACTGTAACTTCACCAGCTCAAAGACAAGGACAAGGAGGCTGGTGTGGCTTCTCTTAGAAACTCAAATTTGAAAGTTGGGTCAAAGGCAGAGGACCAAGGGTAAGGATTTTAAAGATAATGCTGTCATGGCAGAGACTTAGACTGGAAGAGGCTGCAATTTGCAATAATGGTTAAGAACAACTGTTGTTCAGGGATGAATGTGGACTAGTAGAAAGAGCACTCCCATGCCGGGGAGAGACGTGTTCTCATGTTCACGCTGCCTCTAGCGCCCTGGGGATCCTCCAGCAGTCCCCTCTCCCAGGAGGGTCTCACCTCTAAATAAGAACCTTGAGGTAGGTCATTCATCTCTCAGAGCTTCCTGTTCTTGATTCTCAGTATTACTTCAAATCATGCTCAACCCCATCACATTTTTGTTTTCCTTATTGGACTTTTGTGGGAACCAACACCAAAGGGGCTGGATGCTTATGTCTGGAAGCTCTCTTTTGTAGCCTCATTGACAATCCTACATCAAAACAAAGAATTCTGTAGATTGATGGCGTGTCTCCTTATTCTACAATTATTTCTCCAGGAAATAATTTCTTTTGTTAGCTGATTCTTTTCTTTCTCCGCTAAGAAAGGAAAATGGATTAAAGGTACATTACAGAAAAGGATAGTTTCCAATAGTGCATAAGGTTGAAAATCTAAAGAAACTGAACTTTTGGAAAATGTGGAAAAGCCTGCATGGCTATTCCTGAAATTAGAAAATTGTTGGAGTAGCTTCACTTCTGGCTGTTGAGATGTTATAATGCAGGCGAAGGCCCAACTGCTTATTTCATTAATTTTGTGGAAATGCTATTATCATATTCATGAAAAAACAATAAAATAAAAATGTAAAGAATGAGACTTAGTGGTTCTGCTGTTCAATCATAATCTGTGACATAGTCAATATATAAGTTCAGCTTATGTTTTTTCAAACATTCTGAACAGGCCCTGACTTCACATTTTTTACCCAAGCAAAAAACCCGCATAGAATAGCACATAAAGACGTGCACTCTTTTGGTACCAAACAATCTTCATGATGATGTGAAGCACTTCTAGAACACACCGCAATATCATTTTATTGCCATCTTAACTAATGAATCAAATTATTAAGATAATTATGTGCTTCAGTATTTCCGTGGGGGGTTCCGAACAGAAACTCAGACTGTCAGAACTGCAAGAAAATGGTTACAAATTAACTGCGTAGGGTTTGTGAGGTGGTAGCTACAGTCGCCTACTAGCCACAGACACCTTTGTTTGGCTTTTGTTTGTTTGAGATGAGCATGTTTTTAAAAAGGCAATGCAGCTACTCAGTGTTACAGATGCAGTGTTAGAACAGCTGAGTGCCTATAGTCCTATTCTTTATTCAATGGTAACTACTGGACCAAACCCTTCAAACATTTCAGTTTGCAGCTCTCCTCCCTGTGGAAATTGTCAGACTTAGAAGGGACACCAGAAATAATCTAATCCAATGAATGCACAGATGTTGGCGGACCCACAAGGGGTTGTGGAGTTTTTACATTGATAAGCCAAGACAACATTTTTCTTCCAGAGGAAACTATTATCTAAAATAATAAGTAATAATAAGTTATTTTGATAACAAAAAACAGATCAGCCATTTCCAAGAAAAGCCACTTAGCAATGTTCCAGTAACAAATATATAATGATGTAGATGTAACATTATCTTTTTTTTTTTTAATTCGCCACTGACCAATGGAAACTTCCTCTCAGACCGTCACGGGCTCTTAGACTGGTGTCTGGGAGCCCCTGAACTGGTTCAACATTTTATTTTAGAAGTGGAGATATGGTTCCATGTTGTTCCCAAAGTTTCGTGGCTGGTAAGGGCCAGAGACAGACCCATCCCCCAGCTTTCCAGTGCCAAGACCAAGGCTTCCTGCCTTCACCAAATGCTGGAGGGCACTGTGTCATCAAGCTCCTCTGGAGGCCAGAGAGAGCTCCATGAAATCCTGGCTCAGCTGTATAACCTTGGGCAAGTTAATAAACATCCCCAAGCTCCTCGTCCCGCACCTTCCATGTCGGAGGACTTCATTTATTTGAGTTCATTGTCTGTCTTCCCATTCTTCCAGCATGCTAGGTGCTGCACTTGAGACACAATGTCTCATTTCGGTCTATGGGAAGTGTAATATGGAAGAAGGTTGGGGGCTGGCCGATGACACTTGCATTTCCCTTTGTAGCCCTCACAAAGCCAGACCCCTTGTTCTCTCCCCAGGGCCAGTCGCAGAAAGGGGCTGTGGGTTTGCAGTAAAGAAAACAAACTGGCGGCCAAAAAATTAATTGAAAAACAAGTTAAGTCTTTACTGTCATCTCTGGAAATTCCAGAAAGGACTCGTAAACCACAGCACATCTTTTGAAATCCTCTTTCCCTATCCACACGCCTTCACCCCCCCCCACACACACACCCTACAGCCCTGCCCCGTCTTCCCACACAACCCCTTGGTGCCAGGGCTGATCCTAATGCTCTTTCCTTTCTCCCAGCAATCCCAAACCCACCCTCCAGTTCAGACAGAACACTCTTTCTAGTTCATATTTTTCTTTCACTCTCTTTTTCTGCCCTTCCCCCCCTTCAATGAGTAATACTCTCCATCTGCAATACAAATCTCATTAACCCCCTTTCCTCTTCAATTTCCTCCTTGCTCTTTCCTCTGATTTACGTGATCAGGCCAAGACGGGCTTCTCAGAAGCTGGTGAGGAAGAAGTGTAGATAGTCATGCTTTAATGGTTGGTATCCCTGCCACGTATTTATTTACCATATATTTATGCTACAAAAATACTTGATATTCCCAGACATCTTTAAACTCTTCATATTTACAAATATATAGGAAACATTATTTGCATTTTACAGAGTAAGGAACTAAATAAAAAGGGATACAATTGATTTTCTGAGGTCATTTAAGTCATTTGAACAAGAAATATATAAAGCAAATTGTTCCTTTATTCTTGTCCTAGGCTTTGAAAATGTTTTCCACAGTAAATATTTGTCAACAGTAAGTATTTACCAGATACTTACTACGGTCCAGGCACAATTCTAGATGCTAGGAAAATAGGGATAAATGAAACAGACAAGATCCCTGCACTCACAGAGACTTTGATCATAGGTGGGAAGGAGTATATTCCTGGCAGAGGGGTAGGGAGTAAACAGATAAAGGGATACATTTTCATCCAATGAGAAGGGCTATAAAGAAAATGGAACAGAGTACTATCGTGGCCAGTGAGAAAGTGGGCAGGCCAGTGGGTCATTAAATCTCTGTGAAGAGATGAAGATTTGGGGTCAGATCATGCCAGGTGAGGCACAACAAGTATAAAGGCTCATAAGACCTGGGAGGAGGGGAAATGTTGAGGGGAAAGGGAGCTTAGTGCGCCTGTCAAGCAAAAAAAAAGCCAGTACTGGTCGAGACTGGAGTGAAGTTGGTCATGAACGTGGTAGGAAAGGTGATCAATGTGCAGGTCATGTTAAGACTTAGAGGCCACTGGGTGCCTGGGTGGCTCAGGTGGTTAAGCGACTGCCTTCAGCTCAGGTCACGATCCTGGAGTCCCGGGATCGAGTCTCGCATCGGGCTCCCTGCTCAGCAGGGAGTCTGCTTCTCCCTCTGACCTCCCTCCCTCTCATGCTCTCTCTCTACCATTCTCTCTCTCTCAATAAATAAATAAAAATCTTAAAAAAAAAAAAAAGATTTAGAGGCCAGGGCTGGGGGATGGTATTTATTCTAAGTGTAATGGGAAGCCATTGGGAGCCTTTCAGCAGGTGAGCAATATGATCTGATTATTTTTATAAAATCATTCAGCTTTGTTGAAAAAAGAATTGAGGGAGGCTGCTGAGAAGGGTATTACTCTGACTCAAGCAAAATATGCAGATTGCTTGGACAAGAACAGTGACAGTGGAGATAGGGAAAGGTAGATTCAGGATATATTTTTAGGTGGAGCAGATAACACTTGCTGAGGAGCTGGATGTGGGGTTAAGAAAATGATGATTCCTAAGTGTTTGCCTTGAGCGACTGGTGAATGGATAGTTGGGCCCTTTCCTGAGACAGGGAAGAATAATTCAAAATATAGAGAAGTGGGCAGAATCGAGTTTCGGTTTTGCCTGTGTGAAACTTGTAACGTTTGGTAGACAGGCAGGTAGAGAAGTAAGTGGCATCTGTGAGTCTGTCGTGGTTGAGGTCAGCATGTTGCTTTCTCTGCCCCGAACACCTTCCTTTCCTTTGTCAGCAATTTCCTCCTCACCCTTCAGGTGTCAATTCAAATGCACCTCTCTGGGAAGTTACCAGCTCTCTCCTCTAGGCTTTCTTTCAGCACTGACCATGGGGCAAAGTGGATGGTTTTGAGAGCAATTTAAGGAAGTAAAGATTTAAAGGCTGGAGTGATGGTTTGATATGAAGGTTAGCAGGTGTCAACAGAGACTCCCTGGATTCTGGCTTATCCAAGAGTTTGAATGATCAGCCATTCACTGAGCTGTAGAAAACTAGAAGGCAATGAAGTTTATGGGAGTGGAGCGAGAACCATAGGTATCATTTTTTATAATGTTGAATTTGAGGCAGATATGAGACATACACATGGAGATGAGGAGGAGAGGAGGCAACTGGATATTGGGGGTCTGCCCAGGGGAAGGGGCACTGCTGAAAGTATGTATTCAGAGTCATTAACCAGTGTAAGGAGAGGAGAGCCTAGGACCAACCATGTTAAGTTTGGTTAAAAGAAGGTAGTTCTGGGGGCACCTGGGTGGCTCAGTCAGTTAAGCATCTGACTCGTGATTTCGGCTCAGGTCATGATCTCAGGGTTGTGATTTCATGGGTGACGAGACTGAGCTGAGCCCCTCAGCGCTCAGCGGGGGAGTCTGTTTGAGATTCTCTCTCTCCTTCTGCCTCTGCCTCTCCCCCTGCTTGCTCTCTCTCTCTCTCTCTCTCTCTCAAATAAATAAATCTTAAAAAAAAAAAAAGAAAGAAAGAAAAAGAAGGTAGGTCTGAAGAGGGGCTGGGAGAAAAGACATTCAGAGAAACAAGAAGAGAATTCGGAAAACGTTCGTTGTATCCCAGAAACCGAGCAGACACAACTTTGGGGAAAGAGGTATTAGTCAGCAGTGTGAAGTGCTGCAGAGAAGTAGCTACTAGTCACCCAAACCCATGATTCTGCCTGTATGTATTGTGTGCTGCAGATGTGTCAGAACTCACCAGAGCCAGGGGTGTGCATCTCTTCCCATCTCCACACTCAGTGATGTCATGTTTGAAGCTGAAATTGGCCATGGTGGAGATATTAACACCATGGAAATCAGCAAACACTACAAATCAGGTCTTCTTCCTCTCTCCACTCCAGAAAGCTAGTTGTTAAACATTTACCAACATACCACCAATTAAGTCCATCTATTAGAAATATCCGGGAGCTTTTTAAATATGCCATTGCCTGTGTCTCATTCCTAGATATTTTTTAAAGATTTTATTTAAATCGAGGCTTGATCCCAGGACCCCAGGATCATGACCTGAGCCGAAGGCAGACGCCTAACAGACTGAACCACCCAGGCGCCCCTTATTCCTAGATTTTTAATTTACTTGCTCTGGGTGTGCCCTGGACAATTGCATTCCTTAAATGGTCCCTGGGTGTTCGATTATGCCACCAAGATCAAGAACCATGGATCCCTAAAAAGTAAAACAACCGCATGTTTAATGCCCATGGAACATCACACTGACGTCTAAAACGCAATAAAATAAGTTAGTCAAGAAGAAATAGTCTGGGATTCTGGATACGTGGGATTGGACGGTACAAGTCTGAACACGCATAGCGTTAAGTCACATTGCTAGGGGTCAAGGTAGTCCAAGGAGCAACAGGGAATAACCAGTATAGGTCCAAGTAGGATTGTTCAGAATCCTTTCCCAATCTTCTTGCTACAGAATGGAGCCTGGAAAAGAAGCCAACTCACAGAGGAGAGTAAAACAGCCCAGCTGAAAGACAAAGGGAAACTTCCCCCTGTATATATTACACCTAGAAGCCAGCTCTACCCCTGGGCTTTATAGGAGTCAATAAATCCTCCCCCCATTTTGGGATTTTCTGTAACTTAATCTGAAAGAGACCCTTTCAGTCAGATGGGTATGAATCATGATCTCCATCTTCATCATGTCTTATTATTGAGAAAGGAATCTTATTATGAACAAAAACGATGCCTACCTATAGCATAGATGATCAATAATAATTGCAATCCTTGATCTGTAAGGTCAGTAAAAGCCCCTAAATATTCAATATTCTTACCCCTTCTGTTAACTGAATCATGCCCTTTTTTTTTGGTCTGAGGCTGGCAACATTTCCTATTGATTTATAAATAAATATCCGTGACATTTATGTTACCTAATGAGTACAGATGAGTACACATAGGACTCAGACTTTACCCTATGATGAAGTGAAAGGTTTAAAGAAAAGTTAGTCCGAGTTTTTTATCTTGAATAAGTGGGGGAAGCCAATGAATCGAGAAATCCACCCTCTATGTTCCTACTTTGTCTTTTACAAATTCAAAATAGCCCATATTCCAGGTTTACTTTAGGTGAATATTTATAGTTTATTTCAAGAGGAGTGAAGAAGGCAACTTGAAAGATCACACACTGCTTTCAGAACGCAAGGTAATTGTTTTAAAGTGTGTGGAAGGGAAAAGAGCCTCTTAACCAATTAGCCAAGAGGACACACTCTACTTCAGGATTAAAATTACCAAGATATGTGTGAGGATCCAAGTAGAGTCTCTTCTATATCATCACAGAGATTCTTCAGCTATTGAAATGAAGAAGAGAGCAGCAGTTTTAATGGTACAAGCATCAAATGACTAAGATTGTGAAGAAGGAGGTAGGACCCATATACCTTCAAGTGGTAAAGATCTTTAATGTGGCAGAAGAATGGCTTTCAATGTCTGGTTTATTTTCCAATTTAAATGATTCTTGTGGGTAGTATTATAATGTACAGAAGAGAGTTTTCCAATTGTATGAACTGATTTTGTCTTCTTCCATGGGTAGCATATGTTTGGCTTGGTTTTACAAAAAGCTATATTAGCATGAAGTAACATAACTCATTAACAGAACCTTCAAATTCCTGCAGATAATTTTTCAGGGTTTAGAGGAGAGTGCCATGGAAAATGATGGTAGTACAGGGAAATATAAGACCCTTTTCTAAAGCTTTATCGGTATTGGGAGTAAGAATAGTCTTTTGCTAACCAAAACAAACAAAACAAAACAAAAAAATAACCTATATAAAACAGGTGATTGACTTATTATTTTTGTAGCCAAATTTTATCTCTTGTCATATCAGCTTGCTGATCTTCTGATATTTTAGGTGCAAAATAGAGAGGTGAAGATCGATGTTGGACAGAAGACAATTTTAAGTTCTCTTTCTCCAACAGGATGGTAAGAATGTGGATTATTTTCTACTGCTCAAAGAATGGACTAAGAATGGGTTGAGTCCATAGAATTTAATATTCACTTTTGTGGATATTGTAAGAGAATCTTGGGAACTTTGAAGGAAAGAATTGCTTTGCTTTGTATTTTGGTTTTGGGGTTTGGTTTGGTTTTGTTTTGTTTTTTGGAAATATTTGGAGGAAAGTGTATATGCCTCAGCTCATATTGGATGTTTCTCAACGCTTTTTTCCTCTACCATTCCCCTAAAGAGAGAATTTTATTTTAATCAATGAATTTAAATTAAATCAGTCTAATTAATTAGTTAATTAATTAAAACTTAGATTAGATTAAATTTCTCCCTAATGAGAGGAATGGAATTAAAAACTAAAGAACAAGATTTTTTTGAGGAGAGTTGAGTTCAGGAGGGCCACAAACCCTTATAATATGTAAGATTCTTTACACTCCCCTCCCAAGAACCAACTTTCACCCCCTTTGGGGAAATGAAGGCTCAGATAGCCATTCAACTAAAGGAAAAGGACGACAGTGGGCTTGTTGTAAATTGCATTGTAGTGGACCTCCCAGAGCCCAAGTAGCGCGAATACAGCTGGGCTTCACAAGAAGGGCACACTAGTTCAGAAAACAGCTGACTTCATCATCTCATACCTGAGCTTTCTCGGGGCATTTTTTCCTTTCTACTTCCCTTACCCTAAACGAGCAAACGCCCAAAAGCCAGATGTTCACAAGTGATCTGGAATCAGTAATATACATCTCATTGTTCGACCTCTTATCGATCTGCTGGCAAAGAGAACTCTATCAACTATCACTATCCCCAAACTGGCTCACCAAGGACCTCACATAGGGAACTTGCAAAAATACTGATTTCTGTAGAGTTTTGTTGAAGACAACACTTAACACTGCAAGCTGCTCATTATATGTCTCAATTTTCTTTTCTTAATTTCTCAGTCACTGAATTCGTTTTAGAACTGCTTTCTTGCAGAGAAGATATAAATAATTAAGTAAAGGGGCCTTGTCCTATTGTTCTGGACTGCCAACAGAACCTTCCTCCACCTGATTTTTAAACAGAAAGAGCATAGATTCCTGTGGAGACAGTTCATAGCTGAAAAAAAAAATGAGGAAAACTTAGAATTCTTTAAGCTCATGGAAGCACACTCTTGAAGTACCATTCACAAGGCATAGGCTGCCATGGTGGTGTGAGAGAGCTGGGGGTAGGGGGCAGAGGAATACGGGGTGGGGGCTAATCTGAGAAGAAAGATAAGAACAACTTGCATTGTCCCTTCTTTGAAGGAGCTTTGTAGTGGGGGGCCGAGGGGGGCAGTTAAAGGGGGAGGTAGCCAGGAGAGGTTATCCTGAAATTCTGAAATTTGGGGGTGATTCTAAATAAAGAAAGTGGATTCTGCATCTCATCTGGTGTTTGCTCTCAGGCAAAGCCTGCAACATATCTCTTGTTGCCAGAGTGAAAGAAGCCAATAGAAACATGGAATGGCCTCCCATGAAGGACCTGAGCAAAGACTGCTCCTGGATAGGTAACCTGGTGTTAGAGCGGGGCACAGAAATTAGCCCACAGCACAGTCGGCCAGGCTCCATCCCAAAACCATTCCACTGGGGATGTGGAGACCCAACAGAAGTGGACCCTGCTGGGGGAGGCAGGAAGAAACGATTGTGCCTCCCTGGGATTACTCACACTAGGAAGCCGGGCAGGGTGTCTAAAGGACATCTGGTATGCTCCCCAGCGATCCAACATCAGCCTCGGTCCTGGCCACGACTGCCTATGGCAGGCAGCAGCACCCTGCACAGAACCCTGTGAGGCTGGGAAAGTAGGCTGCCTCATCTCACCCTCCCACTTTTCCACCCACCTTGTACTTTGGGATGGCGGCCCAAGCCCATTGGATCTCTAAGGCAGAGGAAACTCAGAAGTTCAGCTCGGAAATTGATAGGAACTGAAACTGTAATAATACTTGTACTGAAATGGAAAGATTTTCTGGACCCAACTGACTATCCAAAAGATATTAAATTTTAATACAGAAATGTCCAGCTGTAACAGGGACACAAGTTTAGGCTCTGTAAGCAAAACAAAGAGAATTTTATTCTTATACAACCTTATTTACTACTGCCCAAATCATACCTGTTACACTTCCTCGTCACTCCCAGCAGTGACGTTCACGGAAGATACTAAGGCACTGGATTGGCTTACAACACAAACCCTTAAAACATAGGGGGTTTGTACAGAAAATATCAATGAATCTCAATTCTATTCGCTTTAGTTTCTCTGAGAAACAAAGATTATGGGGGAGAAATGTTTCTTTCTGCATCGTTTTGGGTTAGGAGAATGAATCAAAAAGAAAAATTGCACCAGGAAAAGAATGTTGGTACAAATGTTACAGGACCGTGTGTGTGCCCGGACTGTAGAGAAAGAAGCAGGTATGGGGTGAAGCCCGATGCTGGCTTGGTGGGGTGCTGGGGCTCTGCACGTCTGTGAGCTGGAGGCAAACACAGAAGACAGAACACAAGCTCTAAACCCCACCACCCCGATGCTTCTCTATTTCCCTTCCAAACATCACACTGTCTTCTGGGGATTCCAAAGAACTGCATTTCCATGTTATTTATTTTTTTTTTACAGCTACAACCTATTTCTCAGTAGTAATATATCATCATTTCTTCTACACATTTCTCTACTTTTAACATATGGGTTGCTGCCCTTCTCCTGGTAAATAATGTGCAAAGAACATCCTCTGCTTGAAGTTTCATGCACACCCACAAGTATTTCTCTGCAATAGATACTTAGAAGGATACTTTGTCTCTACAAATCTCTGAGTTTTAAGTTTTGATAAATACCTTCCCCCTTTCTAAAAGCCTTTCCATTTGATACTCGCAGCAACAATGTTTGAGATGGTCCGTTTCCCCATTCTCAAATTTGGAAATGCTTGATGGAAGAATACATACTCATATTGAATTGCTTTTAATTTGCTTTTTCCTAATGACAGGAAGTTTGAACCCTTAAGTTTATTTACAGATATTTGTATCTAGTAATTACTTTTCATGTCTTAGCCACCCAATATAATGTGAATAGTAATAGTGAGTGTGTATAGAACATGTTATTCTGACTATTAACACAGCTCTTAGCTTTTAAACTATCAAAGTAGTAAATTTCATTAACAAATGTCTTAATGTTGATATATCCTTGCTCAGATATTTTATTAAGATATGATTAATGGGCCTTTTTCTGTTCAATTTCCTCACCGTTCTGTAAATTTTCTCAATGTGAAGTTTGTGCCTTACATTGCAGGAATTTTTTTCTATGAATTCTATTATGTCTTCACTTCTCCCTGACTCTCTCCTACAAACAAAACAAAACAACAACAACAAAAAAAAACCCAAAAAACAATTAGATGGATGTTGGACCTTAGGTTTTGATCTGCCACGTACCTCCACATAAACTCATTTCTTAAAATATTTTTGTCTCTGATGTGCCTCATGTTCTAAAAGATTTCCTCAACTTTATTTTCCAGGTTATATATCTTTATGTATGTCCTTTCTACTGTTTAGCCCTTCTGTTAATCTTTAAATTCCAGCAATCAAAATTCTAATTTCCAAGAATTCTTCATTTTCTGATTTCTCCTTTTTCGTAACAATGTGTTCTACTTTTACCAATCAATAGTCTTTTGAATTTCATTGAGGATACTAATTAGAACTGATTTAATGTTTTCTTTAGTTCTTTGAATTATCTGTTTTCAACCATTATGCTAGTTCACTTGGTTCTTCTCTCTTATACTGTTAGTTTTTATCCAATGTCTGGTGATCCTTGGTTGCCCATTGATTCTATGAATAATGAACAAGGTTGACTGATGTATAGAAGTGGAGTGGGTTTCCTCTGTTTCTCCTTCATGCCTCTCTCCTGCCTGGAAGGAGGAAGGGAGTCTCCATCAGCCTGCATAATTTAAGCCCACATACGCTAAACCCCTCCTCTCCACCAGTAAAATAAGAAGTATATTACTCATTCGAGGACGTTAATGTCTTTGCCTCCTACCCTACATCTGTCATGGAGCTTAGCATTCCCTCAAGTCCTATACCCAATTTCGAGGGCTCTTTGGGTGGCATCCTTACTTTCCTTAGAATGCATTTATTAACTGGGAGCTTGGTGACAAGCACCTCCACCACCTGTTGTCCAGTGTGAGACAGTGAGAAGGGGGAGCTCAATGTTCTAATGCAAAAAAATCCAGATAATTTCTCAGGACCTCTTTCTCCTCTTCCTATTAGTTTATCGGCTGATATAAGCGGATTCAGAAAAATATAATTTCAGGGTAGTGTTCTTCCTGGTTTATGTTCGACTGTGGTGCACTCCGTTCTGACCAGTCCTATCCCTTCTGTTTTTCTAGAGTCCAGAAATTTCTTAACTTCTGGCAGAAAATGATACTCTTTCCTGTTACCAGCCCTGTGACATGTTTGCCTGTTTTCTGTTATTTTAAGGGATTTTGAGTAAAAAGAGTGGAAAAGCCCATGTCCTCAGTTGTTCATGCTGCTTCAGTCCCCTAGGACCCTAAGCCCCTCTCCCCAGCTTTCCTTGCCTGAAATGTTGACTCAAAAAAGAATCCCTTAAACCCACCAGTCTGTTTGCACACTGTCCTGCAATTTCTTTTTTTAAATATGGCAATTACACAGTGAGATATTCCCTTACCATTTCTCCCCAAACTTTCTCACCTGTATGAACTCACCTATGAAGGCAAGGACGCTGTGGTGAGGCTCACGAGTCCAAACAGCAGAGTCCTTGCAGCCAACGATGAGATGTGCACATTTGGGAGGGTGCCTTGTAGGATTGCACAATTGCTTCCTACATCCCCGGCGCTGTAGAAAATAGGTTAATTAACAGGCCGACTTCAGCCTTACTAAATTTATTATGAATTATATGTTCAGGGGTGTTGGTAAAAGGCCAACACTGGCATCTCTTTAACTAGTAATTATTGTGTTTTATTGTTGTGGACCTATAACGCATTAACAAGCCAGGACTCGGCTTTATTAGAATGCACGTGGCTCCTCCGTTCCATGCATATTTATTATGCAAGAGAATGGGATTCTTCTTCTCTAGCCTTCACTAATTTAAAAGAAGATATCCTCAATGAAATGTATTCAAATATTTTGACATTTTGCTTCACCTCACTTACAGAGCAGAAATTGTTTCTGACAGTTATTATACAGTGCTGGAATCCTGCTGCTTCCGCTGTTGAAGAACAGGTTGAAAAGACACAGCGCTTGCATTTTGTTCAAAGAGTGATTCTGTGGCTTAGAAATAGCAGCACTGTCAGCTGTGATTCACTGAGAGTTTAGATAATATCCAGTCTGTAGTCACTGCGAACATGGGCTTCTGGGCGGGGAGCGGAAGGAAATGAGTGGAAGCCAGTTCCCTGAGGTTACCCAGGAGGATGGGTGTGAGATATGGAGCTGGCATGTGGCCACCTAAAATTTTGGTAGAGGACTTCCTCCCCTTTTCCATGTTGTCAGTCCTCCTCCCCTTCCCCCCCCCCATTAGAACAGGCTCAAATTTCAAATGCATCTATTTCCACAAAGGCACACAACAGTAAATGTTAAATTGAAACACTGGGGCATTGCAGAAGCCTGAACTGTCTAAAGTGATTAGAGGCAACATTTGATGGGCGTTTCTTTGATTGAACTGCACTGAAAGCCTAAAATCACTCTTGGATCATCTGTGAGGGGGCGTGGGATGACACTCCACCCAACAACTATCAAACCTAACGAGCAACCTGATGTGATTTCTTTCGGGTGCCTCTGGTCGATTCGGTGGACTTCTGCTCTGACTGCAAAAGTATTCTTCTAAAGGCAGGATAAAATAATTCCTTGCAAACGGCCTGACGGTAGCAGGGGCAGAGTTGGGCACCAACCGATTGTCACAGAGCCACTGAGACAGACAACCAGAAGCAAGGAGAAAACCATTTGGCAGCCTCGCCGCCATTATTTATGAGGTTGGTCTCCCATTTCACATCAAACCCACGGCAAGGTCTGGAAGCAGAAGAAGAGCTCGGGGTCAAAACTAATCAGCTACACTTTCAGAGGAGCCCCGAGGACTCAGCTGATCACACTGTATATGGAGACATAGTTGACTCTGTTGGGCACAAGTTAGTGAATGGAGAGCCCGTGTGGGGACTGCACCTATTCTTACAGGTTAACAAACAAATGCATCACAGACTGAGGACACGCTGATGTTAAAAGAGAAGACTCATTGGGGTAGTGGCTCTGCCTAGAAATCTGGTTGGTGCCCATGTGCATCTGGGGGACTGAGGGTACTTGCGGTTTGCCATCCGGATTGGCTGAGGCTGAGGAAACCCAGCTAAAGAGTCAGGAAGGAGCCCCAGGAAAGGCTGTAGTGGGAGAAAAGGATCTTGCAGCCGGTCAGGGGATTTATTTGCCCGCAACGTCCCCAGGGACCTGTGAGTAAATCTAGAGGGCACTGAGGGGTGACGAGGCCCATTATTCATCAGAATGAGACATGGCCAATTCAGCCCTCATTAGGGGTCTCTGCCGGGCGGTGAGAGGTCAGACCCCAGCAGCAACCTGGGAATAGATGAGAAAAAGCTTTTGCCACTCTGGGAAGATGAAAAGAAATGCACCTAGATTTTTTTTTTTTTTAAAGACAAAATCCTAAAGGAACTACAGGAAAAAAAAAAAATGTCTACATTAGACCAGGTAAATTGTTCCAGGCGACTCTCTCAGTGAATAAAGCTGGTTAAGCAGGAAGAGAGGAAGTAGGATCCCAAAGCATTAATCACACTGAATTGCAAATTATCTGTTCCCTGTCTTATTCATTTTTATACTCTAGTTAGTACCATACAAAATGCTTGACACACAGTAAGTGCTAAATAAATATTGATGAATGAATGTCAGACTTTTTCATCTCTAATGTAATCACAATTGGGAACAAGGCAGGAAGCCATATATTATAGTATTTTTGAGGCCAGCATGAACTGTGGCTGCCCAGATAGCTTCTTAGGAAGCATGATTTGTGGGATCTAAAAATGTTCCCTTACTCCAAAATCTCTCCAAATTCCCAAATAGCTGAATCTCTGAAATTCACACATGTTCCACTGGTCATGATAATGCAGTTAAATGCTCTATATGGATTACCTCACTTTGAGGGTAATATTACTATCTCATTTTATGGTTGAGGAACCTGAGGCTAAGGGACTTGAGTTTACAGCTGTGGTAAAGATCTGAATTGACTCTAGAGGTTGGACTTTTCAGCATCATTCTATCCTGCCTCCTAGACTGTTCCTAAAAGCCTGCAACAATACAAATACTTAAGAAAGAAAAAAAATAGTCCGTCATTAACATTTGTTTGAATTGATTCCTCAGATAAACTAACTGGGCATTGAGCTGGACCCTGAGGAGAGAGAATTTAAGTTTGATGAGCAGGATGTTTCTGAAAATTCCAATCCCAGGGCTCTGACTCACTTATTTAGCATTTACTGTATGCTAGGCATTTTGTAAAGTACTAACTAACTAGACATCCACGGCTATATGGATCTGTCTGTATCAGGCCCGTTTCATTTTCTGTCAGGGAAAACCCTTTTTTCCACAAGTGTATATGGCAAAAGATGCAGTACTTATTTTAGTTTGTTAATAAAATCTTAATTACCCAGAGAATTGGGTACACTTTTTTCTTCTTTACCCTACTGCACCACCAAGAGTTGGAGATGAAATTGAATGAGGAGATTCTCCAAGGGAGCATCCAAAGAATGACTTCATAAAATGTGCTATTGTCCTCTTAAATGGGGAGTGAGGCCGTATTACAGTTATTAACTTCATTGCAGGAAATTCTCTATGGCAAAGGCACTGTTCAAATGGTCATCTATTAAGGAATAATGGATGTTTTTAGAAAGTACCTTTAGTAAACATTTGATAGAAAATTGAAGCAGTTACCTATGTCATTTTTGTTACGTGTATCTGAGACCACCTCTTTTTTTCCCTGAAACTATCCAGAGATTTTTGTGAGGGTAAACATAGCCTGTGGTTCACCCTGTGATATGAGCAGTTTACTTAGTTGTCTTTTTCCCACATAGCGAAGCTCTAACCAATATTAATAGTTACAGTGAAAGGTAACATTTGCACACTGAGAATCTTAAGTTCCCTGGGAAAATTGAGTTTTTTCTTAGTAGAGATTTCCAGAGATTTATAGTAAATAGTCTCAGAAACTATTGGAATAAATCATTCCTCAAATTGGGCATGCAAAGCTTAGAAATTAGGAGGCTGTCAGCATATTTTTGCTGTGAATTAAAGGCATCTGGATATCTAATCTAATATATATTAAGAATAATGTATATCTAACATAGTATTAGAGATTATATAATATAATATGATATGATATATTACTGTTTTGATATATTTACATCTATATGAGTATATGTGTGTATGCGCAGATGTATATTTAATGGTCTGCCAAGTGCCAGGTATTTATAATAACAATGAACTAATAATTACTGAACACTTAACTAAATGTCAGCCACTGTGATTTAAAAATCCTAATGTAGGACTTGATCAGGGAAGGTTTTATTGGTTACTATTATCATCCCTGTTTGACAGTAAGGAAACCAAGGTGGAGATTAAGTAACTTGCCCAAAGCCCCCAGCAAGTAGCAAAACAGGGATTCGAAGCCAGGCAGGCTGACTCCAGAGCCCATCTTCTGAGCCCCTTTACACATGGTGGTCATCTAATTAAGAAATGCTAACACACTGGTGACAAATCTCCATTTCCGACTTATTTGTGTTTCTTTGTAAATGAAGACCTAACATAAACATTTGTGCCTCTGGCCCATTTTACTCAAATGAAGACTAGTTTATGACAGAAAATAGCCTTCATGGGGCGCCTGGGTGGCTCAGTCATTGAGCGTCTGCCTTCGGCTCAGGTCATGATCCCAGGGTCCTGGGATCGAGCCGTGCATCGGGCTCCCTGCTCCGTGGGAAGCCTGCTTCTCCCTCTCCCACTCCCCCTGCTTGTGTTCCCTCTCTTGCTGTGTCTCTCTCTGTCAAATAAATAAAATCTTTAAAAAAAAAAAGAAAAAAGAAAATAGCCTTCATACAAGGTCAAGCAATATGTAAGATGTGCCAACATCCTTGTGTCTGGCCAAACACTTTAAAGTTGAGGGTCATCTCAAGCTCGTACTGACTTGACCTTCTTTGTCATATTCATTAACCTTCTGTCACTTTTTGAAACTAACTCTGGAATACTAGCACCGACTGCTTAATCACCACATAACATAAGTTATACCTTGTTAGTACAATGATGGTTCATTAAAACACAGGGTGATTTGAAGCATTGCTATTTCTTACCCAATTAAGTGGACTGCTGTTTCTCACTAAAATATTAGATAGTCTAAAGTCTAGTTCATTCAGAACTTTCCAAAGCTTTTTGCTGCTTTTCAAATTAATGAGAGGTTTCACCGTATACAACATTGTCATTAAAATTTAAAAAGTGCTGTGGGAAACAACAAGGTAGCATGCTTTGTAATTTTACCTTTATTTGCACACTTGGACATTAAACCATTAAACCATTAAACTTCCACAAACCTTCCAGATTTAAAAGCATTCCATTCAAAGCTGCACATAATTAACATTATCAATATAGTTACTATGCCTCAGATTACGACCTTTTACTTAGACAATCCATCAGAATAATTTTCAAGACATTTTTGAAACACACATCTACTTATTTTGGCAGCTCAGTGTTAAAAAAAGAACCTCACTTTTCTCTGAGCGTTGAGTTCACAAGACAGGCCAAAATTCATCTTTAATATTAACAAAGCTATACCAGCTTCCTTTCTTTGGTTTAACTTTCCAAGACATATCCTTTCATTCCTTTTTCTATTTTCTTTTTTTTAATTATTTTTATTTGTTCCAGTTTTATTGAGATATAATTGACATATGACGTTGTGTAAATTTAAGGTGTACCGCATGATGATTTGCTACACTTGTGTATTGTGAAATGATTACCACAATAAAGTTGGTTAACCTCACATGATTACAATGTTTGTGTGTTGTGAGAACATTTAGGATTTACTTTCTTAGCAACTTTCAAGTACATAATATGGTATTGTTAACTGTAGTCATCATGCTGCATATTAGATCCCCAGAATTTGTTCATCTTACAGACAAAAGTTTGTATCCTTTGATCAACATCTTTCCATTTACCACCCCTACCCCCAGCCCTGACAGCCACCATTCTAATCTGTTTCTATGAGTTAGGCTTTTTTTTAGATTCCACATATAAGTGAGATTATATAGTATTTATATTTCTCTGTCTGACCTAATTTACTTAATGCCCTCAAGTTCCATCCATATTGTCACAAATGATAGGATTTCTCTTTTTTTTTTTTTACTGGCTTATCCATCAATGGACACTTAGGGTATTTCAAAGTCTTGGCTATTATGAAAAAATAATGCTGCAATGAGCATGGTGGGTGCAGGTATTTCTTGGAGATAGTAATTTCATTTCCTTTAGCTATAAACCCAGAAGTGGGATTGCTGGGTCACATGATATTCTTATTTTTAATTATTTGAAGAACCTCCATACTGTTTTCCATAGTGGTTATACCAAATTACATTCCCAAAATGGTGCACAAATATTCCCTTTTCTCTATATCCTCGCCAACACTTGTTATCTCTTGTCTTTCTGATAATAGCCATTCTGATAGGTATGAGGTAATATCTCATTTTGGTTTTGATTTGCATTTCCCTGATGATTAGTGATGTTAAGCATCTTCTCACATACCTGTTTGTCTTTTGTATGTCTTCTTTGGGAAAATGTCTCTTTAGTTCCTCTGCCCATTTATTAATCAGATTTTCTTTTTGCTATTGAATTGTATGAGTTCCTTTTATATTTTAGATATTAACCCTTTAACTGATATTTGATTTGCAAATATTTCTTCCTATTCTGTAAATTGCCTCTTCATTTTGTTGATTTTGGGTTTTTTTCCCCCACTTGGTTTTTTTTTTTTTTTTGGTTGGTTTTTGGTTTTTGGTTTTTGTTTTTTCTGTACAGAAGCTTTTTAGTTTGAGGCAATCCCACTTGTTAATTTTGCCTTTGGTGCTTGTATTTTTGGTATCATACCCTAAAAATCATTGCCAAGATCCCTGTCAAGGAGATCTTCCCCTATGTTTTCTTCTAGGAATTATGTGGTTTCAGCTTTACATTTGAGTCTTTCATATTTTGAGTACATTTTTGGGGGGTGGTGTAAGATAGAGGTCCAATTTCATTCTTTTGCATGAAAGTATTTCCCCAAACCCATTTATTGAAGAGACCATCTTTTCCCATTGAGTATTCTTGGATCCTCTGTCAACTATTAGTTGACTGTATATGCACCGGGTTTATTTTTAGGTTCCCAATTGCGTTATATTGGTCTATATGTCTGTTTTTATGTTTTACTATACTATGGGATAGTAACATCATACTATTTTGATTACTACAGCTTTGCAGTGTAGTTTGAAATCAGGAGGTATGATGCCTCCAACTTTGTTCTTAGTCAAGATTGCTTTGGCTATTTGGAGTCTTTTGTGGTTCTATACAAATTTTAGTTTTGTTTTTTCCATTTTTATGAAAAATGTCCTTGGAATTTTGATAGGGATTTCATTGAATCTATCGATGGATTTTGGTAGTGTGGATATTTTCACAATATTAATTCTTCTAATTAATGAACACAGGATATCTTTCCATTTATTTTTGTCTTCTTCAATTTCTTTCATCAATATCTTATATGTATCAGTGCATAGATCTTTCCTCTCCTTGGTTAAATTTATTCCTAAGTATTGCTCATAATAAACTCTCTCGATCCTTTGTATCTCTGTAGTGTCACTTGTAATATCTCCTCTTCCATTTGTAATTTTGTTATTTGAGTCCTTGCTCTTTTTTCTGTGGTTAGTCCCACTAAAGGTTTATCAATTTTATCTTTTCAAAAAACCAACTCAGTTTCATTGATTTTTTTCCTATTGTCTTTCTAGTCTCTATTTCATTCATTTCTGCTCTGATTTTTATTATTTCCTTTTTTTCCTACTAACTTCAGGCTTAGTTTGTTCTTTTCCTAATTCCTTATGATAAAAAAGTGAAGTTGCTTGAGATTTTTCTCTTTTCTTAACATAGGCATTTATCACTATAAACTTTCCTCTTAGAACTATTTTGGCTGTATCCCATAAGTTTTGGCATGTTGTATTTTCATCTTCATTTGTCTCAAGATACTTTCTGATTTATACTTTGACCAACAGGTGACCAGACAGGAGCATTCTCAGGGACCTACTAAAAGGCCCATTGTGTAAGAATTCCCAATGTGTAAGGTTTCCAGTTGTGGAACCTTAAGTGAAAACTTCTCCTAGCACCTCCATACTGAACAAGGTACTGGAGGCAATCTTATCCATCTGGGGCCAGACAGAATCCACACCCACCCAAGCCCCTGATAATAAGCCCACCAACCACAGACCTATGGCAGACCCAGGGGCAGCCTCATTACTGGCTTCAATCCAGCATGACTGTGATTCCAGAGGTAACTCTATCAGCCCGGAAAGCCAATAGGAGAAGGTCTTTACTGGTCCCTGAGGAGGCTTCTGTTTGGAACTGGATGGGTTTCTGGGTGGGCAGGAGTAGCCCTGACCATAGCTGAGAGGGGTGGGAACCAAGCCCCAGGGCTGTTTCAGTTTACATCCAAGACTGAGGTCTACAGAGCTCGCTCTGGAGGCAAAAATGGGCATATCCTCCTGCCAGGTCCCTGGGTGGGCTGGACTGTTCCTTAACTGTGGCTGGAGGTTCAGGAGCCAAGTATAAGACTCTTTCAGAATCTTTGAGGTTGTAGGCATGAGTATCTCCCACTGGGTCCCTGGGCTTGCAGGACTGCTGGCATACTGTGACCAAGAGGGAGCTGGAGCTGAGTATAGGGTTCTTTTGGGATCTCCAGGGATGCAGATGGATGTGCTTCCTGCAGGGTCCCTGTGTCAGCAGTTCTGCTCATGGACTGTGGCTGAGATGGGTTCAAGCACAGTTAGAGGACATTTTCAGAGTCTACAATCTTAATGGGTTTGGCAGGCCTACCCTTAGGTGCTCCCCACACTGCAGCAAAGAGGGACTGGAGCTATTCCTGGGTCACTTGAGGGCAGCCAGGTCCAAGGTCTGTGTGTCTATTACCTGATGCATGGGTAGGTGTGACCCCTCTCCAGTCTCTTGGTGCTTAGTGTTGGTGACAGGACCAAAGCCAAATGGGGCTGCAGGCAAGTCCTTAGGGTATAGAGCTGTTTCTGAGTCTGTAGCCAGGACCACAGTCAGTGAGTTGGTTGCTTGGGTGCAAGCTCTCCTCAGTCTCAAACTGCACCAGGGCTTCACAGTGTTCTATCTGGATCCTGAAGCCCCACAAAGGCACTTTTGTCCATGGATGGATGCCAAATTATTATTGTTGAGGTGGAGGATATGCGTGAAGGACATCTTATTTGGCCATTTTGCTGTAAGCACTCCCCATTCTTTTTTTTTAACACTCTTCTAAGTCCATAGATTTAAATGCATCTCTGTTAAGTAGTAAATTATTGTTTTGTCCTGGGAATTTTGAAAATTATTAGACATATTTGATCTTGCAACCCAGAGAGCCAGTGTGTCATCATGACCCCCTTGGTAGTTCAGGGGAAAGTAGGGACCAGATAGTAAAGGGAGTCCTGACTAAACTCAGTTCCCAGTGGGCCCACTGAGTCTGGAGATCCACTCAGTGGTCATTTCCTAGTCCCAAGTGTATTCCTGGAATTAATATACTTAGAAGTTGAAGTAACTCCACACATTGGGTCCTTGGCTTGCATGGTAAGAGCTCTCATAGGGAGGTAGGCTGTATAGAAATATCTGAGACTTCCAGCCATGCCAGCCAAGATAGAAAGTGGAAAACAATACCTCTTCTTAGGAGTGTTGGCAAGAGATTGATGTCACCATTAAAGATCTAAAGGATTCAGAGCTGGTGGTCCCATCATATGTCCATTTAATTCACCAGTCTGGCCAATACAGAAACTGATAGAGCATCCTGGAGAAGGACTGTAGACTATTGCTAGCTCAGCCAAGTAATTTCCTGGCTTCATCTGCTGTGCCATGGTGTTGTTGCTAGGGCAGATTAACAAGGGCTCACATATATGGAATGCTGCCACCGATCTGATAAATGTATTCTTTTTGCATTCAAATTAGAAAAGAAGAGCAGAAAGAGTTCACCTTAACTTGAGATGGATAATATTTGTTTACTATTTTGCCTCAGGGCTATGTTAATTCTCCTGCCCCCTATCATTATATTGTCTGAAGAGATCTGAAGTGCCTGGATATCTCAAAGAATACCACACTGATCCATTACATCAGTGACATCATGCTTACTGCACAGGATGAGAAAGAGATGGCTAGTATGCTTGAAGCCTTGGTAAGTTACCTGCACTCCACAGAGGAAAAAAGTAAACTCTATGAAAACTCAGGGAACTTCTACTTCAGTGAATTGTATAGGGATCAATCCCAGGACCCTGGGATCATGACCTGAGCCGAAGGCAGACACTTAACTGATTGAGCCACCCAGGCATTTATACCTGAAGGTATAAATAGATGCAAGAGTGAGGCTCATCTGAGTATGCTTTCCTTCTCTCTTGCACATTGGTCCTGCAAATCCTGGCTTCTTTGATGGCTCTCTGATGCATTCAAACACCTTTTCTTTTATCCAGTTCTTCAGGCTCCAAATATGCTACATTTCCTCTTATCCCTGGGCCTTTGCACATGCTCTTCTCCTCCTCTTATAACATATTCCCACTTCATTCACCTATTTAGTAATCACTCTTCTTTCAGATATTACCTCAACCATTGTTTCTACAGGGAAGCCTTCTCCAACATCCTTGGCTAGATCAAACCCTCTCTTATAGGCTTTCAGGATACCACAACTACCTTTACTTTCTAGTTCTCATCTTCAGGACAATTTTACACTAATAAGTGTAATTATTGGATTAAATTCTCTCCCCTATTATACTGTAAGCTTAGTGTGGGTATTTATCATGTCTGCTCAACATTATACCCCCCAGTGATTAAGGAGTGCCTAACACATAAGGAATGCTCAATAAATATCTATTGAATGAATATGGTGCTATAATCACCTTTCGAAGTAGCTCATCTACTATATTAGAATATGAATATACGAATTAAGACTCTGTCGATGACTTAATGAAGTCAATAGCTAAGAGCTGAATAGTGTCCTTCTCACTAATAATTACACTGTGTGTGTGTGCATAATTGAAATTGAGTTATATATGGCAAAAATGTAAACTTCTCAGTAATAAGAAAGAGACCTCTTGGACAAGTACTCGAATATTCATTGAAACTAGAAAACTACAAAGATCTCCAGGGATATAATTTCAGACTCTGATAAGAGCATTTATGCAGTATTTCATTGAGCAACTCTACCAAAATGAAATGCTGACAAAAAGAAAGATCAAAGAATGGTTTCAAGGACAGAGCAGGAATCGGGCCCTACAAAAGGGAGGCATGACGTGTTTGGCAGAAAGATTTAGTGAAAGGGAGAAACAACAGAGAAGATGAACTGCTGGGGAGAGCAGAAAGTTCGAAGTGTTGTGTTACTTGTCTTCAACGTAGCTCAAAAAATACCCCAACATTCCCACCTCACCAACTTTATGAAACAAACAGAGGCGCAGCATGCGAGGTGAATTCCAAGTGGCCTAATCATTGTGTTGAAATATCCAAGAGGCCCAAAGCATTCTTCATGTATCAAGGAATTCCACTACTTTGTTGAAAAACTAGAAAGTCAGAAGATTAAATATTGGACAGTATATTAGTTGGTACATGGAACTTGTTAAGGTTTACTATGGTTATCTGAAGCCAAAATGAACATTAGTCCACTCACCCAAATAACCAATCAAATCATCCAAATTAGCAGTTTCAGTGAACTAGTCAATTTAGTCACATGTGGGCAGAGCAACTCCACAGACAGACTCTTAAATACAAGGTCTGTTGGTCTTGTTTGGAGCCAGATTCCACCATACAATCTGCACATTTTGCCTTTTAGTAACATTCCCAACAAAGGCCTAGCAGAAGGATTTCTAGTCCAGTTTCTTTGGGTAATATTCACACAACCAATTGCATTAAATCTGTCAATAAGTATGTATTGGGTAATACCATGTGCCATGCACTATGTCAGGGGCTGGGAATGCCATGGTAGCTTGAACCACAGACCACAGACTCTATTCCTGGTCTCAAGAAGCTTACAGTCTAGGGGCGTAAAAGAAGCATTAATGAAATAAACACACAAACTAATATAAAATTGCAACTGTGGTGAGTGCTACCAAGGAGAGGTACATGGTGCTGCAGGATGCTGAAATCAGGAGCTTTGGCCTGGATGAGGGAAGCAGAGGGAACAAAAGTGTGTGCGTATCCACTTGGAGTATCTAGTTAAATTTTTAGATATTTTCTTTTTATAATATCACAAATTTCCCTTTCCTCCCCAAATATGTATTTTACTTGATCTGGGTCTTAGGCAGATAGCCATACCCATGGTTTGGAAATTATGGCACTTCTCTCACCATACAAGTTTCCTCAGTTCCACTCACCCAACAGCCCTGAGGGGAAAATAAGGCAGCAGAAGGGCGGGGGAGAGCTCAGAGTATGTCAGGGACTATGGAGAGAGTGCATCCTCTCACAGCTCCCATTCTCTGGAAATACCAACTTCAAGACCACTTGTTAGCATCCTTGTGGGTTTGGGGACATCCACCCACCTTCTATTCTGGCTGCAGTGCAGGGGAAGTGGGGAAGAGATCAGCTGGAATGCAGCTCTCACATGCTCTAGATAAATGGGAAGCTTGTGATGACTGCTGGCTCCTATGTCTCAGATCTTTCAGGAAAAGTATGAAAGACAGGGAAGACAAGTCAGAATGGAAGAGTTTGGAGACTAAGAAAATAAACCACAGGGATAAGTCATCTCAGAAATATTGCTGTAAGTAGAACAAAAATAAGAAGTGAAATCACTGTAAATGACTTTAATGAGTCCAAAGCATAGCATTTCTCTCTCCTTGGTGCCATTTGGCTGTCAACGTCTGGCCCACAAGGCAAAAGCAAATCAAACAGGCAGCTTTGGATGGGTTCTTGTTTACTGTGTCTGTAACTACATAGCACCCACTTATCAGTTAAAATACCAAAAATAAAAACACCCAACAGCTCACATGCCAGATATTTTCCACTAGTATGATGGTCTTCAGTGGTTGCTTAGGACTGTGTTGGTGCGAATGTATTTTATAAGACTTGTGAAGAAACTACGGTTCTCCACACACAGTTATTTATGTTCCCATATAAAGTTGCATGCCATTGTTGATGATAACTAACAGATGATACAGATACCATGGAGGTTTTTGGATGTGGCTAAAGAGTACACCATCGAGGGGGGCGGAGCAAGAGGAGGAGTAGGAGACCTGGATTTCATCTGGTCTCAGGAATTCAGCTGAATAGGGACCAAACCATTCTGAACACCTACGAACTCAACAGGAGATCGAAGAAGAGAGTAGCAACAACTCTCTGAACAGAGCGACCACTTACTGGAAGGTAGGACGTGCGGAGAAGTGAATCCGAGGCGATATTCGGGAGGATAGATGGCAGGGGAGGGGCCTCCGTCCGCCGCTTCTGGCAAGTGATAGAGCCATGGAGCACAAAATTGGAACTTTTAGAAGTCGGTTACACTGAGAGACATCACGCCAGTGGCTAAGCGGGGGGGGGTTGAACCCTCGCGGGACAGTGTGGACTCAGGACCCTCGGGGTCACAGAAAGACCGGGGGTGACTGAGTGCGGCAGAGCTCCCAGGTATTGGAGCGGGGAAGCCGGCTGCAGAGACGGAGCTGAGGCGCGGGCTCTCAGCTCGGGGTTGCCATAAACTGTGATTGCCAAAACAGTCGGGCCACTGCTCCTCCAGCAGGGACCCAACAAGCAGCAAAGTCGGGGAGACCCCCCTCCCTTCCCCGGGAGGAGCGGCGCGGGAGTGCACCACAGGGATCTGCTGGGTTTGGAGACTCCACACAGGGTCGGGTGCCAGAGATAGAAACGCTCGGTCACAGGCCGGGTGAGCACGGAGTGCGGCCGGAGACCAGGGAGACAGGAGTGACTGACTGCTTTTCTCTGGGGGCACACTGAGGAGCGGGGTCCCGAGTTCTCAGCTCCTCCGGGCAGAGAGTGGGAGGCCACCATTTTCACCCTGGTCCTCCAAAGCTGTACCGAGAACTTGCAGGGAACAAAAGCTCCTGAAGGCAAACCCAAGCAGCTTGCTTACCCCGGACCGACAAGGGCGGGGCAATTCTGCCTCTGGCAAAGACATTTGGGAACCACAGCAACAGGCCCCTCCCCCAGAAGATCAGCCCGAACAGCCAGCAAGCTAAGACCAAGTTTACCGATCAAGGAGAATGGGAGAACTCCAGCGCTAGGGGAATACTGCACATAGAATTCATGGCTTTTTTTTTTTTTTACCATGATTCATTACTTTTTCAAAATTAATTTTTTTAACTGTTTTTTTTTTATTTTTCTTTTTCCCTTTTCCAACCAACATCTTATCAATCCCTTTTTTAAAAAACATTTTTTATTTTTCATTTTTAGAGTCATATTTTATCCCTTCAGAGTAGTTACCTCTATTTTTGGCATATATATGTATATATAAGTTCTTCTGTCTTTAAAATTTTGATATATAGTTTCTTCTAACAGATCAAAATATACCCTAAGTCACTAGTGTATGGCTTTGTTCTAGTCTCCTGCCTGATCACAGTCGCTCCCATTTTTTTTCTTTTCTTTTTTCTTTTTTTTAAATCTTCTTCTTTCTTCTTTCAAACAACTTCTTATCAATTCCCTTTATAAAATCTTTTATAAGTTTCATCTTTACAGTCATCTTCCATCCTTTCATTGTATCAACCCTTATTTTGTACATATATGTCTTTCTTCCTTTAAAATTTTAGGAGGCACTTTCTTCTAACAGACCAAAATACACCCAAAATCTAGTGTGTGGCACTGATCTATGCACTAGCCTGATCATATTTGATCATATTCTGTTTTTTTTTGTTTTGTTCTGTTTTTGTTTGTTTTTATCTTTTTCTTTTTCTTTTTCTTTTTTTTTCTCTTTCTTTTTTCTTTCTTTCCCTTTCTTTTCCCCTGGTTTCAGGTCTTTTCTGATTTGTATAGAGTATATTTGCTGGGGACGTTGTTAACCTGTTAGCATTTTGTTCTCTCATTTATCTGTTCTCCTCTGGACAAAATGACAAGACGAAAAAAATCACCTCAGCAAAAAGAACAAGAGGTAGTACCATCTGCCAGGGACCTACTCAATACTGACATTAGTACGATGTCGGACCTAGAGTTTAGAATCATGACTTTAAAGATACTAGCTGGGCTTGAAAAAAGTATGGAAGTTATTAGAGAAACCCTTTCTGGAGAAATAAAAGAACTAAAATCTAACCAAGTCGAAATCAAAAAGGCTATTAATGAGGTGCAATCAAAAATGGGAGCACTAACTGCTAGGATAAAAGAGGCAGAAGAGAGAATCAGCGATATAGAAGACCAAACGATGGAAAATAAAGAGGCTGAGAAAAAGAGAGAGAAACAACTACAGGATCACAAGGGCAGAATTCGAGAGATAAGCGATATGATAAGACGAAACAACAGAATAATTGGGATCCCATAAGAAGAAGAAAGAGAGAGAGGAGCAGAAGGTATATTGGAGCAAATTATAGCAGAGAACTTCCCTAATGTGGGGAAGGAAAAAGGCATTAAAATCCAGGAGGCACAGAGAACCCCTCTCAAAATCAATAAAAATAGGTCAACACCCCGACATCTAATAGTAAAACTTAGGAGTCTCAGAGACAAAGAGAAAATCCTGAAAGCAGCTCGGGAGAAGAGATATGTAACCTACAATGGTAGAAACATTAGATTGGCAACAGACCTATCCACAGAGACCTGGCAGGCCAGAAAGGACTGGCATGATATCTTTAGAGCACTAAATGAGAAAAATATGCAGCCAAGAATACTATATCCAGCAAGGCTGTCATTGAAAATAGAAGGAGAGGTAAAAAGCTTCCAGGACAAACAAAAACTAAAGGAATTTGCAAACAGAAAACCAGCCCTAAAAGAAATATTGAAAGGGGTCCTCTAAGCAAAGAGAGAGCCTAAAAGCAGCATAGATCAGAAAGGAACACAGACAATATGCAGTCACAGTCACCTTACAGGCAATACAATGGCACTAAATTCCTATCTTTCAATAGTTACCCTGAATGTAAATGGGCTAAATGCCCCAATCAAAAGACACAGGCTATCAGATTGGATTAAAAAACAAGACCCATCAATATGCTGTCTGCAAGAGACTCATTTTAGACCCAAAGACACCCCCAGATTGAAAGTGAGGGGGTGGAAAACCATTTACCATGCTAATGGACACCAAAAGAAAGCTGGGGTGGCAATTCTTATATCAGACAAATTAGATTTTAAAACAAAGACTGTAATAAGAGATGAAGAAGGACACTATATCTTACTTAAAGGGTCTATCCAAAAAGAAGATCTAACAATTGTAAATATCTATGCCCCTAACATGGGAGCAGCCACTTTTATAAGGCAATTAATAACAAAAGCAAAGAAACACATTGACAACAACACAATAATAGTGGGGGACTTTAACAGCCCCTGACTGAAATGGACAGATCATCTAAGCAAAAGATCAACAAGGAAATAAAGACTTTAAATGACACACTGGACCAAATGGACTTCACCGACATATTCAGAACATTCCATCCCAAAGCAACAGAATACACATTCTTCTCTAGTGCCCATGGAACATTCTCCAGAATTGATCACATCCTAGGTCACAAATCAGGTCTCAACCGATAACAAAATATTGGGATTATTCCCTGCATATTTTCAGACCACAGTGCTTTGAAACTAGAAGTCAATCACAAGAGGAAAGTCAGAAAGAACTCAAATACATGGAGGCTAAAGAGCATCCTACTAAAGAATGAATGGGTCAACCAGGAAATTAAAGAAGAATTTAAAAAATTCATGGAAACCAATGAAAATGAAAACACAATGTTCAAAATCTTTGAGATACAGCAAAGGCAGTCCTGAGAGGAAAATATATAGCAATACAAGCCTTTCTCAAGAAACAAGAAAGGTCTCAAATACACAACCTAACCCTACACCTAAAGGAGCTGGAGAAAGAACAGCAAATAAAGCCTAAACCCAGCAGGAGAAGAGAAATAATAAAGATCAGAGCAGAAATCAATGAAATAGAAACCAAAAGAACAATAGAGCAGATCAACGAAACTAGGAGCTGGTTCTTTGAAAGAATTAACAAGATTGATAAACCACTGGCCAGACTTATCAAAAAAGAAAAGAGAAATGACCCAAATCAACAAAATCATGAATGAAAGAGAAGAGATCACAACCAACACCAAAGAAATACAAACAATTATAAGAACATATTATAAGCAACTCTATGCCAGCAAATTAGATAACCTGGGTGCATTCCTAGAGATGTATCAACTACCAAAACTGAACCAGGAAGAAATAGAAAACCTGAACAGACCTATAACCACTAAGGAAATTGAAGCAGTCATCAAAAATCTCCCAACAAACAAAAGCCCAGGGCCAGATGGCTTCCCAGGGGAATTCTATCAAACATTTAACGAAGAATTAATACCTATTCTCCTGAAACTGTTCCAAAAAAAAGAAATGGAAGGAAAACTTCCAAACTCATTTTATGAGGCCACCATTACCTTGATCCCAAAACCAGACAAAGACCCCATCAAAAAGGAGAATTACATACCAATATCTTTGATGAACATGGATGCAAAAATTCTCACCAAAATACTAGCCAATAGGATCCAACAGTACATTAAAAGGATTATTCACCATGATCAAGTGGGATTTATCCCTGGGCTGCAAGGTTGGTTCAACATCCACAAATCAATCAACCTGATACAATACATTAACAAAAGAAAGAACAAGAGTCATATGATCCTCTCAATAGATGCAGAAAAAGCATTTGACAAAGTACAGCATCCTTTCTTGATCAAAACTCTTCAGAGTATAGGGATAGAGGGTACATACCTCAATATCATAAAAGCCATCTATGAAAAACCCACAGCGAATATCATTTTCAATGGGGAAAAGCTCTCAGCTTTTCCCCTAAGGTCAGGAACGCGGCAGGGATGTCCACTATCACCACTGCTATTCAACATAGTATTAGAAGTCCTAGCCACAGCAATCAGACAACAGAAAGAAATCAAAGGCATCCAAATCAGCAAAGAAGAAGTCAAACTCTCACTCTTTGCAGATGATATGATACTGTATGTGGAAAACCCAAAAGACTCCACCCCAAAACTGCTAGAACTCATACAGGAATTCAGTAAAGTAGCAGGATATAAAATCAATGCACAGAAATCAGTGGCATTCCTATACACCAACAACAAGACAGAAGAGAGACAAATCAAGGAGTCGATCCCATTTACAATTGCACCCAAAACCATAAGATACCTAGGAATAAATTGAACCAAAGAGGCAAAGGATCTGTACTCAGAAAACTATAAAATACTCATGAAAGAAATTGAAGAAGACACAAAGAAATGGAAAAATGTTCCATGCTCATGGATTGGAAGAACAAACATTATGAAGATGTCAATGCTACCTAGAGCAATCTACACATTCAATGCAATCCCCATCAAAATACCATCCACTTTTTTCAAAGAAATGGAACAAATAATCCTAAAATTTGTATGGAACCCAAGAGACACCGAATAGCCAGAGGAATATTGAAAAAGAAAAGCAAAGCTGGTGGCACCACAATTCCAGACTTCCAGCTCTATTACAAAGCTGTCATCATCAAGACAGTATGGTACTGGCACAAAAACAGACACATAGATCAGTAGAACAGAATATACAGCCCAGAAATGGACCCTCAACTCTATGGCCAACTAATCTTTGACAAAGCAGGAAAGAATGTCCAATGGAAAAAAGACAGTCTCTTCAACAAATGGTATTGGGAAAATTGGACAGCCACATGCAGAAGAAGGAAACTGGACCATTTCCTTACACCACACACAAAAATAGACTCCAAATGGTTGAAAGACCTAAACGTGAGACAGGAGTCCATCAAAATCCTAAAGGAGAACACAGGCAGCAACCTCTTCGACCTCAGCCGCAGCAACTTCTTCCTAGAAACATTGCCAAAGGCAAGGGAAGCAAGGGCAAAAATGAATATTGGGATTTCATCAAGATAAAAAGCTTTTGCACAGCAAAAGAAACAGTCCACAAAACCAAAAGACAACCAACAGAATGGGAGAAAATATTTGCAAATGACATATCAGATAAAGGGCTAGTATCCAAAATCTATAAAGAATTTATGAAACTCAACACCCAAAGAACAAATAATCCAATCAAGAAATGGGCAGAAGACATGAACAGACATTTTTCCAAAGAAGACATCCAAATGGCCAACAGACACATGAAAAAGTGCTCAACATCGCTCGGCATCAGGGAAATCCAAATCAAAACCTCCATGAGATACCACCTCACACCAGTCAGAATGGCTAGAATTAACAAGTCAGGAAACGACAGATGTTGGCAGGGATGTGGAGAAAGGGGAACCCTCCTACACTGTTGGTGGGAATGCAAGCTGGTGCAACTACTCTGGAAAACAGTATGGAGGTTCCTCAAACAGTTGAAAATAGAGCTACCATACGATCCAGCAATTGCACTACTGGGTATTTACCCCAAAGATACAAATGTAGGGATCTGAAGGGGTACGTGCACCCCAATGTTTATAGCAGCAATGTCCACAATAGCCAGACTGTGGAAAGAGCCAAGATGTCCATCGACAGATGAATAGATAAAGAAGATGTGGTATATATACACAATGGAATATTCTGCAGCCATAAAAAGGAATGAGATCTTGCCATTTGCAATGACATGGATGGAACTGGAGGGTGTTATGCTGAGTGAAATAAGTCAATCAGAGAAAGACATGTATCATATGACCTCGCTGATATGAGGAATTTTTAACCTCAGGAAACAAACTGAGGTTGCTGGAGTGGGGGTGGGGTGGGAGGGATGGGGTGGCTGGGTGACAGACATGGGGGAGGGTATGTGCTATGGTGAGCGCTGTGAATTGTGCAAGACTGTTGAATCACAGATCGGTACTTCTGAAACAAATAATGCAATATATGTTAAGAAAAAAGAAAGAAGAAGAAGATAGCAGGAGGGGAAGAATGAAGGGGAGTAAGTCGGAGGGGGAGACGAACCATGAGAAACGATGGACTCTGAAAAACAAACTGAAGTTTCTAGAGGGGAGGGGGTTGGGGGGATGGGTTAGCCTGGTGATAGGTATTAAAGAGGGCACGTTCTGTGTGGAGCACTGGGTGTTATGCACAAACAATGAATCATGGAACACTACATCAAAAACTAATGATATATGGTGATTAACATAACAATAAAAAATAAAAAAAAGAGAGACACCACCACCGAAATGTGAGGAATCCTGAAATGAAGCAAGAGGATTTATATGCAGAACATGGGATCAATGCAATGAGTGAGGACTACTCAGAGGAAAGGGAAAGTAAGGACTTGGGAGTGGTGAAAGGGATTTATCTGGGTAGCAAGAGCCAGGTATAGGTGTCACTACTGAGTAGTGTAAAAAAGTTCAAATAGACAAAATACAGAAAGCAAAGCACACCTCGTAGGAAGCATTAAGGAGGACTGCAGAGCTTGTATTGGGTCAAGGAAAAGGTAAAGAGTGGGGAGAGCAAAGTTTCCCTAGATACTAGAGATAGCGAGATCCCAGACTGTGGATAGGGCATTGCTACTGTTGAGCCATAATGCACTGACAAGCCTTCTTTCCCAGATGTCAGGAACCAGGCTAGACCTCCAAGGGGCTACGGAGTGACCTGAAGCCAAAGGGATGAGCCCAATATGATAGTGGCTACAGGACTGGGAAGCCAATGGGGACAGAAAGGACCTCAAGACTTACCTATTTAAGATGAACCAAGTGGGTTAAACAAAGATGAACTGGGTGATAGGCTAAATCATGTAAATTGAATGTGACAGGAGGCCCCCATCAGGTCCGAGTTACAAAAGGAGGGGACCTTCAGATTTCAGCAGTCATACTGCTTTAGGGCTCCCTTCCAAAGGCAGGGGGCTCTCAAATCGAGCGTTCTTCACACTTCAGCTCGTAATGAAGAGGCCCTTCTGTGGGTATATATCAGCTCAAGAGGAAAAATAGTAGAGTCTTCCGTTTGGTCCTAGGAATAAGATTGCAGGCTTGTGTCTGCTTTGAAGGGGGCCAGATGATGCATGGAAGTGAGTTCTTCTGAAACCATTCTAACCATACCACTTGACCATGCCCAGAGTTTTTGGTCCTGAGAGCTATGTGGAAAAGCAGAGTTGGTCTCATTGGTGTCTCTTAAACCAGCAAGTTGGTACATTAGCCCCACCCACTGGCTTGGTCCAGGGGTTTCATGCATTTAGTCTCCCACTTCTTCACATAAGAAATGGAGCCAACAATCCTAGATTAAACAAGTAATCCATCATCTCTCATCAGAAGTCTCTCATTCTTCATGTTTGCCCTGTTCTGAACTGACAGATGCCGCAGAACATGTTCATCCAAATGGTCTTTAGCTGAGATAATCCTCATTCTCTGTGAATGGAAAGGGAGTAAATTTGTGTTGCAAACATACAGGCTTTGTGCAAAGGACTACAGAGGGGGTGTGTGGCAGGACCAAGTGCATGGGACAGAGTGAGGAGGAGCAGATTTGTGGACAGAAGACATTGGTACGCAGGATTTGGTCTTGAAAGCAGACAACACCTCCTTTGATCTCAAGATGATGGTGGTGGGATAAAGGGGCCAAGTAATTCAGGATGAAAGACAAGAAGGCCTGGGAGGCAGAGATCTAGCTTCTTCCCCCTCCCAACCTTGTTTTTATCGCAACAACCACACAAATGCTTCTTACATTAAACTACAGCTGAGAACAGGAGATTGACAGAATTTTCACTTTTCATCTTGATGATTCAACATCATGTAGAAACAGCTACTGTGGACCTCCTAAGGAGGGAAGGGGTGGGAAGCAACCTATCTCAAAAGACTGATTTAAAAAAAAAGTTTAGAAGCCACTAGGTGTTTGGTACTTATTTTCAAGGCTATAAATCCCACAGCAGGTGCACCTAGGCAATCAGGATAGGCAAGAACTCTGATAAATTCAACGGTGATACTTAGGGCCACAGAAACCCTGGGGGGCTATAAATAGTCATTAGGAGTGAGATGTTGCTGAACACCAAGGGGAAAATCCACCAATGGAGCAGAAATGTAAATCAGGAACTACTATGATGAAATTGTGTTTTCATATAAAGTATAAAGGAAGAAAAAAAGAGAGAAAGCAAGAATTAGATTTCTTTCCAATGCTTAGAATATGAGCCATTTTAGAAAATGTAAAAGAGGGAGAAAAGAAGGAGGGAGGGAGGGATGAAGAAAGCAAGCAAGCAAGCAGACCTCCCCCTCCCATTTCACTCAGGGGTCCACCTGAACTTGGCAGTTCAGTCCCAATATGCTGGCTGTGTCCACAGTCAATGAGCTTAAAGAGATTCTCAGAGCAAAAGGTGTTCTATCACCTTTAGGTTGCCAAGGTTTGGATTTCTTTTTGCAAGAGAACAAAACTTACTGATAAACACTGTTTACTTCTCACATATTCTCTGAGGACGTTGGGAGGATCAATGCACGTTTGGTTAGTCATTCTTGAAGTGTTTTAAGGCCCTTGTGGCAAAGGCACCATGCAGGTATAAAGTAGTTATAGTCATTTTCAAGATTCACTTCTTACCTGTTTCCACCCCTCCCCACCCCCAGAAAACATATATTTAATGACCAAGGTGCTTTAGTTTATCGGATTACCTCTCACAAGAAACAATAAGAATGTGTTTCATTATATTATATTTAACAATGTAGTTCTCAGATTATTTCTGGTTATAGTTGTACTTTTGATCATCTTTTCCATGCATGATATTTCTATTGTTGAAGTAGGTCACCTTGAAATGTAAGTTTGCATGACATTTAAAGTTAGAACTCTAAGAAAGTCACATTTTTTGAGGTTCTCGATCTCTCTCTCTTTTTTGAAGCAAATTTCACATATGGATTTATAGAGCAATTATTGTTGCAAATATCTAGTGATAGAGAAGCAGAGTGGTGAAGAGTTGGTAATGATATTGTTATACCACTTAATATGTTCTTGGCTGACCCACACAGACCCTATTTCAGAAAATGCTTCCATAGACCCAGAATATAATTGATTTATTTCCTCGGTCAGGGAAGGATGGTCATTTATTAGCATTTGAAAAATGAGGTTCGGCATCAAATAATGTTTTATTAAGCCCTCCAAGTGTGATCAGACTAAAAGAAAGATGGCTAGGAGTTCTAAAAATTAATAGAGGGGACAAAGAGGAGAGGTGAAGAGCATCAGCTTTGAAGGTGACTTGCCTGGGTTCACATTCTGGCTCTACCAGTTATTGACTGTATGTATAAGTTTGCCATTAACTTTTGTGCCTCAATGAGTTCTTCTGTAAAATGGTAATATTGAGAGTATCGGCCTTCAAGGCTACTGTGAGAATGAATGGAAGTATCTATATAAAGCTCTTAGCACACGGTACACACAATGAAATGCTTAACTGTAGGAATCGTCATATATATTGATGAGGTTATTGCCACCACTGACTATCCCACATGTTAATGTAAGTGATGACCAGGTCCTTTCAATCTTCCCTCTCACTGTCTCTCATCTCGGTGGCTTCTTTTCCAGCTGGTTGCCAGCTCTTACTGCAGATTCCCTTTACCATTCCCTTGATACCTGGGCTTCTGCCATGGGCTCCTGAGCCTATCTGCCTCACCCTGTATACAGACTCCAGTTCTGCTTTCTTATAATCATGCCTTCCTACGCTTAAAAACTGTTGATGCCTCCAAACCACCCACAAGATAGAGTTGAAATGGTTTAGCTTAGCCTTCAAGGTCCTTCACATCCTGGCCACAGCCTACCCTGACAGCACCACTTCCCACTATTCACCAGTATTGATACATCGTCAAGTCCAGCTAATCTATCCAGAGCAGTGGCATGCTGCCATGTTCCTAAGTCTGAAGCAAGTACATGGATGCTTAGAAACTTTTCTAAAGGTTTTTGCCATCACAATCAAGGGAAAATCAGACAAAGAATAAAGAGGATCCTCCCTAAACCAACATCTCTTCTCTTTCCATACTAATACTGAACCATCCATCCTGGACAGTTGAATAAGCAAGGACATTTTCACTGTGTTCAGTCATGGAGCATTCAGGGCTTATTTGTTATGGCAGCTAGCATTACTTGTCCTATCTAATACACCACCTATCCTGGATAACAAAGTGAGCAAGAAGGAAACTTGCACTGTGTTCAGGCCCTGAGTGTTCGGGATTGATTATCTGTTACAGCAGCTAGCATTGCCCATCCTGTTGAACACACCCTTTCTGTAAGGGTGTGTGTAGCCAACATGTTTTAAGGAGAGTTGACATTCTCTCCAATTCTGCTACTAAATTGCACATTACTACTGTGAACAACTTTGAGAACACAAAGGACTGGTTAGATTCATCCACATTTGATATACCATCTAGACTATTCTGAATCAGAATCTTGGACCGGATCAGGTGTGGGGAGGTCAGGATGAGTCAATGTCTGGACAGGGCCCTGCGTAAGAGGCTGTGGGATAAGGGAGGCTGCCAGCCCCTGGGCTGCAGGACCAGCACTAGTGAGGGAAAGAGCAAGAAGAGTCGTGAAGGTGATTCACGGTTCTTGTTAATGTTGCTGTATAACAAGTTACTCCAAACCTTGGTGGCTGAAAATAACCATTTTATTTTGCTCATGATATTGTGGGTCCAAAAACTAGGAAGGACTCAGTTGGCCAGGTCTTCCTACAGCTAGAAGTATAGATATGGGAGTCACAGACATAAAGCTTGTGGTTAAGTTTGGGATTTTTCAGAGAGAATGTGCAAAGAAAAGGAGAGGGCCAAGGGCAGCATTCTGGAAACACCAGCCTTTTCAAAGATAGCCAAGGAAGATCTGTCTTAATTGCTTCTAAGCTTATCCTTTCATATAAAAGCCTCCTTTGAAAAGAAAGTCCATGGTTACTGAGAAAATTGGTGACCAAAAATTCTACTTTCCTTCTCCGTTCTCCCTTGGAGTCCCTCTTGTGGTTGCAGTTAGATATTACCCAGGGCTGTCATCATCAGAAGGCTCATCTGCACTGGATGTCAGTACGCATTTTTGAAGTGAATTGGATTTAAAAAAAAAGACATCAGCATTTTTGTATCCACACTATCAGTCAGAATAAACTAGGTTTTGCTGCGATAACAAATAGCCTCACAATCTCAACGGCCTAAACACCAAAAGTTTATTTCTTGCTCCTATAATATGTCTATTGCAGATCAACTGTGGGCTCAATTCCACATTATCATGATCATTTTCAGTCCACAATCCAGCCTGATAGAGCAGTCCTTACCTGGAATATCACTAGTCACCATGGCAGAGGGAAAAGACAACAAGGCAAAGCACTGAGTGACTTTTAAAGCTTCCACACGGAGGTGACATATTACTTCCATCCACATTTTGTTGGCTAAAAATATGCCTCGACCATGCTTTAGCTCAAGGCCAGTGACAAACAATCTTACAACATGCCCAAAATGAGAGAGAGAACCAAATAAAAGAAACAGCACTAATGACTAACACGATGGGCACTCACCACAAAAAAAAAGTTTGATTTTAGTTAGAAGATCAGGGGAGAGTTCCTGGGGGGGTAACCACGAAAGGTAGCATTTGTGTTATCCATAAAACATGGGAAGGATTTAAATGAATGGAGACGGAGCAAAGAGGAAAGAACATAAACAGCACAGAGGTAGGCAAGCACTAAATAATAGTATAGGGGAGAGTCTCACTTAACCAGAATACAAGGTGGTAGTTCATTCTAAAAAAAACTTGACACTGGAGAAAAAGATGAATTTGCATACACCAAACATGTCAGATAGATAAGCTTGAGAGTAAAATGATACGCTAAGTTATAGAATGGATAATAGGGTTGCATGATAGACCATGAAACTAGGTTCACTGAGTAAATGGAAGAATAAGCCCTGAGGATGACATTGAAGAAATAACTTTTTGTTTAAATCACAGAGACAGGAAGTATCCTGTAAGAATTAGAAGATAATAAAGGGCACCTGGCAAGAGGGGACATGCATATTCACAAGCACATTTTCAGCCTTCTTTCATGAAGAAAAGAACAGACTGCCTGGGTTTTGCTTTTAGATGCCATTGTACTGTTAACATCCTCTTTGTTCTTTGGGTCGGAGAAATTCTTAACATTAGAAATATCTTCCTTTGTCATGATCGCCGCATAGTAGGAAACTGGTAGTTTCATTCCTCCGCTGAAAACCAATTTGGATTTAAAGCTATAGATGGTTAACTATCAAATACCAGTTAATATTCCCATTTCTGTAAGCCCCTGGAAGGCAGGGCCTGTGTCCTGTTTAAATTGATGTCTTCACTGGAAGCGTAGTGAAGATGTTCAATAAAATGTGTTGAATTAAATTGTCTATAGTAAAGAATAGAATATTACAGAGAATTACTTCATTTGGGTTGTTCGTACCTTCTTTCAAGGGCAAATATTTTACTTAGAGAAGATTTTTGCCCGCATTCAAACTTTCATGAGCAGAGAGAATGTGGTTTGAATCTGATGCAGAGAATTACAATTTTCTTTAAAATGTCATTTGGTGTTAGGCTCCCTTGTCTCCCTGTGTTTTTGCAGTACCTGTCAACTTCCCAGCCTGGTGAGCTGAAAGGAACCACTTAGTAAAGAACACCAACTGCCTTCTAAAAGCCTGCAGCCAGGAGCACTCCTGAAACAGTCAATTTCCGGTTCCTTCTCTCAGCCTCAGCATACTCCCTGAGCTCTGCCTTCCAATATACTACTGCAAAACTAAGAGGGAACAAAGGAGGAAAGTACAAAGGAAGAAAGTTCTTTACGTATTGGCTACTACTGTAGCCCCTCAAAGGGTTTCCTAGATTATAATCCTTTTGTATCACACACTTTCAGTCCTTCCAGAAGTTCCAGGTTGCCAAACATCAGTATGCCTCAAACCACCAGAAAGGGGAGAAGCCATCAGCTCCTGCCTACTGGGTGGCCAGGGTGGAATCAAGTTTACTTTTCTAAACATGTGCATGGCAGCTTCTGGTGATCTAGCAAGTGTATCTACGTCCCTGATGTTGGACAACATCCCATCCTGAGGAGGTTAAATTACTTGTAAAGGCTGTCAGGCCAGTAGGTTATGAAATTATTTCTTTGTGAGTTATAGATTTAATATAGTGTATAAAGGGAAAATATTTATTGCCCTTTCAAAGGAATAAACACTTAGAAAGCACCTCCATCTTTTGAGGGACTGGGCATAATTGTCTAAAATCAGCTAAGAAACGAATGGCAGGTGGTGAATACCCATGTTCTGGCTAGGCCCTGGTGAATAGGGAGCATGCATCTCTGCACCTGATAGACCAAGTAGCTGGATGTTGGGTGGAAGGACATTAGTGCAGATCGATACACTCCACACACTGTAGCTGAGTGTGAGCTGTACCAGAGCTGGGATGGAGCAGGGTCCAGTGAAGGATTTGTATCAAATAGATCATATTAAGGAGACAAAGAACATTGAATCACTCGACATTTTATTAAGTTATTTTTGTTTACTAGAAAAAAATCTCTTGATTATTCTATTTCATTGATGTATCACAATGTTAAAATGGGGTCCTTGAGGCCTCGATTTTGGCTGCGACACTAATGCATCAGGTCCTAACATGAGTGTCAGAGCGTTGCCATACACAGGCACTTAAAAGAGCCAGGGCTGGAAAGAAGGGAGAAGAGGACTTTGTGAAGAGGTTTATTTGGAGCAAACTGTTCCCTGTGACCTGCTAGTAGTATGAGGATCCTCGATGGGGGGACGGCTCCTTCATCTCATGCCCGATGAGGGCATTCTCTACAATGAGCCACGGAGAGCCGTGCTCCACACACCTGCGAACACTGGTGGCAGAATGAGCAGCTCCCGGGTCAGTCTACACCAGTAGAACCAGGAAACCACCCCAAAGGAAGAACCCTCACTTCTACACCTTCCCCCAGCTTTGACCCTGGAAGAGAGGAAAAGCAGCTAGCAAGTGGGAAATGAAAGAAGTCAATTACAAGTCTGAGCATGGGGATGGGGGTTCAGGGCAGAAGTCTACCCTTAAAAGAGGATGAAAGGAATAGTTTAACATTTGGGCCAGAAAATCTAATTTCTGAATTGAGACTCTTTTTAGCTTAAAGAGATCATATACCAATCTTTCACCCAAGAATAAGCATAGAAGTCACAGGATCTTCCACCCAGGGGCAGAGAAGGATTCTCCCCACTGCCTAAATTTTGAAGAAGCAGGAGAAGCGAACCCAGAATAGTGTTTTATCATATCCTAGGAGCCATGTACTCAACACCATAACACTTAAATTTATGATCACCTTCTGAGGCCTGACTGTGACATCACTATACCTAGTTACAAATGTATAAAAACAGCCACCATCCTTCATGTGATGCAGAAATGTCCAATTTTCTAAGACACAAGATTCAATCTACCCATCTCAATCCCTGGAAATGTTTATAAGAAATAAGGGAAGGTGTCCTTTCCAGAGATCTTGTTTTCTCATCAGTGACTCTGAGTGTTGTGGCCAACACTTTCTCCCATGTTACTGGTCATTGAGGCTTAGGATTTTAAACTAAGCTGTCTTAGAATAAAAAATACAGTATTCTGATCCGTCCATTAAATTTGCTAGCTCCTCTTTCCCACTGTAGCTATTAGCCACCATTTCTGTAGATGTCAGGCTACTAAAATTTCTTAGACAACCAAGTTTCCTAGTTTCTCATTCCTCTGTGAGCAGGGACCTTTAGAAAGTAAGTGGCAGGGGTGTGAATGTGGGCTATTATCCCAGCAGAGGTGAAGATGAGAGGGGGATGAGGGCCTTGATTGCAACGTGGGTACCTGAAGTGGGCTGCGCCATGCTAAAGGGCAATGGGATCTTTGACTGTCAAAGTGAGCATTCAAAATGACTTTTTTATTAACAACAAAAAAAATGATTAAATATAATTCTTTATCTTCAAAGTGGTCCTTTTGAAAAATTGTGATATTTCTACAAAAGATGACAATCTGCCAACACAGAATAACTTGTGAATGCAAATATTGCTCACTTCATTGTTCCTGGTTTTCTTCAGAAGCTACATAATCTTACTTTCTAAAAGACGTAGGCTGCAAAGTTAATAGAATTCAAAAGGACTACCTTTCAATCTGAAAGTTATAAAGATGTGAGTTCTCCAAGTCTTTAAGGAAATCCAATTATAGGTCTTTTTTATTATTATTATTATTCAAGCAAAGACCAAAAGAGGAGCTTTTCTTTCCTGGTGTCACTTGCTCAGCAGGAACTCACCTTGACATTGGAGCTGATTTCCCTGCATTTCTCATTAAGAAGTTACTACCAGATACCCAAACTCAGACAGAAACAATGTTTAAGATGTCCCAAGTGGCTCTGCACATGTCCTAGGTACACTTTTCACACATGTTTCTCTGTGGCTTTCAAGGATGGGACTCTGGTGAGTGAAAAGCCTAGGGCACAAAATTTAAGGAGGAACTCACTCTCAGGGTCATGCAAGTGCAGGGTGAGAATGGGCGCGTCCTTAAATTTCACACCCTACACACCTCATTCCTTCACCCTCTACCTCACCCTGCTGAACCTTTCATTTCTAAGTAATCCCCAATCATGAAAAAAGAAAATGAAAATAAAATTTTAAGAGTCTGCTAAAATGTGTACTGAGTTGCTTTGGAGACTTTCAAAGAACACTGATTTAATATTTAATCTCCACACAAACAGGGGGTTGAGTGAAGTAGGCATTGACTGATAAATACTTCCCGTAGATTACACACACACAAAAAGCCATCCCAGAGAGTGAGCAGGATTCTTTGAGGTATTCAAAACACAAAGGTATCTGGAAGCATTCATCTCTGCGCCAGGAGAGAGGTTCATATTGGTTTCGTCCAAACTATCTAGTGCATTTAATATATAGGCACGACCATGACAATCCTGATCGTAACTGACCTTTCTCCTTCATCTTGTCCTTCTACTAACTAAATTGTTTTGCCACACAACATTGTCTTATAGTGATCCATTTTCCCTTGCCCAGGTTTTGGTTATGATCAGTTTCTATCAAGTTTTACAATGGTGCTATTTCTATGAATTTATGAGAATATAGAGTTCTGCCTTTAAGACCATGCGAGACTGTTTCTCTCAGGGTTTCTGTTTCTCTGGGTTTACTTCAGCTCAGTGCTTGAAGAGTATAGGGACCACAAGCAGCTGCAAAGACCAGCGAGCACCAATCAAAAGGGGGAAGACCAGGTCTTAGGACATCTTCCTTGACCAGCAGAAATATCTATTGCACATGTTATTTGACCCATTGTGTTTTTTTTAATGTTAGCAATAACAGGTAACTGTAATGTGACTATTGACAGTTGAAGACTCTAGGGCTTGTTGAGTAAGTATAATAATGATTGGCATGTCCTGCTATTTCCCGAGTCTTAACCATCTTTTTTTTCTCCCCCCCTCCCAGTTCATACCAATCATACTTGTCCTCTTTCATTGAGGATAGCTGAAGAAAAGTCAGAAACTTTTGTCTCTCTGAAATCAAATTAGTGATTATCGAGAAGCCACTCTTTGATACCCCTGAATGGCTAAAGCACACAGTTCCATTTTGACTTTGAAAGAAGAAAGTCAGAGCCCTCCAGTTGTTTTACGAGAATTTAACATCACACACACACACAAAAAGATTGTTGATTTCTCTTTTCTCATGGCTTTAGACCACAGGACATATCCAGATTTCCAATAGGCCCCATCAACCCTAAATCAGAATGTGTATTTTTCTCTCCCATGAATGAGTTTAACATCCTATACAAGATCAAGAAATGTGGTGCCTATGTCAGTCAGGTAGTTGCTAAAACAAATAAACCCCAAAAGCTCAATAGCAGTTTACTTCTTGTTCATTTAACAGCACCATGCAGGGGTTCTGGTAGAAGGGCAGGTTTTTTCATGCTGTGCATCCAGGATCTGGGTTTTGTCCGTCCGAGGGTTCTGCCATCCTCTAGGACTGTGGATCTTCTGTATCCAATCATAAGGGCAGACAGAGACTGTGGGAAGGCACACTCTTTGCTTAACATCCTGAGCCAAGAAATGATGTACATCACTTCCACTAGTATTCGACTGACACAAAGAGTTAGATGATCCCACCAAGAGGCTAGGGACATAGCAAAGATGTCTACGATCGGGCAACCGCTTTCCAATAACAACTCTGTGATTGGGGACCATACATTTGGATGAACGTCTCTCTTTTCCAAAGTGTCCAACCGAACATAGAAACTTTCAGGAACCGTAACATGCACAGCTCTTATTTTTTATTTTGAAGAAGATCCTCTCAATACCAAAGCTACACCTTGACTATGAGTTTCTGAAAGTTCCTAAAATTCCCCACTCTTTTGAGGCTTTGAGGATACTCTTTAATACAGCAAGGAAATTGTGTAATAAATATTATTTAATATCCCAAAGAGTTAATGAGCTTTGCAAATATCTCACTTGCAGAGAAAATAACATGTGCATTGAAGTATCCGTTTGATAGCATGACACTTTTTTCATTTGTGTTCTATAACTTTTGTCTGTATTTTGTTATATTCTCATTTTTATCTTTAAAAATGCCCTGGTTTTGAACATTGTGTATAGAAGTTTCCATTCTTGAGAAGAAAAGCATTATAGGTTTTAATTAATAAGCCAGTCAGTTCCCTCTACTGCCTGTCTGCTCCTTATTAGATCCATAGGTCCATGATGTGTCAAGGATGGCAAGAACCTTGGACTCAATCCAGCCCCAAATTCCTCACTTTACAGATGAGCAAACATGCTAGCTAACATTATTGATTCTTCCTCTTCAAATGAGTTTTCCCTTTGCTTTCGAACCCTCCATCATTCCTTTTTACCATTGTGGATGCCAGGCCATTACCTGAACTAGATTCCCGGCAACACATATACCCTTGTCTATGTTTGCTCATGAAGTAAAAGGGCTTTTGTTATCTAAGCAATTTCCTAAGTAATATGGCAAGCACCATGTGTCCCATCTCAATGTTATTAATAAAAGTGATCTGTTGGTACTTCTACTTAACTCTTGCCTTTGTTCTTCTTTGATGGATACTATTCAGTCAATATAAAATAAACCTTACTCATTCTCTCTCTTCAGGGACAAAAACCATGAGAGAAATACTCTATACAACACCCTTGCCTTCTTCGGTTCATTCTTGCCACCAGCAGGAATTGTACTTTAGTTCGTCATAAAAGAATCATGTTTCTTCGTCATTCTGCTCCCCAAATTCTCACTGAACTTCCAGTAGGATAATCACAGAACCAAGCTGCTCTTCATAGTTAAAGATGTCAAGTATATCTCAATAAAGCTGGAAAATAAATAAACAAATGAGCAAATGAATGGATGAATGTTAAAGAGAATCACACTAGGGAAGTTCATCAAGGTATTTTTTGCAAGGCTGAACTTAGAGAGTCACGCTTCCAATTCCTAGGGTTTTTATCCCCTTCTAGCAGAGTATATTTCACTAAATGTCTACTTGGTCTACAAAGATTTTTTTTTTCTCATTGTGGAATCCACTTACTCATAGAAATATAACACATCATTATCAGAAAATGAGATGCCACCATCTCTAGAAACCCTTTCTGGCTCCCTCCATTTCCATGTGCACACACACTCACCAGGTAGGTAAAGCTCTCTTCCTTTGCATTTCCATAGCAGCTCCTTTTTATATCTGTTTAATACCTATCACAGTGTATTGTTCCAGTCTATTTTGTCCTCTTTAGATTTTGAAAGTAGAAACTAAACCACAGCACTTAGTGAAATATGGAAATTCTCAATAAATCTTGGTTAAATGGATACATAGGAAACATCTAACATGGTTTCAGTTAACCTGGTCATGCAAATTAATATAGGCTCCTAACCTCAGACCTGAAAAGAATAAAATAGCCAACTGAAAGATTTCTTTTTAATTAAAAAGAACAAAAAAATTGTAATCAGATCAGTGAATCAACAGTGAAATTGTTTAGGCTATTGATGATCACTGAGCTCAAAGGCATAAATATAAGATGGTATTCATTTATTCACCAAATATTGGTTGCATGCCTATTGCTTCCTAGGGACTATAAATAGGAGGAAGAGTGGGGACAAGTTGACTGGTAGATAAAAACCATGGGTGACTTTTAAGTTCTTTATTAACTGGCCATGTAAAGATCCTTTTTCCATGGTTTTCTCATTGTGTTCCCAAAGGAACACAACTCCTGAGGAACTCCTTACTCTCAGTACATCTTTATACCCGCATGTTACTAACATTAATCTGAGCACGTGTAGAGGTACAGTGGCGTGGTTACCTTCCTGGAGCTCGGTTCTGCATTGGTATGGCCACGGGGAAGGAAAATGACTTCACCTCAGTCTCCAGTTCATCTTCAAAATGGGTTCTTACTAGAATTGAATGCGATGATCCATGTAAAGCGCTTGGTGCATTCAATTCTAGTAACAAACCCATTTTGAAGATGAGCTGGAGACTGAGGTGAAGTCATTTTCCTTCCCCATGGCCATACCAATGCAGAACCGAGCTCCAGGAAGGTAACCACGCCACTGTACCTCTACACGTGGTTTCCAAGTGGTCCTCCTTTCCCTTCCTTTTATAAAAGACATTCACTCTCCACATCACGTCTTTGACAAAGCCCGGCTCAGGGTCAAGGTTTAGACCTCATGTCTTCCCACTGGCACCTCCCTTACTGCTCTGCTCAGAGACTGTGTCTCCCACAGTCCCACCTTCAAATGTCCCAAGATACTTTGCACTGTGCCAGTCTCCTGCTCTATGTCTGAAAAGGGACACAAACAACAATTTAAGAACAAGACAGTTCTGTGGAGCATGCCACGGTGAGGGTGACAGGCTGGGCACATTGGGCCCACAAAAAGTCCATGAGATTGCAGTGCCCTTCAAGGCCTTTGGGACATGGAAATAAGCCCCCTCGTGCTGAAGGAACTAATCCCCCCCAGTGATGAGATGGATGCTTCACTTGACCCCACAGTCTTCCCTTTGACCGCAGACCATTGACTCTGACAGTCTTCAGAAGAAACTTTCTCCAGCCTGCCTCATCAAAGGGAAGCCTGCTACTGTGTAGAGAGGCTTTGAGGTTTGAAGAGGAGAAAGAATATAAAGTGAGGAACTGAGGGGTCTCAAAGGACATCTCTCCCAACAAAAAGCAAAAGAACGCGAGTATAAAAGACCCATGATTTTTCTAACAGTACGTAAAAAATACAGGTTGCTAGTTTGTCATATCGTAAATGTTTTCCCCACTGACTCTGAAGCCATCGTGAGCTGAACCAAATCTGAATTAAAAGAGGCTTCAAAAGAAGCTTAACAGTTGGTCACAAGGGGTAAATTTCCCTGTACTGCAAAAGAGAAGGCTCCCGGGAGGGTGCTAAGTGGTAGGGTCCCTTCAGTAGCTTAATACAGTAGAAAATCATAACTCTTCACAGACCAGAGCTGGATGCCACGGCCACCTTCACCAACTTGCTCAAAGTCGCAGTAAAACAAGAATGCAAACCCCCAGCTGTCATCTCTGATGACGGATTTACTGACTTCGGATGGTCGCTTCTCTTTTTAATACTTTCCTCCCCCAGCGAGGATGCACATGACAGAGACACACACTGCCCAGGTTCAGAAAACTTCCCACGACTGCTGGGCTTCTGAATAAGGAGTCACCTTCCCAGAGAACAGGACACCTTTGAACAAGTGCGCGTTTGCAAACAAAGCAAGAGGAAAATGTTCAGGCCCCCCCTGGGAGTTGGCTCATCCCCCAGCCACCTGTCTGCTCTGGAGACCTGGCAGGGGGATGACTTACATGCCCAGGAGGGTCAAGGAATGCCCCCCCCCGTTCCCACTCACTGGGACTTCTGACTCCCCGTCAGGGAAACTGTATGTATGTATTGAGTAGACATTTCAATAGTGCTGTGTGCCAGGCACTATTCTAAATGCCTTACAACTATTAATTCACATAATCATGACAACAGTTCCGTTATCCCAACAAGGAAATGGGGACATAAGTTCCGCTAACTTGCCCCAAATCACATGAGTGTTAAGCAGCTTGTACCTACCCCAGGCTCTGGCTCCAGAGCCCAAGCCCTTCCCCACCTTGCCCTGCTACCTCACGATGGTTAACTCTCTATTTCCTACACAAACGGAATTCACGTCCCTGTTACATCAGTTCTTCCTCTGGGTTTGATATCCCCGGCAGGGTTCATAAGATACCAGGGCTTCAAGGCGCAGCTTTACAATCCAGCCCAAGATGAGTGGGGAAACAGAGGAGGGCCAGGAGGCAGAGGACCATTGAGATGATGCTCCCAGGGGCAGTTAACCAGGCAGCTTTGTTTTCCTTTGCTATTTTTCTACTTGCTATCAGAAAGCCAGGGAGCTCCCGATCCCTCCGCAGCTTGGGGTGGTATCTGTTACACTCGCCATTTGCAGCCTCCCCGGGCTCTTTTATGTCCTCAGGGGTTGTTCCTTGGTTTCTCTGCTTCTGGAATGTCTCTGGCCTGTTTCATTATTTCGAGTCAGGCAAGAGACAGGCGGGGGTGGGGGAAGCCGCGACGAAGCCGGTACCCGGTCTGCGTGCCGGTGGTAGTTTATTCCTGCTGCCAGAGGAAGAGAAATCTGATCCTGGCAGATGCAGCCTGCTGTGAATCAATATTTTACAGGTAGTATACTTTGAAGAGATGACATCAAGACAGAATCAAAAGAGAGAAGGGGAAGAGAGAGAGAAAAGGGGAAAGTAGGAGCAGAGAATTTATCCTGACATCCTTTGACAGTCCTTCCCACAAGGAGTGAGGGGAACGAGCACTAGCAAGGGGAGCCGACAGTGATGCGGGGGGAGGACGGACTCCTTGACAAAAGCCATTACTCCCCACTTGCCTTCCCCACACACACTATCACAAAAGGGGAAATGCCTCTGTGATACCCTTTGGACCAAAGGAAGCCTGTTCTTAAGCGCAGGCTGAGAAACACCCGAAGGCACAACAGGAAACAGACCTCTTCCCTGGTTCAGTGACGGTGAAACTCAGAAAGCACTAAGTGGAGAGAGGAACATGCCCATCGCGTGCCTGGCCTGGTCTGTGTGTTCCAGACGGCCTCAGGGATCTCCGGAAAGCATTCTAGAGTCTTCATCTGGGGGATAAAAATACGGGGTGGGTGGCAGGAGATTGCCAGGTCTTTAAGGATCCCAGGGGTCGAAGTCAGAGTGAGCTTTCCCCTCCAGCATCCCCTCCAGCGTGGGCGCTGACAGGCACCCAGACGATCCTGGGACGGTTGCAGTTCCTGCTGAAGACAGAGGTGCTCTACATACACGTGGCCTAGAACAGGGGGAGGGCGGCTTCTCAAGAGGTGAGAATTCATTAAAAAGCAATCGAGCTCCTCCTCTGGACAAGGTAGCAGGAGTATGAGAGAGCCCCAGAAACTAATAACCCCCAACCCCAGCCCTTAAGGGGTGAATGAAGACATATATATATTCTGCTCTCCTACAAGGTCAGCTGGTGAGTCCCCAAGAAATAGGTCAATGAGGCACTATAAAATTTCAGAAAAGACAGAGATCTCTGATATCCCAGAACGATAGCCTTTTAAGATCTGAAAAGAACCTTGGCTTCAGGGATGAAGAAAGCTGACTTTAGACCTGACTGTGGGACCTGGGAGAGGCTTCAGACAATTGTGGCAGAACTGGAAGAATGATTGGATCTTGGTCTGGTGAGATGGCTGGATTTCAACAGGGCAGGGATGCATCCCAGGCAGAGGAAATTATTTAGGCCAACATTTCTCATAATTGTGTTCCAAAGAACACAGGGCACACAAGAGAGATATTAAATGAAACAGCTTCTTTGAGAAATAAGCTTTAGAATTCCCAACGTACATGGAGATAAAATTTAACATAGGATTCAAAATGTTAGAGAAAGTTTTAGGGGGGAAAAAGAGGTACTCAATAGTTAAAATCTACAGTAGTTAGAGTAAACTTTTTAAAAGGCAAATTTGATCCTTTCACATCCCTGCTTGAAATCTTCCCATGGTTTCCCATTGCCCTTGGGATTAAGTCCCACATTCTTTTTTTTTTTTTTGACAGAAAGAGACACAGGGAGAGAGGGAACACAAGCAGGGGGAGTGGAAGAGGGAGACGCAGGCTTCCCACTGAGCAGGGAGCCCGATGCGGGGCTCGATCCCAGGATCCTGGGATCATGACCTGAGCCGAAGGCAAACGCTTAATGACTGAGACACCCAGGCACCCCAGTCCCACATTCTTAAGACGGTTGCTATATGCCCCTCTGTGACATCATGTTGAGCCTGTCCTTGCCCTCTGTGGATTCAGCCAGGTGCTTTTATTCCAGGCCCTTAAATGAATCACACTTTTTTCTAGTGTCTAGGCCTTAGTATGTATGGTTTCCTCTTCTTAGCCAATTCCTAAAAATTCCTTAGGGCTCAGCTTAATGAGAACCCTACATCAGGTTAAAGCCCCTTACCATGTGCCCCCAGTGAAACTTGCTCCCTCCATGCCCTCTTATGCCATTAGGGCTGTACCTTTGGGACCTTCCACAGTGCCCGACATGCAGAGAACTCAGTAACCTGGGGTAGAGGATGAACCCTAAAAAGCTGCTGGAGCCAGGTCATGGAGGCCCTTGAATCCCCAAGGAAGGAGACAAGACATCATCAATAGGCAATGAGAGGACATGGAAATTTGGGGAAGGAAGACAGGCTTGGAGCTGTTTCTCAAGATTACTTGGCAGTGGCATGAAGGTGGTTTGGAGCACGAAGAGGCTGGTAATATGAAGACACATTAGGAGAACATTGCAAGAGCTTAGCCAGAGGTGATGAGTCTGTTCTAGCTGGTTGCTAAGGAATATGAATAGAAACGAGAGGCTGAAAGAAAGAGAGTCTGTGGAAATAGACTCTCTAGGACTCCACAAGAGATGGGACGTACAAGGGGAAGGGAAGCAAAGGTGATCCCAGGCTCTGAGCCCTCATGAGTGGAAGAACAGTGATACTGCTCACAGAATGGAATCAAGAGAAGGAGCTGGGGGTGAGAGAAAGAGATAGGAAGAGGTGGAGGAAAGGGGTTCCCTTTCAGATACTTTGATTATAACTTTCAGGTGCTGGGGTGGATCCATCCAGGTGGATCTGGTCCTTCCTGGCATCCCGCTAGCTAAGCCTGGGAGTCAGTGTCATCTGCTCCCAGTCTCACACACCTCACATCCTGCCATCATCCCCCTCCTAACAGTCTGTCAGGCAGCTCCTCTCCTCTCTCTCCACCACCTGACTGCTGACTTTATAATTTCTCTCTCAGATAGGTAGATAGATCATACATACATACATACATACATACATACATACATACATTAATACATACATAGATGATAGACAGATAGAGACACATCTATACATAGAAATATAACCTACTGGTTCTTTTTCTCTGGAAAATCCTAACATATGCACTCTTTTTCTCCCTGAAAACCCATCTCCTAGCTTTCTACTCATAACTATACTATGCTCAATGGACAAATGATGTTTCCTAAATTAACTCACTTCCAACCCTGTTATTTCCTGGTGAACTTGGATTTAGAAGGATGCTGAAGAAATCAATTAAGAGAACCAATAATCTTAGGGAGCGAAAGTTTTAAGAAAAAAGAGGTGGTTAAGAGTTAAATATCATGAAGGGCGCCTGGGTGGCTCAGTGGTTAAGCGTCTGCCTTCAGCTCAGGTCATGATCCCAGGGTCCTGGGATCGAGCCCCGCATTGGGCTCCCTGCTCCGCGGGAAGCCTGCTTCTCCCGCTCCCATCCCCCCTGCTTGTGTTCCCTCTCTCCCTGTCTCTCTCTGTCAAATAAATAAATAAAATCTTTAAAAAAAAGAGTTAAATATCAAGAAACACTGAGGAGAATGATAACCAGAAGGAAGCCAGAGTTCCACAATGAGCCATACTAGTGACTTTTGAGGGATCTATTTCTATAGGTTGCTGGGCAAATCTGGCCAAGAAGTCTAGGGTGAGAGGGTGGCAGGTCTAGAGCAGAGCTTCTCAAGCTATCTGTGAGGAAGATTCAGGTTGCTGCCCTACTCTGACCCCCAATCAATTGCAGACTAATATTCTGAAAAATACAATAAAAATAATTACTTTAAAAATGATTACATGCTTGGCTATCATGGCAATGTCAAATTGCCACCAAGTTTTTAAATACTTCTTTTCACCTTCTACGTTTATCTCATTTTGGACCTGTACCAACAGCTCACAGAGTGACATCTGTCCACAGACCACATTTTGGAGTAGCAAAGGTCTACATCTGTACTACCCTGTCCAATGCAGTAGCTACTATCCGTGTGGCTATTGAGCATGTGAAATGTGGCTAGTCTGGATTGAAACTTGCCCCAGACTTCAAAGGCTTAGCATGAAAATAATGTAAAATATATCATTAATAGTTTTGATATTGATTACATGTTGAGATAATATTTTGCATATATTGGATTAAATAAAACGAATTACTAAAATTAGTTTCACTTATTTTTTATGTGGCCACCAGAGAATTTTACATTACATATATGACTTATATTGCATTTTTTTTGGACACTGGTCTAGATGGCAAAACACTTCTGTGACTGAGTATCCTTAAACATGCCTCCATGGGATTCACACTGGGTAATTTATTTTTCCACAGAATCGAACCACAATGCATCCCTATTTTATCTATTAGTTATATAGTTATATCCCAGTTGTTTCATAAAAATATTTGCTTTCAGGCTGAGCTGCACTGAACTGAGCACACGTACAGGAGTTTGAGGGGACAGCTGTCCCGATACAGGAGTGAGCTCATTTTTTGCTGGCATAAAAAATACTAGGAAAGGGTAGGAAACAACAGTGGGCAGAGGGGGAGAGGAGGAGATGGGTCATTGGAGGATTAGGTGAGCTTCCCTGTAAATGTCAACAACATCTCAGCATGTTGACATGACTTACCAAAACCCTAGTGGGGAATTGTGTATGAGATACTTTGTTAGTCTAAATCACGGAGCTAAATATTCTCAGCACAGCAGCTCTCCGTCAGCTCTCCTATGAAAGAAGAAAAGGTGCCCTCAGAAAAAGTGAACCATCAGATCCTGTTGAGGAATAATTTGCATCTCCAAGAATATCATCCCATTTGAGAGACTCTCTTCTTGACAGATTCACTGCGACTGGGTATCTGAAGAACATTTTAACTTGACTGATAGACTTTGACTTAACTATGGCTTAGGGAGGGAGGACAGGTTACAATGTTAAATTTGTGCTTTTCTTTAAGCAAATAAGCAAACAAACATTCGGTCAAGGCTCTTTTCAAAGATTTTCTAATAAATTAAAGAATAATAAAAAATTATTCTTGCCAATTAAGGATATTCAGGGTAATATATTTTTCCTTCCTGTAAGACCAAGAGTAATAAATTGGGTTCACCCTGTTCATTCCTTTCCCTCAAGACAGTCCATTTCTTTCTTTTTTTTAAAACAGTCCATTTCTTATTAACACCTACAATAGGTTCTCACAATAGCATATTACTTGCTGTCTTGAGAATAACTCCTTTTCTACCTTCCCCATCACGAGCAGGTGGTCTGACCAGAGATCATCAGGCAAATTATCTCCAAGCCACCTACCTCTCCCCTTTCGGAGGTACTTTTGTTAGGCAGGAAAGTGAACATGGAGTGAGGGAAGCCAACAGTTTTCAGAACTCTCTGCCATCTTCCTAACCATCTAGAGCCCAAGGACAGTACTGAAGTCACAAGGTTTGGCTTACCTACTTAATTCTGAAATTCGGCGTATGCCACCAGTAAGAAGTCCATCGGGAAGATCACTTTATGATGTTCTCTTTAGACCCATACACTGGATGGACTTAACGTACTTCAGTGTAACATAAGGGGCAAGAGAGATTGAATACCTCTCATGTTATATGGAGTAAAACCAGAAATATAATAACAGGGTGTGATATCCAGAGACTAAAGACTTGGGGTGACCACCCACCTCAGTTTATGTCTGTTTTCACAGCATAATTGCTCATAGAGCCCCCCTTTCACTCTTAAAAGTGCCCCTATTTGGAAAATAAAGTACATGGCCACCCTCCATAACCTGCAGACAAGATGAGCAAAGCAACCGGGCATGCGACCCACTCAGTCCCATTGCCTGACTTCCATCCATCATACTCATAAAAGCTGTGCCTGCGAACTGAATGCGGCAGAACCATAATTATGATTTCCATCGGGAAGTGACCATTGATTAGGAAATGGAGTTCTTTTTATTGGAGTAGTGTAGGGCTAGCCAGAGGTTAATGGGGACAAAAACAGGCTGGCCTAGAATCCTTGATAGATTAATACTAATTTGCATGGTGAAGGTTAAGTGCTGTGTGGGCTGCCAAAGGAAATGCAAGTGTCTCAGAATAATTGTGGATAAACAGGAAGGTCAGAACAGGAACAGGGGCAACCTGTGCTCCCCTCCAGCTCATGTCCTCAGGGGTGAAATGGTTGCCTCTCTGAGGGCAGAGCTCCTCAGTTCCTGACAGCTCACCTAATGTTGATAGCCTAGGGGGATTAACAGGAAATCTTGAAACACATGTTTTTACGGTCCAATCATCCTTGCCATGGCCTGTGACCAGAGTGGGAGTTTAAATACCTAACCGCAAGGCATAGACAAGTCAAATGGTTGCTCACTGGCAACGGCCAATATGACTGTGCCATTGTGGTCCCTCTGAGAATCACTGCCGCCAACGAAGCCCAACAAGGTCTGACCCTGCTCCTTGCTTACCACACTCCCTCTCTCACTCTGCTCCAGCTATGTTGGCCCCTTTCCAACTTCTCAAATAAGTCAAACTCTTGCCCACCTCTGAGCATCTTCCTATTTTCCCTGCCTGGTATGTTCTTTCTCCAGGTTCTGGGAATGGCTGATTTTGTTTTCCTTCTATCATGTGTCAGTGCAGAAGGCAATTCTTTAGAGTGGTTTTCCAGACAATTCTATTTAGAGAGCCATCCTCCTGGGATATTCTCTGCCAAGTCTCTCATTTACTTCCCTCATTACATGTCATAAGGTGAAGTTACCGTGTTGATTTGTTTCCTTGGTTATTTTTTGTCTCCACCACGAGAACAGCAGCTCTCATTCTTGTTGGCCATTATATCATTGTGGCAGGGTTTGGCACATAATACTTGTTGAATGAGGAAATGAATGAATGATGTCTACAGAAGAATAAGCATGGGGGAGAGTTGCCTGAAAGCTACCTTAACAATCTCATCTTCATGGAGCCAAGAAGCCCTGAGCAAAGAAGAATTAGGACAGCCAGAGGACCTCCTTGCCAATTATGCAGCATAAATCCACGGCTGAGACATGAAATAGGACCAACTTCTTCCCAAGATGCTCTGACCATGGATTATAAACTACACAAAACCCAGCAAAATGTGTCTACTGTCCTCAGGTATCCAAGGCTCCATTCACACAAGCAAAATAAAGTGTTGGGAAGGGAAGGGTTGAATCAATTACCAGGGGATTCGTGGGAAAAAAACTTATGGAGGGAAGGAGGGGAAGGCAGGGGTTTTAAGGAGGCTGAGGAATCAAGAGGGCAAGGCTCTGACTAAACCAGATTTGCAGTCTATTCTGAACACATTTGCTGCCCCAGCCAGCCTCCACTCTACAATGCACGGATAAGCATTGTCTAAACCTGAAGAAGTCACTTGATCCCTTCAAGCCTTAGTTTTTTCTCATCTGGAAAATGATGACGGGAATTGCTTCTCGGCCTTTTGGCTAAGATCAAGTGTGGAAAATGATGATGGGGGTTACTTCTCCAGGTCCTACGAAGAGTAAGCACTCTGCAGTTGAGGAGGACTTGTAACCTTAACCAACAAGTAGGCCAGTTAGGCGGCCTCAAGTAGCACAAGGGATAACATGGGAAACTTCCAAAAGACAAATGCAGTTATCCATCACATTACACCAACTCCCTCCCAGGATAAAGAAAAGTGCCACAGTATTGAGGAGGGGCTCTCTGGCCTGTCCCTGGAGATGAAAAAGCATTTAGATTTTAAATGTGAGGTTTTCCTGAGAAGGAGAAACAATTTAATCTCACATCAATACGAAAGTACTCTATCTTTTGTCAGAATTTTACAGAAGCAAGTGTTACAGTTCCAGCAAGCCTGAGTTATAGAACTGGACTTCATGTCAACTGAACAAGGTTAATGGGGCTTTGCCCTGTCTACATTTTCAAGATGAATCATTACAGATGAGGTTGTAGGTAAAGAGAGGCAAGTGTTTTCAACTATCAATTTTATTTAAAAACTGAGTTCCACATACTTGCTTTTGAAGGATATGATCTGAAATACTCCCTCAAACTCTCTTTGATCATCATCATCATCATCATCGCCATAATTTCCATGACACAGTGACAAATGCTCCAAGGTCCAGAGTGGCATGGCAATCATTGTTATTACAGATAGCATGTGACTTCTACAATGAAGTTGTGCTCCAGTACAAAAGGTATGATTTGGTTTGATTGTAGAATTATGAACTAAATTATTTCTAGTTTAGGAGATATTAGTGAACCAATGGCTTTTCCAACACATTTAAAATTTAGCTTTTAAATTTGCATAATGAAAATAAAACAATATCTTTTCCCCCAAATGTTTACATATCCTTCATTTACTTCTGTGCTCCTAGAAGAACTCCCAGTGTGCCTTCAGATGTGCTTGTTCGTGAATTACCATGTAATAGAGCAAATACAATTTCAAAAGTCTCAACCTGGAACCTTAATTGCTTGGGAACTGAAGCCCTATTCACATGCTAAGTCACCATACAGTGTCCTAAACTTGTGAGTGAGGAACAGTTGGAAAGATACTCCAAAGTAAACATAAACTATTGACAATCAGGCCGTGGTCTGAGGGCTCGGATGTGGGGGTTTATCAGTGAATTCCCATGGCCCACACAAGCATGGTCCCTCTTAGTGGGAGCCCGTAAGCTCGTCTCTACAGGTTCCCACGGTTCACACTAGACCTTGATTAGAATCACCAGTACCTGCCCTCTTAGGATTTTCCTCATTGTGTTACATTTCTGCTCATAACAGCAAGCAAGGCTTTGCATTTGAGTATTTTGTTGTAGGGTTTTCTGTAGGTAATTTTAACCTGTGGCTAACCCACCCCTTACCTATTGCACTGGGTTGTTTGTACTCCCAAGCCCTGTAGCTGATGGCTGGACCTATAAATGCCGGAACCCACAACCCTTGCCTGAGTAGGTTGCGAATGCTCTCCCGGGGGTTGTGTGACAATGAATTCTTCCCCTTCTGCTTGGAGAAAACTTTGCATTTGCCTTCCTTCTGTAGGACAGAGAAGATCTGTTAAAAAAGACAGTTCTCAGAAATTGTTCCTCTGTGCTCATTGGGATACAGGCTGACATGGGGACCCCTCTGGAGTTAACCTGGAGCCAAATCAAAGCTTGTAATAGCACATACCCATTCTAACCATCTTAAAGTTTCAACATCGTTATATAGCGTTTTCAAATTAAACTGAGTTTATTTTTGTTTCCTGGCTACTGGTATTTTATTTTAAAATTTAAAACGGGCTAACATGCTTGCTTAAACGTTTTAATTTTATAACAAATAGTAACTAATCCATTTGACATCTTATTCCAGTTACTTAATTTTTTTAACTACTACTGCCTATTTTTTGACTTGTAAAACAAAAAATATATACCCATGTAGAAAGTTTAGAGAACACAGAAAAGCTAAAAACCAAACTAAAAATAAATCACTCTGAATCCCACCACCTCAAATTGCATTTCGATGTATTTTCTTCCCTTTTTTTCTCTCTCCATTCATTTTAAAGTAAATAAACAAACTGGCTCAGAATCCCATGAAAAGCCCCACTGCATTGTAATCCTTTTATTGATAAAAGAGCCCCAGGAGAGCTCAGCTCCAGTCAGAAAGCCCTGCTGCTAGACCACGAAAGGGATACCACCTCCTTTAATAAACATATCCTGAGCCCCTTCCGTGTGCTGCACACGCTGCTGTGGGCAGGGGACAGAGAGAAAGGGCCTGTGCCTGCATGGTCCCCTGCGGGAGGCGGAGGAGGAAATCGACACAACATGGTACAAAGAGCCCATGACAGAGGTAAGCCCAGAAGGCAGGGAGAAAAACTTTCTGGAGGGGATGGCCCTGGGCTTGAGTCTCAAAGGACTAGGAGAAACTAGTCAGGCGATGAAGAATGCCACAGAGAGGGAGCGAGCGGCACGTGCAAAAGCTTAGCACTAGACAGATGGGCAGCTGCAGGAAACTGCAGGTCCTTCTAGGCAGCTGGGGCAACTAACGGGATGATCAGCTGGAGGTATGGTCAACTCAGTAACTTCCTTCCAAGGTGTGGAAAAGCCACATTTCTTTTACCTGCATTGCTCTGTGTCAAAATGCAAGGAATTGGCATCAAGACAGTATTGATTTTCTCGATCAGAAGCCATGATCTATGGACTTTCTCCAAGTCCCCCATGGACCTGAATCAATCATTTTTAAGGTGGCAAGTGTCCAGTTTGATTGAAGACATTTGCTGAATGCCATCTTAAAGGGGCGCCTGGGTGGCTCAGTCTGTGGAGTGGCCAGCTCTTGATTTTGGCTCGGGTCATGATTTCAGGGTTGCAGGATGGAGGCCCGCGTTGGGCTCCTTGCTCAGTGGAGAGTCTGCTTGGGATTCTTTCTCTCCCCCTCTGTCTGCCCCGCCCCCCCCACTCCATCTCTCTCGCTCTAAAATAATAAATAAATAAATAAATAAATAAATAAATAAATAAATAAATGCCAGCTTAGAAAGAAAGCGATCTTGATCAGATTCTTTTCTTTTTTCTGTCGAAACCGATTGATCTAATCACCTACAGTGCTAACACCTACTTAGTGCAAAGGCACAGATTTCTAAATTATCCACTTTAATAAAAAGTCATGTAGAGGCAAGAGAATGAATAGTGTACATATCCTCTTGCATATGTGTGGAGGTGTGTATATATATATATATGTATATATGTGTGTGTGTGTGTATATATGTGTGTGTGTATATATATATATAATCCCTTATTTATGTCTGTTCAGGTCTCATCTCTACCAGCCTTCTGGTCAGAGCCCATGCTGAATGCTAAAACTGCTAGCAAATCAGTAACGGATGACTAAGAGGACATGTGAGACCAGGGATGCCAAACAGGCTTTATTGCACCTGTGAGATCCTGCTGATTGGTAGTGACTGTCTCCCAATCAAGGGTCAGCAAACTTTTTCTATAAAGGGCAAGATAGTAGTTGTTTTACATGCCATGTGGTCTTTATGGCAACTGTTCAACTCTGCAGTTATAGTATAAAAGCAACCACAGATAATACATAAACAAATGTGCCTGACTGTGTCCCAGTAAAACTTTATTTACAAAAACAAGTAGGGGGCCAGATTTGGTCTGATGACTCCTGGTCCAGAGCACTGAATGGAGAAGGATCTAAGGCTGCATCTCGGCTGGTAAGGGTGGGGACACAAACTTGCAATTTCCATGTTATCCTAACTCCTTCTAGGAGCTGTAACTTGGAAATGAGACAGTTTACTCCTAATTCTCGTTCTTTCTCTAATTTACCAGGTGATTTCCAGGCAATTGCTTAACCTCTTACATTGGTTAGTGTTCTTGGTTGCAAACAACAGAACCCATTCTGACTAGTTTGAGGCTTAAGTCATAAACCACACAGCACGTGCAACACAATAACTAGGGATCTAGGGGCTCCAGCACAGGCCCCTAGAGAACCAATGCCTTCACCCTGGTGCTGGCCAATGGACCCCCTCTCCTGGACACCACCTCAGGTTGCTCACTTCTGTCCAAGCCTCAGTTTCTTGTGCATTTGAATAACAAGTCTAAGCCACATATCTGTTCCTCAGCTGAACAGAACAGCTGGAAATACAGGTTTGGGATCCCATTGAGAACACAATGCTCACAGTATGGGAAACCATCAAAACCTAGAAATGGTGCACAAAAGGCGGGCAACCATGGCAGACAGAAGTCCACTCTATCTCCCAATCCGGATCTCTTCCCTATTATAACAAACTGCTCAGTATGGTAATTTATAGGTGATGGAACAGTTTAAGTCCTGAAATAAGAGAAAATACTTTACTTTGACATAACTGGTTATTCTTAAATTTCCCAGAATTCCAACCTAAAGTGTGAGTGGTTGTTAAAATACGTAATAAATATATGGCTTAAAATCTAAATTTATCCCTAATTTTGACTTGTCATTCATTACTTTCTTTTTAGCCCACCTCTAAAAGTAGCTTCCCACATACTGAAGGATACAGGAAATTGAGGAAAATACAACTACTCTTCATAACAGCAACATAAATAACAAGGACCTTCCCAGTCGTATTTTTACTACATCAGAAAAACAACTGATGGCATTTCACTCTCCTTGTCATTTTTAAATCTGTCTTTTCCTTTCTTTTCTTTCCTCTCCTTTTTTTTAACGTCAAGCAGGCCAGAGGCCCTGGCACCATGTGTGTCCCCTTTGCAGTCCTGGCAAGTGTCCTTTACACCTTGACAGCTTTATCACCTACCGTCAGCCTTTTCCGTAAGCCAGGCAGGCGTATTATTGGAAGCCAGTGTGTTGGCTCCTTGTGTGCCTTTATTGCTGTACTCATCTTTGTCTACAAAGAAGGAGGCTCTTTTATGGTCATGGGGATAATTGATTCACTAGACTTTCCTCGGGTCTTTCAAAAAGCTTTCTCACCTTATAACTTACTACAATTGTAAGCTTCTCTTGCAATTCAAGCAGTCAGGTAATTGTCCAGACTTGGTGAAATCACCTTTTCGCTCATTTTTTAGTGTGGCTTCTCTTAACTATTCCCTGCACTTGAGGAATCACTGCTTCTACCATCAGTCATGACAACTTCTGGAATTAAAATCCATGACACTGGGGCGCGCCTGGGTGGCTCAGTCGTTAAGTGTCTGCCTTCGGCTCAGGTCATGATCCCAGGGTCCTGGGATTAAGCCTCACATCGGGCTCCCTGCTCAGCGGGAAGCCTGCTTCTCCCTCTCCCACTCCCCCTGCTTGTGTTCCCTCTCTTGCTATGTCTCTATCTGTCAAATAAATAAATAAAATCTTTAAAAATATATAAATAAATAAATAAATAAATAAATAAATAAATAAATAAAATCAATCCATGACATTGGCCTCCTTCTTCCAGTCTCACCAAACATTCTTCCAGAGCACATTTCATCTCATTCAGAAATCAGCGGCTGACACTCTTTAAGTAAAGAAATATGCAAAATACATACCTGCCCCATACAATCAACTTTGCTTACCAAATTATGGCATTGTGGAGAAATCACTCCACTTATGTAAAGACATGCAAAGTTTATTCCAAATCATATCTATCTTGTTCATTATTGTGTCTCCAGCAACAAGCCAGGCCTGGCACATAGGGCTCAATAAATACTTGTTGAAATGATAAATACTGGAAATATTAGATTCTAAATGTCTGTATACATCATCCCAATTGTTCTTCTGATCTTTTATATTCTCTGGCACAAATGTCCATGGTGTCCAGTTTTAGATACAAATATCAGTCACAGCTATGGCCATCAATATTTTTCTTAAATCAAGAGAATCAGAAAATTGTTTACAAAAGTCTAATGACTTGGTTAGAATATTATATTTGTAGATTCACTAAAAGTACCATATCCACTTGATTTGCTATAAATGATTGAAACAAAGAGTATCAGGAATCATTTGGCCTGTCCTTACCACCCTCAAGCCAAAGCAGCCAAAACTCTTAGATAATAAATCACTCCTTTGTCATGGTTTTTAGCCATTGGATATAAGACATGGATGGTTCTTTCGATTTTACATTTTGCAATGCAATGTCTAGAATACCTGAGTTATTAGTGAAAGTTCCTAGATGGATTTCAGAGGTTCACAAATAGGTTAATACCCAATATGTTGTTTATACCTGCAAAATATGCCAACAGGGAAGGATTCCATTGGTTGAATCATCTTCTCAAGTAAGATAGTGACCAAAAAAGCTCTGACCTAAATGTAACGAAAGCTAGCTCTGCCAGGTTTTCTGTCTGTTTGAAGTGACCCCAGCCTGAGATAGGTTGAAAGGAATTGGTAGTGGATAGCTTTTCTAGCTTTTCTGGGAATTCTATAATTCCCAGTAGTTTAGAAGCATAATAGGCTCTAGATGTTAACTAATTTAAGTCACAAAAACCCGTGCTCTGGAAGGTAAGGTGCAAGAAATTACGAATCCAAATCAACCAGATAAAAATGACCTTTCTAAGGTGAGATTTAATCTATACCTAAAAATTCTACCAAAAGTGCCAAACTTTCCAGGTGGTCCCCTGCACTAGGCAAGATTGCAAAAGTAGGAAACATCAAGAAAGTCAACAGCTGAAGGCATAGTTTGGCGTGTACAAAGCCTGCATTTCAGTCCATGCTGATGGTGCCCAGTGGGGTTGTTAGAGGAGCTGTTGGGAATCACATGACTCTCCAAGGACAGAGAAAAAAGGACATGTTAATGTAAAAATCCAAGTAATACAGGAGAGCCGATTGTCCGGAAGGGGGGAAAAAAAGAAGCCAATAGATCCATACTTAGTAATGGCAGTCCTTTCTGAGTAAATATAGATAAAAGCTCTTCTCCTCTTAGAGGCACACTGAACTCTTTCCTGTTTCTCAGTGGTGTAACTTTGTCTCTGCAACCCACATGTGTTGCAGAAATGAACCTCATCTCAGTTTCCCCAGCTTGGATCACTGTACTCATCCAAGGTAGAAGAAATGTGTACAATGCTTCTTCCCCCATCCCTCACCAACATATGGCTTCCAAAGAAGGCAATTGCTTTGGCTGGAATTGAAACATATCTTTTCATGTCCACATTCCCAGCCAAGATGTGCTCCTTATGAAATATATTATCCATAAAGATTGGGGGAGCTCCGAATCAGCTTTCTAAACTTTTGTTTTAATCTAAAATAACACGGAGGAAATAGCCCATGCTTTTTACTACCTATCAGGATAGATGTACAGCATGGTTTCCTCAAATAGAGTACATTTTTTAAAATAAAAGCTCAGAGGGAAAGACTTGTCTTCTCCTAAACAAACACAGGCAGCTAAGTACAAAATCCAGTATCTCTTTTAGCAAAAAAACCTAGGGGTCACACTGAAAGGTGGAGAGCGAGTTCTGAAGAGAAGGGGACACAGAACAGGTAACTTTTAATTTGTAAAATGGAAGACAGGTAGAAAGAAAATTCGGGAATGAAGAGTTCAAATGGTCTTAGCTGGAAAAATGAAAACTGAAAAAACTAGGATTTGGATTAATTAGCCCAAACAAAGTATTTCCTGAGTAAAATGAGGTTTTACATTTTCGATTACCCAGAAAATTGCCTTAAATTTCCATTTCATGTGACAAGTATAGATATGGGCAAAGCTATTTGCTGATGGGGCGGGGGGGTAAGGGGACAAATGAATCCAGAGTGAATCGAGAGCGGGAAAGTTTCTAACAGCTTTAAACAATCATTCTGCATAACGTAACACCAAGAGTATAATTTTATAAGTGGAATATTTCTATAGCATCCATAAAATTCAGGGGAAAAAATAATAACAGTGAGTATTAAAAAATAAAGCTAACCAGGTATCATTTCATTTTACATAAAATACAGATTGCATTCCCAGCTGGCCTGAAGTTAAGACAGCTATTTCCATTTACTATGCCCCTTAAAGCCGTTTTAAAAGTATCAGCCTCTCTGCTCAATTGTAAAATGCCTGCTAGTTTTTTGAAGGAGTGCTTTGGAGGGTGAGAAAGATTCAACTCTAAAATGGCTAAAAGACAGTTTTATGAATCTCACTGTGTCTACAAGATGAAGCATTCAGGTATTCAGGCCATTACCCTATGCTTATATTTCCAGGATGCGAACAGACAGCTCCTGACTCCGTACTGATGACTGCTTACTACACTGGCACCTTTTGTGCCGCACAATAGGTAACACAGCTGCAAAACCACTCTCAGAAGCAGGAAAGGCAGCCGTTAAAATTACACTCTTCCTGCATTAAAATGACCCCCCAGTCGTGAGCCTTGTGAGTACCGCTAAGAAGTCATCTTACCTGATCCCCGTTGATGAGCTTTCTCTATCTGTGTCGTCGTCTGAAAATATCATCGAGGCGTGTTGCCAGTCTTCTATTATTAGCAAGAATTCCACCTCTTGTGAAGCAACAGAAGCTAAACCATTAACAGCTTATAGACCCCCTAATTCCTACCTATTAGGCAACCGGTTTCCCATTGGGTTGGAAAAGGCTGAAATTTGCATGCATATAGAGTTTAACCAGAAACATTCATTTCAGTAGAAGAGGACATCTCAAGGTGGTAAAAATCAAAAGTTTCCCATTCCTATTCAACTTGCCTCTTCTGGTACAAAGGCCTTCCATCTCCCTGGCCTACTCCCCCGCGGCTCACTGGAATGCTGACTGTGCTTAACATTACCCTGGAGGAGCTGAGCACCACGCATTTCCCCAGAGGGAGAACCTTCAGAGCAGGAGGTTCTCTGTAATGACAGCAAGGCCCTTGGTTAAAAGCAAGGGCCCAACAGAAACCTGCATGGAAATCTCTGCCTGTTTTCTAGGAGGTGGGTGCCCAGACAGCAGCATTCACGAAATGGTGGCCCAGGAATTCCCTCACATGTTTCATTAGAAACCTGTATTTGTTTCCTGTGGTTGCTGTGACAGATTGTCACAAATTGGGGGCTTAAAACGACAGAAACTTACTCTCTCACAGTTCCAGAGGCCAGAAGCCCGAAATCAGAGTTCTAGAGGATAATCCATTCTGTGCAATTCCAGCTTTTGATGGCCATCAGCATTCCTGGACTTGCGGCCCCGTCGCCTCGATCTCTGTGCCTCCACAATCACAGCGCTTCTTCTGTCCAGTGCCCCTCTCTTACAAGGACATTTGTGGTGGCATTGTAGGATTCACTCAAATGATCCAAGATAATCTCATCTCAAGACTCTTACCAATGACATCTGCAAAGACCATTTTTCTGAATAAGGTAACATTCACAAATTCTAGGGATTCAGATTTGGTAACAATATCCAAGACCTTAATTCTTTCTTTTTTTCATTTAGTTATTTCTTGGGAGTTTGGGGGGGGGGTTTCTTTCTTTCTTTCTTTCTTTTTTTTTTTTTGGTTACAGGGAGTAGAATTTAGTAATTCATCACTTACATATAACACCTAGTGCTCACCATAATTAAGAGCCCTCCTTAATACACATGACCCATCTAGCCCATCCCCCACCTTCCTTCCTCCATCTACCCTCAGTTTGTTCTCTATCGTTTAGAGTCTCTTATGGCTTGCTTCCCTCTCTCTCTTGTTTCCCTTCCCATATGTTCCTCTGTTTTGTTTCCTAGATTCCACATATGAGTGAAATCATATGGTATTTGTCTTTCTCTGACTGACTTATTTCACTTAGCATAATACCCTCTAGCTCCATCCACATCATTGTAAATGGCAAGATTTCATTTTTTCTGATGGCTGAGTAATATTCCATTGTATATATATACCGCATCTTCTTTAGCCATTCATCTGTTGATGGACATCTAGGCCCTTTCCATAGTTCGGCTATTGAGGACATTGCTGCTATAAACCTCAGGGTGCATGTACCCCTTTCAATCTATATTTTTGTACCCTTTGGATAAATGCCTATTAGTGCAATTCCTGGATCACAGGGTAGTTCTATTTTTAGTTTTTGAGGAACCTCCATACTGGTTTCCAGAGTGGCTGCACCAGTTTGCAATCCTCCCATCAGTGTAAGAAGATTCCCCTTTTTCTGCATCCTCGCCAATATCTCTTGTTTCCTGTGTTAATTTTAGCCATTCTGACAGGTGTGAGGTGGTATCTCATCATGATTTTTATTTGTATTTCCCTAATGATGAGTGATGTTGAGCATCTTTTCATGTGACAAGACCTTGATTCTTGAGTAGCCAGAGGTTTTGAGAATTGGTGCAATTGCTGATATGAGGTTACTGGTTTATTTAACATTTCCCTTTAATCTATGTGAAAAACTTTGGGCTTTCTTAGTGCATTGGTGCCAGAGGACTTGAATGAGTCTGGCTCTGCCTTGTCTTGCCTCTAACCCTGCCACTCACTTTCACTCTCTCTCCCATCGTCTTCTCTTTGCCCAACACACCAGCACTGTTGCTGTTACAAAGAAGAGGAGAACCCTACAAAATGCTTCATCTCTTTATTTTACTTTTCTCCTCTTTAAGTGAGTAGACAAGAAAATGAAGCATAGTTCACAGAATCCTTATGCTACAGCGACTTAGTTTTACTAGCAATCTGGCTATCTTGAGGACCAAAACTTCTACTGCATGTCATAGTCTGTTTCATGTTTGTTTATCTTCTTTCTCCTTTATTCTCAGATGAACCAGGCTAAGAGAATATGGCCACCCTGTTGTTTGAACCCATTGCTCTGCCAAATCCTAGAGGATTGGTAGATATTGGGGTTGGGGAAAAAAATGTAAGGCCACATCTTCCCCCACAAAGTCCCTGGCAAGGAGTAAGCACAAAAGGATATTGTCCAAATTTGGTAGTCTCTCTAAAACTGTGTCCACCTGAACTATGAATTCAGGATCAAGCCTTGCTTTTCAACACTCATACTATAATAAAGAAGAAAGGAAGTACAGTTCAATAGCACTTCATTATAAGCACACATGACTTAGATGAATTCAACTTAATGCACCAGGCTGCACGTAGAGAGAAGGAGAGAACATTTACATCATGGTGATGTTTCCACCTACATTCCACTCCGTCAGCGTATACCCCAATTAGCATGAGATGGGAGACACTAATTTCTATTCCCTCAGTTAGTTTGGTCTCAGTAACCTAGTACCTCCCAAAACATGAGTATCTTGCTACAGGGCACATAACTGTAGATTTGAAAGATATGTATTGCATGCAACACGACCCTTAAAGAGGATCCAACTACTTCATTATAAATGCATATGTAATTTATAGGATTATATATATGATATTGTATTTGCTATTGAGAGATATTTTTCATTATTTGCAAGGGTAATTTTGAAAACTCATGATTTTTCATTGACTTTCTCACCTTTGATCATTTCAACTCAACTATGACAAAAGAAGTAAAGGCATTAAATAGCTAGAAGCAGAAGATACCATAGATAGTATCACACAATTTAAGTGCTTTTTATGAAAATATTTCTAACACCTCAGCTATAGCAGTCATTTTAGAGGTTGTTTCATCCAGAATATGGCCTGTATCAATCAGGATAGGCTGTTCTGCTGCAGCAATATACAACCTCATTCCCCTTGGATCATCCAGGGTCTGTCTCTGCTCATGTTACACATCTATTGTAGATGAGCTATGGTTCTCTGTGCCATGTTCATTAGGGGCCTAGACTGACCACGCGTTGACAGTAGTTGTGGCAAACAGAAAAGAGACAGCAAACCATGACCCTTCTCTTAAAATTTCTGCCAGAAAGTGGCAGATGCCACTCTTCCTCACATCTCATTGGCCAGAGCAAAACATATGATCACTCTTGAGTTCAATAGCTCAGAGAGGTGTAACTCTCTTGCAGAGAGAGGAGACTGGAATACTTAGCAAACTTCCAAAGATTCCCTTCAGTATTTCCCCCAAATGGCCACCCAACCAACAGTTAAGACCTCAACACCCCTCCAAGAAGCCCATTCTACTTTCAATCAGTTCTCAGTATTAGAAAGTTCTTCCTTTCTAATACTAAGGTTGGTTACAAATCTCCTCGGAGTTTCCACCCCTTGGTCCTCTTTTTGTGCTTTGTCAGTGGGGACAAATTTAGTTATTTTCTATGGGACAGCTCCTCAAAGATCAGAAATAGCCAAGCCCTTTGACTATTTTTCATGTGATAGGACATTCCATCTTTTCTCAATAATTTTATTTTTCCAACTCTCTATTCTGATAATAAATTTCCTTAGGATTCCTCCTGTCTTATAGAACTCTTTACACATTTTGGCTAGAAGTGATGTGTTTTTACCATCAAATTCACTTCAGTCGGTTCAAATGCCTGTCACAAAGCCTGTGGCCTCCCTCCCAATGTCCAACGAGCAAGATTCAGCAGGAAGATACATGGTTATGGCACCCTAGGTATCCGTGTTCTGTGGTACTGTTTGTACCTCATTAGTAAACATTTTCTTGAAATTATCTTGGATACTCATTAAATATTATCAGCTACTTAGAACAAAGGATAATTATGAGTTTAATGAAGCGTGCACCAGCTTGCTCAAGTCTAACGTTTGTTTCTCTGCTGGGACCCCATTTTACTTTGCACTTATCCTTCAGCAAAGCTACTCTACAAAGTCACTTTGGCAATAAGAAGTATTTAATTAGATTAATGAATTTTTATCGCCTCTCCTAGGGATTAGGCTTGTTAAATCCTGGCGACCAAAGAACAACAGATTTTTTATTACTGAATGTTTAGGGATGCACTGGGTGTGCTGCTGTGGCAGTCCTCATAAGTCAGCCTGCTCTGGGCAGTTCTACCTGGCATCCCTTGGTAGGCCAGGGGTATTTGGCAGGGACAACCTATGCCTTCAGTTAAATCACAGAAATCAAAATGCAAATGAAATCATGTGCACCCCAAACAGGGCTTTCAGCAGCTGTCTTTCTGTCAGAGGCTGCTGACTTATTGTACCCAGACAAAATGTGCCATCTTCCTCTATTTGCAGGTGTTTGGGAGGAAGGGGAAGACCCTGTAACGAGGATGTCATCTTCATGAGGGCAGGAGTATCCACTGATACTTTCCCAAGTCATTGGTGTCATGTTTAATAATAAGGCAGGAGGGGTGAATTTTTTTCAGGAGAGTTAGTTGTGTTCTGACGCTGTTAAGCAATATACATATGTAAAACCGTGTGATGTCTTTCCTAACTAATCCTTTGAATGATGGTAATATCATTCATCTAGAAACTTCAAAGCACTTAAAACAGAATCAGCCATGTTTCTCCCCATCACATTCCTATGAGGCAGTTTTCAAGCATCGGCACCCCCATTTAATGAATGGAAAAACTGAGGCACAAAAGCACAGAACTGGCCAAAGGTGTAAAACATGTCGGTATCACAGCAAAAGAACAGTCTTGTGACGACAAGACTGCTTTTCTTCCACAGAAGTGTGTAAATCCAAATGTAATCACAGAATCCTCTCTCATGGTCTTACAGGGTTGCCTTGGGAAAAGAGAATGGAATTGAAACGGGGCCTAAAAGGGGATCAGAGATTTCCCAGGGTGATGATTCTTGATCAGCGCAGAGAGGGGAGACTAGAGACGTGAAGATGTGGAAAGTAGGCTTCTCAGCAGTTCGGAGGGAAATTTCAACCAAAACATAAACAAGGAAGGCGTCCCTAAGTTTCGGCAACTTGTAAACATTTAGGATTTGTTACACAACAGATGCGGTGACCCTAAAACTTAGCCCACAAATTGGGACATTTTGAGAGTGAAGAAGGTGCCATTAATAATACACTAATTGTGCCTTTCTCATTTCTTTGCAAAACTTTAATTTAGAAATTAAAGTTTTACAGTCTTTTAAATAACAATTCTCATTTAAACACTGTCCGAGTGTTCCAGAAACCTCATATCTTGATGAAGGAACTGGCAGAGAAGTAAAAAGATGAGCAGAGAAAAGGGTTTTCAGTAACTACAAAAATGTGAACCAGGTTTAGAGACTTGTTCTCTCCTATGATCGGCCTTCTTTTCTAACACATCAGGTGGAAGAAACACCTGCCTATGAATAGATTGTACAAGGCTCGTTTATAATCTAGTTTCTCTCTACTTTCCAATTATTTTTTTAAAAGCCAGTGTTCTCTGCTGCCCACGTTCAGGTGACGTGGCTAACGCAGTCATGGAGGAGGCAACATTTAAGGACTGGACTTACCTGCAGACACAGACTTTTTTTTTTTTAAGATTTTATTTATTTATTTGACACACAGAGAGGGAGAGAGAGAGAGAGCAAAGAGAAGGAGAAGCAGGCTCCCCACCGAGAAAGGAGCCTGACCTGGGGCTCGATCCCAGGACCCCAGGATCATGACCTGAGCCAAAGGCAGATGCTTAACCGACTGAGCCACCCAGGCGCCCCTGCAGACACAGACATTTATCACCACACCATCAGGAGTTTACTTCCTTACAGAGAGAGTTGGACTGGATGCCCGTGTGAAGGAGGAGCCCCCTTCCACCACTCACCCTGCTGAGGTGGGTGGGTGAGTCACCTGGTAAGGTGACTAATGGAAATAGCAGCATGGAGGGAGAATCTTTTAGAAAGTTTCCCTTAAGGACCCAGAATAAGGACCCACACCTGCCTCTAGACAAGTTCTGTTCCGTAGAATTCCAATGGAAATGTTCTAAATCTGCACGGTTCAATACAGCAACTACTTACCACATGTGGCTATTGAGCATCCAAATGCATCTGGTGTGACTGAGGAGCTGAGTGTTTACTTTTGTGTAATTTTAATGAATTTAAAAGTCATGTGTGGCTGGTGGCTACCGCGTCCAACAATACAAATCTGGACACTCAAGTTTGTAGATAGACAACTTTGTTTTGTAGGAATCGGTAGATATTGCACTTGTTCAAGTTTCTAATACCTAAGAGCAGTTTTGCACATTGGAAACCACCTTGTCTCTAACTAGAATAAGGGTCAAATCTGGAGGTCAGCCTGCTAACAAGGGAGCAGGAGTGGGGAACCTTTCCATCATTATTATTGTGATGACAGCTAATCAGAACAATGATCTGGATTCAACATCACAACCTTAAAGAACAGACTCCAACGGGGGGATATAATGCAGTGCATACACACCTGCAAAGTAGAAACATGTGGATCTGCCAAAGCATGGAATGCTCATGCAAGAGACTAAAATGCTATCTTTCCTTTCTTTTATCTGCAGTTAAGACACAGTTTAAAATAGCTGAGTGGTTGCCTTTGTGCTAATATCATTTAACGTTATGTTTGAGTGGCAGGTCTGATTCATCAAGGAAGCAAGATCTGTCCTGGTTTGGATGGCTCTTCTTCCAGTGAAGACAGCTAAGTGACTACAGATTGAGAGCTCTTTTCCGCTCCTTTTATAAACAACTCTGGTGTCAGACTACCCCCTGCTGGACAGAGAAGGAAGGAAAATTAGGTGCCATAAAAAAGGACCACCACCCTCCTATTTCCTACATGAATGTTCTATTTCACTCCCAGTTCAGGAAACCATCACTAGGAGCAGTTTGGGTAAAATTACAAGGCATTTGCCTTGGTCACATCCTTTCATTTCTTCTAGAACTTGAAGGGGCACAGCGCTGCAGAGGTGACCCTACTAAAGGTAAACGTGGACCCGTCTCTGCACCTTTTTATAGAAGGCTTACCACTCGTTACAGGGTCTACTGCTTGAGAAAGGAATAGCACATGTTTTATGAAAAATCAAAGCTGGATAAGTTGTAGAGGAGTTTGAATTAATGCAGCTCACACACGCACACACATACAAAAATCAGTGCCACACATGGACATCAGTTGATTGACCACCTGACATAACATCCTCCAGTCAACAAACCATGCTATGAATGCAGTTATTGGGACTTTTTGGCACTAACCCATATTTGCAACATCAATACAAATACTTCGCTATTAACGCAGATTAAAAGGACAACATTCTTTTGTTGGGAAGGTGCTTCCTGAAGTTCAAAGTGAAGCCACCTGGATTTCAGCCCACCTCTGACCTACAGGTCATGATAGGCACTAAATCCATTACACATTCAGAAACAAGGGTTGAATTCAACTTTTGAAACTACTTAAATCTCATTCAACTATTCTATCTTTTAGAATTATGATATTTTCTTATCTGTTTTTCCCATTTCCAAAATGGAATAAGATATGGAATTAAATATAAACTCAGTTAAGTTAGAAATAATTCATCTTATTACATCTTTACCACGGAGAAGCCACATCTAGGATTTCATCAGAATAACCACATAGCATGTAAGCAGCACAGATGAGCCAGATGCTATTCAGCTTCGTTTAAAGGTCCCTGCCCTTGGCCCTTGGTTATATAAGCCAGATGGCCCTGACCCGAGGGGTAAGGACAGGTTACACTGAGAGAGAGCAGTGTCTGGACACCGCTAGAGTGAACCTATCGCTAATTAATAAAAACTGGACGAATTTCCCATTTTGTTATTTTCCTTGACTTGGTGGCAATTAAACTTGGACAAGATCCCGGACCACAACTGCTGAAACCCTAGCCTCATTTAAACTAAATTTAGTTTCTGAAAACACGACACATGGCTAAAGCCATCCCAGCCCAGTCGTTAAGCCCGCTGCAGGCTGTGAAGGGGACAAAGCAGAAACGAAATAACGCGGTTACTTGTGTAACTGTCCCTGTGCTAATGGGCCCCCAGCCGCACCGACTACACCTGGGCCGCACGGGGCAGCGGAGCCCCAGGCTGTGCCAAGACAGAGGTGAGCTCTCTCATCTCAGGGCCCTGTCCTCGGAGAAGCCGGGAACACGAGCCAGGCAAGGAAAGGCCCAGAAGATAACAGGAAGGCAAACGAGGACACCAACGCTAACTTCAGAGCTACCGCTCCTTTGAAGAATAAAAGAGCAGTCACCGCAGATGAATAATCATGCTAGAACACTAACAAAATTTGGGGAATCCCGAACCTCACAAAGGGGCGCTGTCTCCAAGTTGTTCTGGCCCCCCTTTAGCTCTTGTCTTGTTTGGACCTTTGTGGATGTATCCTGCTCTCTGACCTGAGGCCCACGTGCATACACGTAGCACGGGCACACACCTACGTGTGTCGAAGTCTTCAGCGATCCTGGTCATCTGACAGAGTCCCATGGGAGGTTTTGAAACTACAAGCGAGAAGGTTCCTGAAGCATGTCAAAGTATTTTTTTGGACATGGTCATTTTGTCCCTCGGTTATAAACTCACTAACAGGTAATAAACTAAGGAAGCCTACGGCAACTGGGTCGGGAAAATGTAGAAAGCAACCTCTCCCGCATTCAGAAACCAGCTCCCCTGCAAATGCTAGCCCAAGTAGTTTGGGTGGGGATGAGGTGAGTCTTTTTCCTTTCTCCCACTGCATGAAGCCGGAACAGGAATATCTACTTCCCTGACAAACGTATTTTGCTAATGCTTGAAAAATGCCTTGATGGTGTGAAGTGCGCCCAGTGACAATGTCCTACAGCAACAGACAAGCCTGGACATGGCTGGCTACCTACTCTGCCAGAAGCTGATGGTGCCCTCATGTGTCCTATTGGGACCCGAGCACTAGACCTACTCACGTGCCCTTCTCCCTTCTACGCAGACATTCTACCACTAAAAAAAAGAAAGAGGTACACACGATTGTATGTGCCAGGAACAAATGCCAACAGCTAGTAGGAATAAGACCACCACAGTACACAGCCTTACCCCCGGGCCGCTAAAGGTCTGGTAAGATAGAAAGGCATAAACAGTCGTGAGCTGCAACTTATTTTCCCACCAAGAGCTTTTTACTAATGAAGGCTACTTACATCACTCCAAACACATAAATGAAGACTATCATTTGTTAAATATAAGCCACCTGAAGGGGGAAGCATCCAGAAGAGAAAATATTGTATTCATCTCTTTAAGATCTAGGTGACAGTAAAAAGACATAAATTTTTAAGGTGTTTCAATAGAAATTCTAAGATAGATTTAAATTCATGAAATGATAGATCACAAGCTAACCAATCTTGATGACTGATGAAGGGCAATCTGGTTTTAGCTAGAGCACTTAATTGTTTTTTAGGTTTTTTTGTGGGTTTTTTTTTCCCCGAGACTGGTTTCCAGGGACCCTATGAGCCCCAGTTCAATTCATCCACTCTCCACTAAATGGCCTCTCTGGTAATGACAACTAGCATTTCTTGCATATTTATTATGTGCCAGGCACCATGCTAGCACTTTACACACATTAATACATTCAGTCCTCAGGACAGCCTTGCAAGGTAGGGTTCATAATTATCCTGTTTACAGATGAGGAAAAGAGGAAGCTGGCCAAGGTTACCTAGCAAAGAAAGGCAGAGTCAGGACTGAAACTCAGTGGATTCACATTGGGAATCCAGTTATCAATAATATACAGAAGTGTGTATATTCAGACATCCAGAGCTGCTGTAGTACTTAAGAAATGTGGGTGACCATTTCCAAACCCTCAAAAGGAACGGACAGTCGATCTATACATCGATATATACATGGTATATACATATAGCATCCTAACAGTCAACATAAATCTGATCCGTTTGCTTTCACTTAGCTATCTCTGGAATAACAACAATTTAACAAGCTGAATATCCTTGCTACAACCCATAGGCGTATTTGTCTGCATACTATATGACACGATGTACATTAACAAAGGTGTCTTAATGCCTCACACCAGTCTTTGACAAACTCTGTCCTTGAGGTTTGATTTAGTATTGCTGGTTTCTGATTTAATACCAAAAATAATTTCAACCCAATAAAATCTGTTTAGAGAGGAAGACAGAGAAAAAGAGACAGGTTATGAGTGTGTCTTCATGTTCTGATATTACAGATACAAGTTTAATCGGACAAAGTTTTCACTCAATTCGTTGCAATGGACTCACTGTCAATGTCCCTCTCTTTCGCTGTGACAGGGATGATGTTAATTTCTCCTGAGTCACGTGTGAAGTGACCAGGGGAAGAAATACAATCAATCCACCCAGAAATTGGATCTGCGACGGGACCTGGTCATGGAATGGAAACACCACAGAATCTGCTTAGAGCTAAGGCTGGACAACATCTATTCTGCTTGGCACTGAGAAAAATTTTTTTTTAAAGAGAAGAAAGGCGAGAGGGATAAAGTAGAATCTAATTTTGAGAAATAAGGATTAAAGGTTCCATTATTCATGCTGTTTTCACTGTATATATTGAGTTAACAACGTGTGATTTTACTGGATGAAAATGTGGGCCACATGCAAGGAGAGTGTGGTACAGATCAATCCCCACAGTGACAGTAATGAGTGAGGGTTAGTATCTTGTCGGCGTGAGGCTATAAACAGTCCTGGGTTTTGAGCTGGTATAATAAGTGGAGATTGTTCCTGGACTTACTGGGGAGCACAGATAGTTTCTGCCACAGGAAAAGCAACCCCCCACCCACCCCGAGGCAGAGAGACTCAGCGCCTGCTACCTTCCCGCTTATCTTGTGGTAATGTGTGGATTGCAGGCCCCAAGTGCAAGCTCCTGGCAGGGGGCGGGGCTGCAAGCTCCTCGGGGTGGGCCGCCTGCCTTCCTTCAGTTATTTATTTATTCTTTCTCCACACTGTTTTGTCAATACTCCAGAGGTAGATGTTTCATCACCCCAACCCCCCTCCACAACCCCCTTCCTTTCCCAAGGGCTAGGGGTCAACGGAAACAAAAACAGTTAACAAGTAAAGGAAACCTGAGAAGCTCAAATGTGGATCAATCCATGGTGATGGGACCAGGAGTAGAGAAAAACAGGTAATAAACTCACTTCTGAGCTCTATAATGAGTCACAATCTAAGCCACCCTTACCAAGCCCAAGGCAAGCATGCTAAAGACAGGCTGAGTACAAGGGAAGAGAGGTAGCATATTCCTCTAAAGCTCATAATGTGCTAGCTGGTCAGGAAAAATGGGGACTTCACCTCAACACAATTTGGTGTCCTGGATTAAAAAAGAGAGAGAGAGAGAGAGAGAGAGAGAGAAAGGGACTTTTCATTTTCAAAGCTACCATTGGCTATTAACTAAACTACACACATTCTAAAACTTAATGACCTTTTAACTGCCTAATATTTACCATTAAAAAGCCTGCACATCACCTTTAGGGGGGAGATCAGATCAGGCAAGAATCATCCACAGATGCTAAATGTAGGGGAAACTTCCATGTGGGGCAAGATGTCTGTGTGGTTTTAAAGGGCTTACCCACAGACTGCTTATTAGTTGCAAGGGGCAATTCGGTAGTTACCTAAATGGAGAAACCAGAAAATATCTTGACTCAGTAATTGCAATGAATATCACCAGTGAGGGGAGATGTCATTGTTTGCCTCTGGATGTGCCGCCAACATCGGCTATAGGGCATTCCAGCCAGGCATGCGTAGCCCAAATCAACACACCATGAGGTAACATCTGACCAAATGAGAAATGTTCTATTGGGAAAAGATATGGGGGCAGGGGAGGCCTGCCTTCTTTAAAAATGCCAGTGTCAGAAAAGAAAAAAAAAATAAGGCTGTGGAAATGTTCTAGATTAAAGGAGGCTAAAGAGGTACGACAACTAATTGTATTACCTCACCTTAGATTGGATCCTGTACTGAGGGAGAAAATGCTATCAAGGCCACTATTGGGTCAATTAACAAAATTAAAATATAGGCACTAGCTTAGACAGAAAATATTGTATCAATGTTAAATTTCCTGACGCTGATAGTTGTACTGTGATTATGTAAGAAAATATCCTTGTGCTGAGAATACACGCAGAAGTATTTAGGGATAAAGGGCCATAATATATGTAAATTACCCTTAAATGGTTCAGAAAAAAAATTGAGTATATACAGATTTACATATATCATATTACAGACCATAAATACGTGCACAAGTAAAGAGAGAGCACAAACAATACAGTGAATGGGGTAAAATGTTAACAATGGGTAAATACCGGTGAAGACTTCTTTGGTGTTTTGGTTTTTTTTTTTTTGTATTATTCTAATTCTTGCGAGTGTTCCGTAAGTTTGAAATTATTTCCAAATAAAAAGATTTTTTTAGAAATGTTTAAGCCTTCAAGTGAGCACTGCAACTTCCTCACTTACTCCATTTGAAGAGATGCTCCAACCGGAGGAAATTCCACAGAAATGCACCAGCCCACTTTACCCAGTTGCCTCTGTCTCTGCTCTACCTGAATCGACACATCCTGTACTCAAAATCATCCCCAATCTCCAACCAATAAAGGGGTTATTGATGGGAGTCATGCGCTGTACGGACAAATTTTCATACATAAAAGAAAATCAACAAAACAAAACTGCATGCTATCTTAAGCTGTATACTCTTCAACATTGGGATTCTTAAGCAATTTTACATTTGGAAATTTCCAATTATGGTCATATATGTCTTAACGCTGGTATCGCAACACAGACGCAAAGTATCCAATAGACGGCGTTCTGAAAGCATTCAGTCTGAGACATTCAGCAGTTTGAAGAAACATATTCTTGTACGTCATCTTACTATCGCCCCTTTATTTAACTAAAAATGTTCTTAGTGTCTCTACCAACAGAAATATCCAGGTGGCTGGCAACTCAATCTAGACTTTCACTTAGTTATAGAAGCTGAATAAAAATCTAGCATTTCTTTCCATTTGACTAAGATGAATAGATATCCATCACCACTTCGAATGGTGAAAGGAAGAACACCGGGGAGAAAGAAGATTAGCTTTGGGGGACCCCGCTGAAGCCCTGGGGTTTTTGCCAGAGCTCCTTGTCCTGGTGGGTCCTGAACCCCAACTGTTCACACGTGCACGAGACTGCCTGCCGTGTGTTTGGCCCCACTCTCAGCCAGCGTTTTCTGCTCAGCCTCCTAGCCTCCTGGTCACCACTTTGCAGCAAGCAAATACCCAACATTCAATGTCAGGTCCACTTTTCTGGATTTCCCCTCCTCTCAGGATCTTGGCCCTCAAGACCTTGCTGCATCCATGGCCCTCCAGTGCCTTCCAACAAATGAGTATTCACCTTTGTGCACCTGTCCTAGGTCCTCTCACCAGAAGAGTTAGGCTAAAATAAGACTCCCTGCCATTACTGGACGCCATAGCTTGGCCAGAGAGAAATCTGAATCTTGTTAGGGCATGTGTGGGGAAAAAAAAAAAAATCAAAGATGGGAAGGCTGTGACTTTTATAGACATGGAAACAAACTTAGCCTTAACGGCAACAACAACAAACCTGGTAGAATGTAGTCCGCTATTCAACGTGTGATCCCGGAGCTTTCTTCCTCACACTCTTCCTCCTCCAAACACTGGGATGATGCTTTTTGCCCCTACTTAACTTTGCACCCCCAGGGAGAGAGAGCGCCTCTCAGCGAGTTAAGGCAGTTTTTCCAACTACACAATGTGAAAAATGAAAACAGACATTTCCTAGTATGGGAAGGTATGAAATAGCATTTTTTGAGCACCTACTACATGCCGGGCCCTGCGAAAGCACTTCACTTTCAATCCTTACAGAAGGTACCATTATTATGTCCACTTTTGCAGGGGAAGGAATGGAGACAGTACCTTCCCAAAAAGCATACAACTCACAAGGGGCCAAGCTAGGCTGTGAACCTGAGCAGTCAACTGTGGATTTGATCAAGCAAAGCGCCTTTCAGGGTGGCACAGCCTGGCAAGGTAGCTGAGAGCCAAAAAGGCTGAGAGGAGCCCGATTCACATCTTGTAAAGGTGAAATCCTTAGCCTTCGGTCTCCATCAGCTGGTCCCCCTCACTATGGCCCTACCTGTGTGCTGGGGTTTGGCCCCAGCGTCTACTCTCATCCACTTGCTGCAGGCTGCCAGCCCATGGCCACTGCCCCTCTCTTCCGCGACCCCTCCCCCCGAAAAAGGGAAGGAAGTGACATTTGACTCCTTGCACGCACCAGATGCTGGGATTGGCCCTTCACACCCTTTATCTCATTTAATCGGTGCGACCTCCCCACCCCCCACCATGAGGTTGGTTTTATTATCACCATTTAATGGTTGAGGAAACAAGAGGCCAAATAGTTCAATAGCTTGCTTCTGTCTCCCTCCAGAGCCTATAATCTTTTCACTGACTTGTGCTGCTTCCACTCCAGGCCTGAAAGGCAGGCTGAGGTTTCACTAAGGAGTATTTCTGAGGTGCTCTAAAATCAGTATCTCAAAAAATAAGAGGCCAGGCCCTTGACTGGCAACAGATTCTCATGGGAAAAGCCCTTTTCAAAGGGAGCTTTTCTTTTGTAAATTAGAATCTTCTGAAAAATAATGAATCCTGCCAAACCTACAACAGAGTAGTTTGATCTAAAATTCACCTAAGAAAAGGTTTCGTTTCTATTTCAGAAACGATGGAAAAACCAAAGATTGGTATAAGACATGCTACATGGTGTTGGCTACCAGAAGACGGAATTTAAGGAGTGTGGAGTCCGAAATCCGACTGGAGACGGGGCGCGAATTCTTCCTTCCCCCCCCAACCCCCGCAAGCCTCCAGCGCGGGCCCCAGGACAGGGCTGGCTGCTCTAAAGTGTCAGGGGCACCTCAGGTTTGTTCCGCAGCTAGCAGATGTCAGGACTTCCCTCTCAGGAGGGTGAGAGGAGCCTGAACAAATGTAAAGAAACGGGAATTAAACTCTTTTCATGCCTGGTTATAATGAGCGATGTCTGGGGACTCTTTGACAAGGAAATTAAAAATCTTCTGCGGTTCATGGTTTAGTGAAAAGAACACTAACTTTCAAATCAAGGGTTGGCTCAACCTCTTACCAGCTGTGTGACCTTGAACAATTGGCTGAACCTCTCTGTGTTTCCGTAACTTGCCTGGTATTACTCTCACTATGAGGATACCAGGAGGATGCAGAGGGCCAGGGAACCTCACGCCTGGCACATAAAAGTCACTGAATAAATGTTGGACCGCACCCTCCCTTCCTTGGGCTAACCTAGCAGAACAGAGGCCCCAGAGTCCCTAGAGCAGCGGTTCACTGTGCAAAGGCTCACCCAGGACACACTTTGCAACAAACGTTTCCTTGCTCTGATGCAGTAGGTGAGAGGGGACACCTGCAGGCCCACGACAGGCCGGATTCCTAAGGCCCCACTTGGAGGAACAGCGCCCAAGACCTTTCTAACAGTGCACCTGTCGGGGACAAAACCACACTTGAACTGTGCCTCTCTAAGTCAGACACATGAAGAGACATTTTCTCCTCTCCTCATCTGTCTGCATCGGGGAGGGTGCCCAGCAGTCCCCCCCCGCTTCATTCCAGAGTGTTTTGGGTGACATTGGGGCACAATGGCCGGCAGAGTGTCCTGCCAGCTCCCTAGCACCATCCCTGTCTGGCCAGATTTATGCCATCAGCTGCTTCCAAAAACCTAAATCACGTCTTAGACATGCTGTGTAAAGGGGACCTTGAGGCAGAAAAAGTTAAGTGGGAAATGGAATCACTCTGCGGCAATCAAAGCCCTCTGAAATGACTTCTACTTCTCCTCAGTATTCTAAAGGAATATTCTTACCCACCTCAATGCCTGGGACGTTTTTCTGATGTTGCTCTTTAGGAAACACACATCTAGGTATTAGTGAATGCCTGGAGTTATCCAGTCAAAAAAAAAAAAGTCTATATTTCATTTTGGCCAAAGATTTTTGTTTATTTGCTTAACAAAACAGCTAGTAAATTAACATAGTCGGCCTCCCTTACTTATTCTGTCTTTCATTCCCTCCTGACTGCTAGAAAGGAAAATAAACGGTCGCGAGTCCACGACACGCACAGGAAGATGAGGAGGAGGAAGAAGGGGGCCAGGGAGAGAATGTCAGAGTATAGATTCCTTCTTATTACAGAGGCAACACACAGGGTGTTTCCGTGTGTATGCAGCTGCAGACCACTTACAGATCCTGCTTATATTTCCAGATCTTCGTCTTGACTGGGGATTAAATCAATACACTGAAGCCAGAAGCACAAACCGAAAGGGACCACGTTAAATCTTTTCTGTGGATGCAATCACTCCAACCACGCACCTGTCGGGCAATTGAGCAATGCACTAACATCGCCAAGTGTTCTTAAGTTATCCACCTGATCTGTTGGTTAGCTGGTCAGCTGCCACATGCTGGCTAACCCAGGACTCTAGTCAGTGTCTATGACAAGGAAACGCAGAGGTCCTAAGGACAGCAAAACAAAACCAAACCGGCCTGTGAGACTCACTGAAGTCACAGAGATAGAGTCCATCTCCTAAGAACCTAGAATTTTTCTTCCTCTCCCTGTCTCCTCCCCCTGCCCTCTCTCCCCTCTTGTTCTGGCTCTCATATTCACACATGCTAGTTTTCCAACAGAAATTCCTCTTGTCCCAAAATGCCAAATTCGACGCCAACTACTTCTCTTTTGTTCAGCCCCAGTGCCTTCTCATATCCATCCCTGAAATCACACCCTGAAGCCATCACTTGTTGCTGCAGGACAAAGGCAAGCATGGAAAAGAATATAAAATGAGGTCTGTGAGTTCTCCGAAAATTTCAGACGAAATCTCTGCGTGGTAGTCAAGCAGAGAGCTCCCCCTAATGACCAGCTCAGGAAGGGAAAGAAAGAGCCAGAGGTTTCCTAGGGGCTGCGTTTCCGCAGACGGAAAACAAAACAGGCCACTTATCAAAGGTTGATCCTGTTCAAACAAGTCTTGCCCTCCTTGTACCCTCTCCACTGCCACCCCCAAATTTCCCTCCCATCGCCAGCAGCCTCAGTGTTAAGAGTCCCACTTGTCAAGGCCACCTGCTGGGGTGCCCTGTCCCCCCCCCCGCCTCGCCCCCAAGGAAAGCACGTGCCCCGGGGCACGGTGAGGGTCTTTCACACGGAACCTGGCTTCGATGGCGTCTCCTTGTCACGAGTGCCAGCCTGTCATGGTGGCCTCTTGGGAGCTGTTTGAAAAATTATAGCTGTGGTCCTGAATTAAAGCATTACATTTCTCCTGAAGGCCAGCTATTGGCTGATCCAGTGCCAAGAAGGCACTCTTCGAAGTGTCCTCCCTTGTTTCTTTAAATCGTTACTAATCCTCTGGCTGAGAAGCAGCCAGCAAGTCTCACTGGGGATTTGTTTGCTCACTGATAGGGCAGGCCCCCGATATCTGCTCTGCTCAGGAGCACCTTGAGAACCAGAGAACAGCAAGCAAGAGCAGCTTGCACATCAAAGGAAAACGAGTGTCATTGAGTGAAGCTCCCAGAAGCCTCCTCATCCCAGCCAGAATAAATGAGGATGTGGCCCCCGTCTAACCTTCTTCTGCCCCTCATCCTCTTTCGGACCCGACCCCAAGCCGATCGGTAAGACCCAAACCCCGCCAGGGGGCGCCATCTCCCACGCCCCAGATGTGGAGTATTAGCCCCAGGCCTCTTCTCCACTCCAGCTCCCCCCGCCCCCCCCCCAGGACATTCAGAACAGTCACCACTCCCGGAATTGCCCTTAGGACCCAACGTGACGAATGCACGAATCCGGAGGTGGCAAACCGGAGGCCAAATCGGGGCGGTCAGAGAGATTTTTTTTTTTAAGAGAGTGCGGTGTTTTCAAAAAGTCTGAATTATCAACGTTTCAATATCAGGAGACTCCTTATATTAATCCTTTTCAAAAGAAGGCAAACCAGCTGCCTGGAGCCCAGTGACACACAGTCACACGGTCCGAGCCACAGCTGACCCAAAGAGGAGCCTGGATCTCACGGCTCCTGTCCAGCTCCTCACTCACCTCACCCCCCACCCCCAGTCGGCGACCCTCCCTCGAGCTACTGGCCTGGCCCCTGAGGCACTGTGTTTGCAACCATGAATTAATCAGATATATAACACATTAACACAGATTAGTTTACTTGGCACCTCTCCCAGGTAACATCTTAACCCAGTTAAAATGCCTGTCTACAGGAGATTCCTAAGAAGTGATTCTAATGAAATCTGATAATGGGAAGGTCAATGGGGGAAAATATTCTAGCTTCAGAAAGCTTTTCAGCACCTTCTAATTTCTGAGTGACAGTTGGGTACTTGCCACATTTTCAACATAGGACCCACTTTGTACTATCTGGTTGATTTGTTCAAATTCGTTCCACATGAGAAATAAAAATAGAGAACATAGAGTAACCTTAAATCCTTTTTGGAACGAAGCAGTCTGCATCAATAAATACAAAATGTTGAGATGGGCCTCAAATTGGGGACTGAAAGAAATCAGAACAATTTGTTTGTATTTTTTCTGTGTTTTCCTTCTGATTGGTTTTTAAAGGACTCCATATCTGTAAGTTAAAGATGTTGTCTTCAGACAAATGTTGGGTTGTTTTCAGCTAAGAAAAAAAAACCCAGGCAGACCAGGAGTTATAACAATGACAATCACAGGGTTCAAATGCAGACAGCCAATGCAAAATTTTCCAAAGTAGAACTTTGAAAATTATTTTGGAAAAGAAATTGCAAGCCTACTGTTTTACCCTTTGCTCCTTAAAGTAAGTGCTTGGGGGCGCCTGGGTGGTTCAGTCAGTTAAGCATCCAGCTCTTGATTTCAGCTCAGGTCATGATCTCAGGGTTGTGAGATCAAGCTCCAAGTTGGGCTCCATGCTGGGCGTAGAGCCTGCTTAAGATTCTCCCTCTCCCTCTCCCTGTGCCCCTCCCCCATCCACCTTCCCCCTCTGAATGCACTCTCTCTCTCTAAAAAAAAAAAATAAAAAATAAAATAAAAAGAGTTTGGTTGGATGGGTTTATTTACTCAGTTGATAGAGATAGAAGTAAGTAAATATAACTATAGACATTATAATACTATATAGAAAAAACAAGTCCTATGTTCCGAGGATAGAATCTACCAAATCTTCATTGTCTCCCTCTAAGTCTCCAGCCCAGAACTCAACACCCCAGGAGCATGCTTAAATACTTGATGCCTGACTGTGTCCATGAAGCCATATTTCTCAGCCTATTATACTACAACTTGTCCTATTTTACCTGAAGGACTTTTCCAATTAGAATGTTGTAATCAGAAGTTAATCAGGCAGAACATTCATAATACTGTCTATAATTTTACCAGAAAAAATATATTTGTTCCACATATTAGACTCTTTTTTTAATCTCTCTACCTTTTACAGCTTTATAGAGCTAAGTTTTTTAAATTTAAGACAAAATTTTAAAGTATAAACTATAAAAATGCTGTAAAATAATTTTCATAAAAATTACTAGAAAGGTATCCTTGATTTTTAAAAACTACCTTTTTGAATCCTCTACCTGGGCAAAACCTTCATTGACCCAAGCACTCAACTTAGCAGATCATATTTTTGTAATTTTATCAAAAATAAGCAACAATAAAAATTGTTCATTGGAAATATAATTTTTGAACAGGATGAATAATTCAACTTCTACATCTTTCCAGACAGCTAAAGGACTACCTAATAAGCAGTCATGATTAAAACAGAAACCTTTCAACACTGAAAGATAATAAAATCTCAGACAATACCAGAAACTTTGAGTTTATCTATTCTAACACCCTTCATTTCATAGGTGAGGAAACAAAGGCAGCGAGTGCTCAAGTGAATTGTCTAAGAAGTTACACCGTCTCTTAGAAGCAAAAGCAAGTATGAGTTCTGGTTTGGTGTGCTCACCATCATTCCAGGCCTTAGTGGGGGAAGATCCAACAGCATGGAATATTCTGCATTAAATTAAGGCAACCAGGAGAGTTCATAAACACCCCTTCCCAATAATGGATTCTAGACTTTTTAAGACTTTAAATTTTTTTTAGTGTTTTTCTAAACATTTCTTGTGAGAGAGAAAGAGAGAGCATGAGTGGTGGGAGAGGGGCAGCAGGAGAGGGAGAGAGAGAATCTTAAGCAGGTTCCATGCCCAGCGCAGAGCCCAACACAGGGCTCGATCTCACAACCCTGAGATCATGACCTGAGCCAAAATCAAGAGTCAGACGCCCAACAGACTGAGCCACCCAGGCACTCCAAGCCCTTCTTATAAGAATTCACTGACTACACCAAATGGCCTTTTAGAAACATGAGCACTTGTTGATTCAACCAGCATTTATTGTCACACTTTCCAGCGTGCACAGGGCCCCAGACTAGGCTCAGAAAGAATGACAAAGAAGCATTTGCCTGCCCTCCAGAAGCTTCCAATCTCTTAGAGGAGAAAAGAAATAAATGTGTGAAATAGTTAACAGAAAATGTAAAGAATCACACCAAATCAATGGTAGAGCAAAGTGTTACGGGATTAGCCAAAGAGCAAGACCAAATATGGCCAGGTGGCATCAGGAGACACCCTTCATGGAAGCTGATGTTTGAAAGAAACTGGGTTAAACCATTAAGGGGGGGGGGGCAGAATGTGGAGGAGGGAAGGCGGGGGAAGGGAAGAAAAAGCAGGCCTTCAAAAGACAGCCCCACTGCAGTAAAATATCTCTGACTAATCTGCTTTTCCCCTTCAAGCCATTGCTATAAACAATTACAGGATCTTAAAAGAACCAAAATCACCTCCTAACCTTGACCCCTAGCGTTTTCTGATTTCTGGCACTCATGACTCTCCTTCTCCCTGTGCAGGCCCCAAAAAGCAGTACCTTCTGAGCTCCCTTTTGTGCCATGCCGCCGTAGTACCCCTTAGTGGGGCACAGAATTATGGAAGGCCAGTAGTGTGTTTCTGGTAAGATGGAGTCCCAGATCCAAATTCGTGGTCCTGCTTATGGAGGACTGTCCAGTTACCCCTGGGAGAGGAGAGGGTTGATTTCCAGAGAACCCCCTCCGTGGAAAGGAGAGTTGGTCCCTCTGCACAGGCACAAGATCTGGAACTTCCTCTCTGGCGTCAGGACAACCATGAGCCAGTTCCACCTAGCCAAGGGGCAAAAAACACCACTAGTGATACCTAGCCATGCCACCGGCACTGTTCACACACAGCTCCCTTAATCCTCAAAGCAAAACCGTGAAGTGGATATACCATCATCCTGGTTTATCACCTACAGAAACCAAAGAGGCAGCAATAACATGCCCAGGGTGATACCAGTTAGTGTCAAGGCTGGAATGTGAAGTCAGGTGCGCCCCAGCACTTTGCTCAGGATTACCACCTCCCTGAGGTTCCTCAAGGTGTGAGGGAAGCAAGACTAGGGACGTATTCCTTTTTGTCAGAGCTCTGATTCTCCGTTAAACCTAGCGGGGCTTGGCATCAATGAGTGGCTGAGTGATTCAGGAAGAGATTCCTGCTGATTACTGGAGGGAAGCTGGACCCAGGGGTAGCCTGACAAATTGTGGACTCTTGAAGGTGAGGTCCAAGCCATTGTTCCATCCCCTGTGGCACTTGGGACGGCACTTTTCCTGTCCATCCACCGCCAATCTCAGTAGTTGCTTAAAATAATGAATCTGCTCCAAAACTTTGCTTCGGAGTATACTCATTTTATCTACACTAACCTTTCCGCTTGCCTTTTTCTCTCTGTCTTTTTTTTTACTGGAATGAAACAAGATGGTGGTGACTTGCAAAAATTTGACTTCAAGACCACTGTCAGAAAGGTTCATACTGGTGTTGTGTGTGCTATACACAAGGGGTGCCCAGCAATTTCTGGTGTGGCAAAGGTCTGTGGTAGAATGAGGAGCGCATTGATCATTTGTAGAGTCTGCCCTGAACAAAATTCTTTCCTTGGAATGGATCATTGAATTCAACATGGATTCCGGTTCAGGCTTTCTCGCCAGACCCAATAATCATCAGGCTGGTCGAGAGGCACCAGGGTGTGTCCTGAGATTAGATCAATATCCTAGAAAAGCCAGGACTGCCATCAGGACAACAGAATTTTGCTTGTTCTGCATACGTTTAGATGATCTTTTCCCTTTCCCCCAAATTTATCCCAAAGGAAATGAAAATCCAAGTATCATGAAAGAGATAACAATATTCTACCGGGTCAAAAAATGACTTTAAAAACAAATGCTGACAAGCTATTTACAGCTCAACTTTCCACACAGATAGACAGTACATGTAACAACTTAGTAAGGTCATAATGCTGAAGTTTGGCCCTAAATTGTGCTCCCATTAATGTATCTTATATTCTGCTCATAAAATCTCTGAAGACATGGGGTCTCTGAGACCCCATGTAGGTATAGTTACTGCTATTTCAGATAAACCTGTAATAAAGTTAATCAGGCACACATTTAACAACATACACGTGGTAATTGTTATGGCCTTGCATAGTAATTGGACATTAAGACTAAATGGTTCACATAAATTATAGAAAAATGGAAAAGTCGCATTACCTCTTCCTCTATACCACTGTCTCCCAAATGCCTGTGCAGACCACCTATATCCAAATCATCTGGAGAGCTCTTTGAAATTCTAAATTCCTGACCTCCTTCCCCCGGGAGAGTCAGATTCAATACATTTGTTATATAGGGAAGCTTTGCATCACACCAAGGGTCTCAAGTTCAAGCACCTTCACAAGCAAGACAAGTAAATTTGTGTACAGGACAATGTCTTTCGACAGAAGTAAGTGTGTGTATAAGGAAACAAATGTTCCAAAGGCATTTACTCTGAGAATGTTTTTTAAGCTACTTTATCTTTATTTATTTTGAGAGAGAGAGTGTGCACATGCACAAGGTGGGGGGGGATGGGGGTGAAGTGGGCAGAGCAGAGGGAAAGGGAGAGAGAGAATCCTAAGCAGGCTACACACCCAGCCCAGAGCCCGTTGCGGACCTCGGTCCCATGACACGGAGATCACGACCCTAGCCAAAATCAAGAGTTGGACACTCAACTGACTGAGCCACCCAGGCGCCCCTGAGAATATATTTTAATACTCTTAGCCGTTTCTGCCACCCCTTCCCTACCTTGCACCCCTGCAAGACACATCTCTGTACTAAATTGAGGCTGACAGTTTGCAAACTCTGTGGATTATACCAGACTTCCCATATCTTAAGGGTTTACATTTGCTGCTACAATGAAGTAGAAATGGTATACAGAAGCCCTTCATACATTGCAGCTAATCCTAAGTCACTGTTTATTATTCACATTCGTTCATTTCATTCACTAAATCTTCATTGGACATCTAATACGTTTCAAGTGCTTGCCTCAGCACAAGAACTACAACATTAAATAAGATGAGTAGCTCACAGTATGGAGGGCTGTGTTTCAAAACAATTCTGATGGTCAGAAGTGCACAAAAATATTCCTTTAAAACCAAGCACAAAACTGATTTCTCACTGTCCAAGTGCTAAGGGAACAGATCTCTAGGAGAATCTATTTTGAAGTATTCCTCCCCCATCTCCCACATCCCAATATCAACACAGAGGACAGCCCAACATCTGAAACTGCAACTCTCTGAAGCAGACGTTACCTCATGCTACCCAGCTTCCTTGTTCAGAGTGGCTCCAAGAGAAATGGGGCTTCCAGGACATTCCATCCTGCAGGCCGTTGGGTGATGTATTTGAAATGGCCCATTTCTGGAGCTCTCTAATGAGTGACATTTATAGGGTGTCTTCTTCCTCAAATGAAAAGATACTGAGGTTTCTTTTTATCTTAGGCTCCCCCAGCCTGTGCTTAGTGTTTATATGGCCAAAATGTTGAGCAAGTCACTCAATTCCATTTCTTCGCTCACTCTTTCGCTACTGAAATGCAAACTCCCCTGGGTAATTCCAGGCAGTTTCTTTACCCAGAGATCATCTCTGGCCACAGAGCAGCTCAGCTGCAACCCGCGTTGTGTGTGCTGCATAATACTGTAACATTTTCAGAGTCAGGGAAGATTTATTCAGTGATCAACAGCTTCAGCATCCTGAATCACTCCAGAGACAGTCTGTTAAAGAGGGGACCTTGAGGGAGCTGAAAATGTAAGCAAGAAGTGAAATAATCCTCTTTCCCTTTTAACCCCTTAAGCCCTGATAAGGAAATCACATTTGGTTTTTTTTATATATGCATAGGGTAAAATGTCTAGCAGTAAATCCCTCAAAATATTAAGAGTACTTATCTGTAGAAGGTGAAATTAAAGGTGATTTTTATCGTTTTCTTTTGGCTAATCTAAGTTTTCTACCATAAACTTTAACTCTGTAGTAAGAAAAATATCTTAAGACACATATTTATATACTGTTCTTCCAAAAGATCTTTCAAGGGGAAAAAAAAATACATCATTAGCTATCTCAGGAACTAGGTCAGAATTGGGAAGACTAGCACACTATTCGCCAAAAAAGATAGAGTGGTTAAATATAACCAGAAAGTAAAGGCTTACAGAGCTCTTAATATTCAAAGTCAATACAAGTCAGGAATTGCTAATAATTTTTATTTAACACTACCCACTGGACCAAAGCTATTCACCTTATCCCAGTTTGCTTAGAAATTCGGAAATAAAGATGTCCTGAGAGTGTGAAAAAACTAGAGTGTTGTCTACACAACTCTCTAAGACCCTTCAGAGTGAATATCCAATCTTCCCTGTGAACATTACAGGAGAAATGGGCAAAATGGCCTTGTTGGTAATTTAATAAAAACCAAAGAGGCAGATAACGGAATTCTCTACCTACCCTAGTCTGTCCACTTTGGGAACACCAATGGTTTCGTGGCTGAAGGAAAAAGCAAGCCACAACTTGAATGATTTTTGAACTCAAGATCAAGGTGAGATATATCTCTTAGAAGTACAGACACATCTTCCCTCCCATTCCTGTGGTCAGGCTGTATCCATGTGCACAACTACTTCGATAGAATTCAGGTTTATTAAAACAACAAACTTACTTATTTAACCAGTTTGGGGCATTTGCTTACCTGATGGCAGGATTTTTAACTTTTTTGTCATTTGACCTCACATACACACAGCCAAAACCAAAATGCCTGGGAAAATGTAGCTTAGAACGAACAGGGAAAACAGCCACAAATAGACCAGGTAGGCAGACAGCAAGCAGAGGACATTGTGAACAAAGACCACCCATTTGATTAAAAGGACGGGGCCAGATTTCAGATGGTGAGAAACCCTATGAGTGCGCAGGTATCGCCAGACAAACCTGCATATGTAAAACTACTAGATAATTACATCCACGGGCGCCTGGGTGGCTCAGTTAAGCGACTGCCTTCGGCTCAGGTCATGATCCCGGAGTCCCGGGATGGAGTCCCGCATCGGGCTCCCTCCTCAGCAGGGAGTCTGCTTCTCCCTCTGACCCTTCCCCCTCTCATGTGCTCTCTCTCTCTCTCTCATTCTCACTCTCTCAAAATAAATAATAAATAAATCTTTAAAAAAAAATTACATCCACGTCAGGATATGAAGGAGGATATTTGTTACTTTCAGTCTAAAAGAATGTCTCACTATGTCAATTATGCTTCAGTTAAAAGAAAAAAAACTCACAATAAGAAAACACTGAGCCTAGATCCCTCTATTAAACACAGTAAAAATTAAATATAAAACTGTTATGAAAATTCTAATTAATTGTTTTCACTGAAGTAATAACTAACTTTGACTACATAGAATAAAAAGCACTCTTGAATTAACTCACTATTCAGTTTTTACCAGGCAGACATTAGCTCCTGCTCGGTCCTTAACTATGACGTATACAATCAATCAACTCACCCAGACAGTTTAAAATGCAGATGTCAAAGCTTCATTTTTTTTTCTATCAGTAATTGTAAGAAAGAAAAATAAAAGTAAGAGTTAAAATGTTTAAAAAACAGACAAGGCAAGACAAAGGAGAGATCCCCATTTCCGTAGAATTATTGTGCTTTGATGAAATATACACTTTTCTCAAGGCAATTTGCTCTTTGACCATCCCATGAACCTTCCCTCCTCATGGGCGAATCGTGCAGTATCTCTTGATCTCAACGCTGCACCAAGGGCAATGCTTAGAATCAGCGTGCCTTCTGAAATAGGATGAAATGAAGATTTTAAAGCTAGGTACTTATACTAGGTGGTTTTAGATTTTTAAAATACCTTTAAAGGTATGTTTCACCAATATTATCAGATTCGATGTTACTTTCTGTTTTTCTAATCACATCCCATAATGAATTTGAATACCAATTTAAGATTAATTTTTTTTAATAAAGAAAGAAAAGAAAAACGGAGAGAGGGAAGGGAGGTGTCACTTAAGAAAAATGCACACAGAGACCAGGGCTTCTCCTGGACGGTAGGAGACCATCACTGATGAGAATGAGGCCTTCTCTTTCTCTGTCTCTCTCTGTCTCTGTCTCTCTCTTTCGTACACACACACACAGACAAAATAATTGAGAGATGTCATCATGAACAATTCCAAAGATATGCATTTATTCATTTCTGAATGCTGTATGATTTCATTTTAAGGACAGTTAAATATGTATTTGCATTAATTGATATCTGCTTTTGTGTGAGGTGTTCAAGCCAGAGAAATTCTGCAGATGTACTTTTGATTCTATGTACTTTTGCCACCAAATGTACTTCTGATTCTATGAAATCACATCAAACATATCCCCTGAAAGGCACTCTTGATCTTCTAGATCTGCCGTATAAATTTCCTACTTAATCGGGATCTTAATGAGATATTTTTTTTGCCTGTTTCTTACTTCTTGTCCCAAACAAGCTATTTTGGACACACGCATTTCATTCATATACTAAGCTGTGACTCTAACTTGAGCATAAGCATGTTAATAAATAATACCTCTTCTTGTCAGCTTTAGCAAATATGTGTTAGGTTACAATATTTCCTCTTCTTTCCATCGGTCCACTTGGCAACCCTCTCATCCAGCAGCAACACACAGCCGAATGAAACCACTCCAAGCATTGTCCTTAACCAAGACACACGGCAGCATTTCACTGTTAGGATGGCAGCATTGGGTGACCTGTGGTATAGCCCTCAGTGAAGTGAAAACCATTTCACTAGCTGTCTCTTCAACTGTGACAGGTCTTAGTCAAAAAACCAGCGAGTGTGACCTGCCGATCACAAGAATGAGAGGCCCAAGGGCCATATGTCACACGATTCTACAGCCCCTTCTGACTTCCAGTGTAAGTAATTCCCAATCAGCCGGCTCCTCTCGCCCATGAGCTGCAAACACAAGAGTTTTTCCATCTACTCCTGCAATTTGTTTGGTCATGGACTTGGGAGACTTCAATGTGAAACTTATTTCCCTGGCGGTATCTGTCATTGGTGGAGATATGTGATTATCGGTCTGCTAGGTCCACAATTCCCCAGAAAAGATCATTGATCCAAATCTGGGAGAGTAGCAGAATCTGTGTGCGGCCCTGGTGGAGTTTTGCTCTCACCACACTCCAGGAAATGTGGCCTTGGAGCAGGGAACACATTCCTCCTCGAATGGAAACTAGGCTGTTGACCTGCTAAGCTCCCACACAGAGCAGCCGTCTCTCATCCTCACCACGCAAGCTGCCAGCTCCAAGCTTCAAATGAGAAAATGAGGTAAGAAACACTGATATATATATATATATATATAAACCACTGTACACAAGTCGTTACTACTTTTACTACTAATAATAACATCAGACACTACACTTTTGCAAACGGGTACCTGGTCTGCTTCTCCCAAACTGGTCTACAGCATGAAAGTGCTTGGGTTTAGAGAACACTATGGTCTTGATAGCCAAAAGGATTGGGAGATAGCTGCTCCCCGCACTTATCACCCTGTTCCTCATATTTACCCCTCAATCTGACTAACACAGTCTGTTAGAACTGCCTAGAAGGCTTTGACCTAGAAGTTCAAAACACAAATGGCCGGACTCCACCTAAGGAGTTACTGATTCAGCAGACCCAGAGTCAGGCCTGAGACGTGGCGTTCCTAGTTAAGTTCCTAAATGATGCTGGCCTTGTTTGTCCAGAGACCATTCTTTGAGAATCATGGCTATAACGAGCACTTCACTTAGAATATTAATAGAGATGTGGGAGAAGTAAAAATAAATGAGTGATATGGAGAAAATGTGGGTGGTGGGAGAAGAGGGGATCCCAAATGGTTGTATTAAAGGATTACCAGCCTGTCAGATACACAGATCATCTGGTTTTAATCTCATTTGCAGGTGAGTTAACTGGAGGCTCGAGGTGATCATGCCATTTACCCAATGTTGTGGGGCTGACCCATCCATACGCAACTAGACCTGAAATCCAGTTCTCTTCTATTCCAGTCCTGTGCCTTCTGGTGCAACATTGCCAGCAGTGCGGGTTCTCGCTATGTTTGACAAGGAAAGAAATTTCACACTTGATCTCTTTTTTAAAAAGTGCTCAGGTAACCTACTTTAATCACTCGAACTGAATTGGGAGGACAGAAGAGGAAGCATCGTGAAATAAAATACGGTCCAGCCATGCACAAATAGGTTTTCAAGGAAAGGCAAATTTACTAACCAGGTCAGGTGACTTAATACTTGACCTGGCACTGATTTTGAAACTCGCTGCTTGGTGTCTTGAGGTTCTGGGGGAGCCCCATTGCCTGCTTGATTTTTTACCGTATCGGCTTTCGGCGTGCATTCTGGTTTTCACTTGAGTCTGGCAGAGATGAAGGCTGCACTTGCACTAGAAGCATGGACCAGCTCCCAGGACAGAATGGAAATTTTCCACTCTCTTTTTAGGAACATCTCCACTTTAAAACTGCCTGGTAACTGACCAGCTGCCGCCCAGGGCTGTTTAATCCTCTCCCTTTTGGCCCAAGAGCATAGAACCTTCCCTCGCTAGTATGTTGCAAAGATTCTGAAGAAGAGAAAGGAGAGAAAACCATTTAACTGAAAGTCTGTGAGTGGACGGCCAGCATATTCAGCCGTCATTGTGTGAGAAATAAATGTACACGAATTTGTTCTGAATTCGAAAAAACAAAAATGGAAGACATGGGGCTACTCCTCATATTGTTAAGTTAGTTGGGTTTCTATAGTCCTGCACTTTGGACATAATAGGCCCTTGATAAGTGTATGTTGACTTTGTTGAATTTTAATGGCACATCCTGTTTGGGAGAGCCAACATCACCCAGGGCCATCTGAAAGAGGAGAGAGCAAGAACTCACAGACATCACATGGAGATGTGGTGAATTCGGAGTACTGAGTGTATTTCTTTCTGGTAGCATACATAGTCACATTTCAAGTATTGGGAAATAGTGTCCATGTTAGTAGTGAGGCAATTCTAGAAAGATCTAGAAATAAATATTCCTACCCATCTCCAACTTAGTCACCACTCCTAGTCCCAGTAATGAAAACAACAATGGTGTCGGACTACAGTTTGGTTAACATAGATTTGTTAGAGTGTTGTTTATCTTTGTCTCACTGGGCTTTCCCCTGCAGAAGTACTGAACTCTAGCCCTTGTTTCAACTCACCTGCTGGTCTTAGGAAAGACGGGAAGATGAGAATGGGAGCAGGGATGCGCTGGTTGAACAGCCAGCCCTCCCAGGGAACGGGTGCTCTGACTTGCTATGTTTGCCAATTTCTCTGGTGTAAATACTCCACCAAAGTCAATTTAAGCCTGTCAGCAATTTAACGACTGACTTGCAAAATTTCTGACAAAAACGAGCTCTCGTGAGCTGCTACAGGCCCGAGCCAGCGCACCAATGCATAAGCAGAAATTACATGTCACAAAATTATCCCATACTAAACTAAACTGGCAGGATTTTCTCCACCTGTAGGGAAAAGAAAGAAAGAGAGAGAAAGAACATTGGCGTGGTGGAAGCAGACACAACTGTTCTAGGAGTCAGGTAACGTGAATTGTGGTTATTTGCCGACAGCCAGATAGGTAAATGGGTCAAGAACAGGCAGAATCAACGAAAATGACATGAACTCAGAGTGACTGGAGGACGTAACAGGGCTCTGGCGATTAGTTTACAGAAGCTAAAGAGAAGCCTCAGTTGTCTGTTGTAGTATGATAATATTGGAACATGTTACCTAAAGGTCAGGGTTTCAGACTTCCGATCCCGTGATCCCACAAATTCCGCTAGTACCCTGCCCTAAGTTACCAAGGACAGTATGATACAGTATGACCTGTGTTCCCAAGACCTAAAGGAACAGTGGGGTGTGACAAAAAGCACTCGCTTAGGAGTGCAAGGCCCAATATAGTCCTTGTCCTCTATTGAATGACTCTGGGAAAATCATGTAACTTTTCCATGTTTCAGGTTGCCTCATTTATAAAGTAAATAATCCCCTGAAGTTCCTTATGGCTCTAAAATGCCAGACTTCTAAGTGAAATCTTTTACAATCACTTCAGTTGTTTTGAGTTTAAAACTATGTTCGCTGCAAAATACTGGTAGGAAGAAAAGCCGGCTTGGATACAACACAATTGTCATTAGGGCTTTAGCACCAGAGCTGAGCTCACCACTCTGGCAGAATTGTCAGTGAGAACCAATGTCAGGGACAGGGCAGGGAATGCAGCAACTTGCCTTTTAGTAATTTCAGTAATGGAGGACTGGAATTGGCCTCTGAACTTCTCCACAGCCACCCCACCGCTGTTCCTGTTAACGGCCTGCACCGCAGACCACACAAAGGCCACTCCTCCCCAGAGCCCACAAAGCATGTCGAGGCTGGCCTTGCTATTTGAGGTCCACACAGGCTCCTTACCAATGCAGGTAAAGTGTCCTCCTTGGCACAAGGTGCTAATTTTACAAGATGATCTGGAACAACCCTTTTATTACTCCAACTAGAAATTAAAATCATCAAAGATTCAGTTCTGTGCCTATTGAAAATAACATTCTACTCATTCCTGAACCTAGCGTGAAGTCTTCCAGAGACTTCTGACTAATGAATTCTCTGTGTGTGTATGTGTGTAAGCGTGCGTGTGAAAGAGAGAGCACTAGAGCATGTGAGAGGGATTGGGGGTGGAGGGAGGAGAGTGGAAATAGGGTCTGGAGAGCTGGGTATATAAGCCTGCAAGCTTGTGTGTATATAGATATCATTCCCAGAAAAGTGGTCAACAAATGGTTTTAAAAGAGGATTTGGTTTTGTCGGAATTCTAGATGGCTCCAAACATTCACAAGAGCAGCTTTAATCTAGAGTTCCTCAGGTATTACTAATTTGTGAATTAAAACCATAATTATTGAAGATTGATGTAGTATCTCCACCTCCCTGATTCAACATCAAACAATCAAATCTCAAATTTATACTTCGAAAACAATGCGAATAACCACCATATCAAGCATAATTACCAAGATTATGCTCTCCCAGGCTCTGTAAAGCCCCAAAATGAGACAGTCTACAAGAACACATGACTGAAGGCATAAGGAAGGAGGAGACATAGCCTCTGAACAGAAGTAAAGACTGCAAACTAAAAAGTCAGTTTTTGGAACTATCTGCCGTGTTTGATTTTTCCTGGAACCAAGAAAAAAAACCTAGCTTGGAGTCTTTGTGATGATTAATTTTTCTAAGAAAAAAGAACTTTATTTAAATCAGGCCCTTAGGTTGGCTGAGTGCGCGGAAGCCTTGCTCAGCCCGCAGATGTCTGTCTGGGCTGCCACATGGCAAGAACTGGCTCTGGGGGGTCTCAGGAGCCCAGCACAGGACCCAAAACTTCTGATTTTGGTGCAGGTTCCAAAACTCCCCGTCCCTTTCCAGTTCATTACAAACGCCTATTGTTTGCCATATTTATCTGCCATCACTGCTGTTTGTTAGCAAATGGAAAGAGAACTGCCAGGACTAAATTTCAGCCTGCCCTCCGAATAGTGCAAAGGCGCTACCGGAATTGCACGACAGATGGTCTTTGAATGATATACAGAACCTCTGCCCTTGGGCCCGCTTTGGAGGAGCTGTTTTGGATTGTTGCTCGTAAGAGTGGGAGGTTGTTGTGTGATATGTGATTATTCCATAATAATTTTAATTATTTTGCCTGTTTCCAAACAATAGTCTCAGCCTTTTTTAATTTTTACACTCACTGAGTTGTGACACGAGCATTCTTTTCTCTATGTTAGCAGGGATTAAAATCAAGCCCTGTATCCCTTCCCATTTTTCAAATAATCCATGTTTAAATAAATTACCTCGGTCTGGAAAACCAAGTTATGTGGCGTCCTCCTGGCGCGCGCGCACGCGCGCACGCGCACACACACACACACACACACACACACACACATGAGCAAGGAAAAAAAATTCCTTACTGTAGTGTCTGGTTTGAGATTGTCGCAGTAACAAGTTTCAAGAAAAGCCTGCTCTTTGCCTCTTTGGAGCGGGGCTCGGGCTAAGGGAGCTTCATTTACATGCATGTGGGGATCCCATCGGATCTGCTCAAAGGTACAGTCCGGCAGTCAGACAGCATCCGATACGCATGCAAATGAAGGTCCCCAAGTGGGGTGTAGGCTTCTGGAGATGCGGAAAATATGCCATCTCTGCCTCATCCAAATCCAATAGAAACTTCCGAATATTTTTCTAAAGCAGCGGGAGCCAACGAGAAGCAGATGCTAAACTTTCAAGGCATCCGAATGCATTTCTCTTTCCCAAATAAATGTATTGGCTGAGCCGTGGCCGACGAGGTTTGAGGTTAGAACCCGGGCTTTTAGGTTCTCAGCCCAGCGGGCCGGCGGATGCCAACTTGCGTGTCCCAGGGGTTCCGGCAGCAGCCTCCGGCTTTCACCTAAAGGGAGAACACCTTTCTGGTAAATGCCAAGGCTGCCAGGAACTGTATAAAAAGATAGAATCTACAGTGAGTCTAAACCACGGGAGAATCCGGGAGTGAGTTAATATTCATAAGATGGCCTTTTTACCGCACATAAGAATGTGTACCTCTACCTGGAGTTTGTTGCTTATGAAATTCTCCCCTACAGCTGAATTCTGCGTCCCCAAAGAAGCTGTGGTTCCAGTCTTACAGCCGAGAGCCAAAGCAAGCTTTGGATAATTTCCAAGCCGACTCGTCAGGCACCTTGGTAATAAGAAAGAAATCTTGCCTCTCCTTGGTCTCCAGCTAAGTGATATAGTTACCTTGAAAACAGGCATCTCTGATGAGTGGGGTTACTAGAAAAGAGAAGAAACAAAACTCTGACCCTGCTACTTGATAGAGAAATCCCCCATGGAGTCTTAAGTGCTTCCCAACAACTGTGGTTTTAATCCAATAACAGCCGCTCCTCTAACAGAGAGAAACCCAACTCACACAGCAGTTAATACCCAAATGAAATTCAGATAACTCCCACTGTGTTGACAAAAAGGATTGGAGAAACGTCCTCTGCTCCTTCCCAAGGAAGACGTGCCTTTGGTGAGATTCAGCCAGCCCACCCTCCCAGAGAACAGCCACACTGCTCTCCACCCCCCACCCTCCGCCACGAGACTGGTGCGCAGAGATTTCTGGTTATTCGGAGCACAGATTCTCAGAGAAAACATATAAATTAATGTTTGGCACCTCAAGGAGCCACAGCTACTCATCTTTCAAGGCACAGAGGACCGTCTAAGGGGGACTTGCCCAGCTTGCCGAGGTGTGGGTGCTTTTATAAGAATGCTATTGCCAAAAATTTTCATGAAGGCGTGTGATGGAAACTAACATGGCTCTGACAACATCAGCCATCCTACACATTGTAGATCTACGCTTTCAATCTATTTGACATGGGGAAACCCCACTTTAAACATATTTATATCTTATAATCAGTCATTGAGTTTCTATAGAGGTCAGGCCCTGTACAAGGTAACTTAACACATGATCTCTAACCCTTACAACAACCAGGTAGGTATTCATTGCCCTCATTAAATAATGCAAATGAGGAAAAAGTATCTCGTGTTGATTAAATGACTTCACAAAGGCAACATAATAAATAGCGAAGTCAGGATTTGAATCCCTATCTGTTTAATTCCAAGGACCATATTCTTTTCATTGATGTATGTATGTATGGGGAGAGGATTACTTTCACATATGGCACATAGCCTTGTGAAAATGAATGCAAATTTCAGCATATTTTGGATTACTGAAGGAGGAGCGTATGTATATCCTCAGTATCTGGTGTGAATTCTCAAAAAATACTTGTTAACTGGAGTATTCCTTTATAGACATACAATTGGCAAGTAAGCTTTAGTCTTAATCATATAAGCTTTACCTGCTACTTCCTTTTAGCCGTTTCACATGATGTTTACCCTGACTGGACTTAAATTCTGGGAAGTTTCCCTGGTTGGGTCAAAAGGATTCAGCCAACCCAGGTTCCAGGTGAGAGCAACTATCAGTACCCATTCCTGAGATGAATTCAGCAACTATCTAATAAAGACCCACAACCAGCTCAATTCTTCTGACAAAGAAATATGGTAAAAATAAATTAATTAATTAATTAAAATAAGAATAACCTCTTTTAAGCATGGAAAGTTCTGATAACCTCACTGACAAAAAAAATATTTTATTTATTGAGTATACAATAGGAAAAGGGGCAGATGATTCTACATTCAAATACCCAACTCCATTTTGTGTTTTGTAAATAAATTTTCCTGTGTCTTGGTATCTAATTCACACGATTTAGAAAATAATGCCATTTTAATACCAACGTGCATAAGAAATAACAGTTATTCGTTTCAAGACAACCACCGGAAGTTTCCATTCAAGATAAAAAAATAAATGGCCTAGATCAATAGCAAGATGACTATCACTGAAATAAATATATATTTAAAAGAAAAGCTATATTCAAATGTAAGCCATTTTGCCACATTTCCTGAGAGCTCCTTTTTTTAACATTAGCAGTCAAAAGTGTACCATCCTATCAGGACCCCAAAACCTCAATGGATGGCAAACTTAACAGTGAAAAGATTGCACAAAGTGCTTTTATTCTGATCCACTTGTGAATTAGGCTCAAGCATAAAGGAAAAATAAATGGGAATTAGAAGGCAACTCACAGAGGCATTGCAGTTGGGGAGAAAATACCACCATTAAGTCCCAAATGCAATTTACAAATACAGCATTTGAATTTTCTAATTGTTTCTACAAAAATGAGGCTAATGGAAATGGAACCAGCCATTTAATCATATACAATTTTGCTGACCAATGTCTCTGTACATCCAGTCCTGAACTCCTGCTCACATCTGTAACCTTGCCAAACCTTGAGTCCAAAATGAGAAATATTTTTCTATTTTGTTTTGTTCTGTTATCCACCGTGGGTAGGAATGGAAGAGGCTGGTGATTCCAAGTCCTCCATGTTTCGTGGTCAAGTAGGATCAATTTGATACAGCTGCCAGGGACATCTGAAGCAGAAAGGGGGCCCTAGAGATTATATGTGCCAGTAGTTCTCCAATCAACCAGGACCACACAGAATCCACTCCCCCACATTGTCTGCTGTTCTCACCTCCATGGCCTAACATGCCCTCTGCAGGGAATAGGGAAAAAGGAAGTCTCCGCTGGAAAAGCTGCCAAGCAAGTGATGTTAAGAATCTCTGAAACAGGTATAAATTATTATTTTCTACCAGAGATCCACGAATACACACTTTTGGATGACAATTTTTAAATGTTGCCGTAGACAACGCAATAGACCTCCCGAAGGCTTTTACCTAAGACTAAATACATATGTCCCGTCTGTTTGCAAAGTCCTACACGTATCACCCTCCCAAGAGTGAAAAGAACTCAGTTCAGTCTCATGAAATGAGTCATTCATTCATTCATTCATTCATTCATTCATTCCAGTGTTTGTTAAATGTCAGGGATGCCAAGTGGTGGTTATTCAGAGTCTATTCTCAAAAAAGCATACTGTCTGGTGGAGAGAAACACATGATAACAATTACAGTTCAAACTGAGAATTGGTATGTAACAAAAGTTCCCCCAGTTTGATTGTTCGAGTGCTTCCTCACAGAAGCTCCCCCCACTCAGACTTCCTTCAGCTTTCTCATGGAGGCCCCAGGCAATTCTTCTCTCGTCAGGCACAGCTTCTGCCATCACCCTTCTTCTGGAGTCCCGAGTCCCCCTTTGGCTCCTGCTTCTGGGCCATGGCAGGGCAGGCCGCTCCTTCATACCTCTCATTGCCCTCACCCCTTATTCTTCCTCCAAAATCTTCTTGACACCAAGGCCAGCCTGCAGCCTGTGACAGAGTAGGAGGATGCAACCCTCTCGTATCTGTGCTTTACCATGTGGCGGGTCCTACAGACATGCTACAGAATGTAGTGAAGGAGCACTTGCAGGCCTTCCTTACATACCTATGGGACTGAGGCCAGGGGACAAATCCAAGCCTCCCACGAGGTTCCTTGACCTCCTTGGAGAGGTCTCGAGCCAGGCATCCTGTGGTCCGTGCAGACCTTACCAGACCTGCTTGAAAATTAGAAGACAGAACCTGGGATTTCTTTCCCCAGGTCTCTTAGCCTCAATGTCAACACATTTTTGCGGGATCTCTCCCACCAGATCACAGACATGTCGTGACACAAGTGACGCCTTCTTCAGCTCCAGTGAGGGCAGCCCTAGTCGAGATGTGTAGGAAGTGCCATTGGAGCCCAGAAAAGGCAGCTGAATCTGTGAAACGTCACTGAGGAGATACAATTTGGAAGATGAATTGCACTTTACTAGACCATCATTGCGCATGTAGGAGGAGAAAGTGGCAAGAATGCAGAGAAATGGCCAATTCAGAGGCTTTGGGGAGTGAAGAAGGGACTGTGTGTTCAGGGAAATACGTGTTTACTTGCCAAAACACAATATCTGGTGTTGGGAGGGGAGAAGCAAAGGATGACACCGGAAAGTGGTATGGGTTTGACTGTAAGGAGTCTTAGACGCCAAATAAAAGAATTTGTTTCACCCTGGTTTGGTTTGGTTTGTTTCTTTGTTTGGGGGAGGGGGAGTGTTTTATTTTGTTTTATTTGCAAATCCCTGAGGAACTGAGCTGGATGATTATTCAATCATATTTATCCATTGGAAAGATCACCATGCTAATAGTATAGAGGATGGATTTGAAGCTAGACAGAGCAGAATAAGAAGAGGCAGGAAGATCTCTACAGAAGAGGCTACAACATTCGGGAGGAGGTAATGAGATATTGTGGCGGCAGAATCCTGAGTAAACCCCTCCTCTTGAATGTGGGTGGGGCATGTAGATGTAATGGATTTCACTTTTATGGTATGGCAAAGGTGAAGGAATTGTGTAGATGTGAATGAAGTCCCTAATCAGTTGTGAATTAATCAAAAGGGAGATCCTGGATGAACCCAACCCAATCAGGTGAGCCCTTAAGACAGTACTTAGAAGTCAGAGACTGAAACCGGGAGGAAGAGTCTCTTGCTGGCCTTGAAGAAACAAGCTACTCTGTTATGAGTGCGGGGGGAGGGTGGTGGTCTACAAGAGGGTCACATTGTGAGGAACTGCAGGGTCATGCCTGGAGTCCTGACCCGCATAAACTGTGAGATAGTAAATGTGAGTTGTCGGGGCGCCTGGATGGCTCAGGTGGTTAAGTGGCTGCCTTCAGCTCAGGTCATAATCCCAGAGTCCTGGGATGGAGCCTCATGTTGGGCTCCCTGCTCAGCAGGGAGTCTGCTTCCCCCTCTCCTTCTGTCCTTCCCCCACCCCCATTCATTCTTTCTCTCTCTCTCTGTCTTTCAAATAAATAAATAAATTCTTTAAAAAAAAAAATGTGAGTTGTCTTAAGCTTCTAAATTTGGGGTGATTTGTTACGCAGCAATAAAAAAACACAAATATAGCTAGCAGGGGATAAATAAGTAATATATTCAGGAGAGAGAACTGACAGGAAGTAAAGTTTACATAGGTGGGGGTAAAAATAGAACTCCAAAGTTACCGGCCTGGGATGGTGGATAAACAGATTCACTGTGGTCGTGTTGAGCTTGCTATATCTGCAGGGCATTCAGGTGGCCATGGGTAGAATGCAGTAGGATATAAGGGCTTAATGCCAAAGTTAAGCCAAGGTTCAGTCCTGACTAGACAAGCCAAACTTCAGTGCCCAAATCTGAGGCGCCAGACAGAAAGTGGCAGCCAAGGGCTGGAGCCAAAGTGGGCAGAGTAACCACGGCAGCCATGTTCTAACGAGCATGCAGGATGGAAACAGGCAGATGGAAAAGGGGTCTGGGGAAGTTGCCTGCAGGTCTCAAGGGACTCCACGTGCTTATATAACTGCTCCAGAGGGTTTTGTTCTGTGTTGTTGTTGTCATTGTATTTAAGAAGCGAATCAAATCAGGCAGGTCCATGGTTAAGATGTGATCACCAGGGAAAAGGCAAGGAGAAAGGAAAGAAGAAGAAGACTAAGGATGAAGCTCTAGGATGCATCCGTGTCCAGATAACAGGGAGAGACCGAGGAGCTTGCTCGAGGTTGAGAAGGAGAAGGCTGAGAGGTAGAAGAATGAGGAGAACCAAATTTCTCCTGTAAAACTCAGGAAAGAGGAAGTTCCCAGCAGACATGCTCACTAGTCTTGAATGCCAGCATACACGAGGAAGGCTGAGAACACCCACTAGATAAGACAATTATAAGATGAGTGAAATTTAATGTTGGCAAAATTTCAAGTTGAGTCCCTTTGCTACTTTATAGCAAATGCTTTAGTTTTCTCATCGGGGAAAATGAGAGATCAATGAGAGTAAAATATCTGCCTTGCTTTTCTCACAGGGTAAGAAATTGTCCCCTTCCTTCAGTTCTACTTCCTAAAGGCTTGAACGTACAGGGGCCAATCTTTTCACCTTCTTGGGCATTGGGAGACAGGATCTCCACCTCAGTTAGGACCCCAAACCTGCCCTAAACTGCTTTGTCAGGTCCCGCGTCACTGCGAGCTAATTCCTTTCTGAAAGGAGAAGCGTGGAGACAAAAGTGCTTGCCAATCATCTCTAATTGCCAGGAGGTACAGGAAATTAAAATGCAGAAGAAGGGAACCTCACTTCTCTTTAAAGACACGTTGTCACTTTGTTTACTTGGCATTTGCTTTATCAGAAAACAACTGAGAACCAAGAAAGAAACAAAAGAGACCTCTGAGCAGCCAACATCTACCCAACAGAGCACACCATCATTAATGAACTCTACCGAAAAGGATTTCCTAGGGTCCTTACCTGGGGTCTCATCTTCCTCTTCAGAAATTCTAACAGACTTGGCGATATGGTTTCCAAATGCACAGCCCAAAAAGAGCAGCAAATTAAAAGAAGAGGAGAACCAGAAGAGACACATCAATAACAGTAACGAGTGACAGCTGACGGCTTAACAGCAAGGATGGAAAGGGGGCGGGGAAGACAACTATAGAAGGCAAACAAAAGAAGTAAAAATCACAGCAGTTTAGGATCATTTATTGCAGAATAAAAACATTCCACATACTATAACAGACCCCTGAGGGCACTAGAGTTCAGCATGATGGCCTAAGCCATCATTAGAAAAAGTTAAATTATATTTGATATAGTCTAAAAAGGCAGAGATATTCATAATATACAATAAAAATAAGAGGAGACTTGTGGCTTGATCCATTTATTCTTTAAAAAACATTTCTTGAGAAGCAGCTATGTGCCAGGCAATGTGCCAGGTACCAAGACATCAAGGAGCAAGAATGAGATGGTGTCAGTCTTGAGTAAACCTCAGTTATCTGGGAGGCTCAGCTACTCAGAGAGACCAGTTCCCTGCAAGGTATCTTTGGGAGAGCCCTTAGAGAAAACATTTATTAAAATGTCAGGATTTTTGGAAAACCTAAATGATTCACATTTCTCTCATTGACAAAAGCAGGTCTATTCTACCTAGATTGGATTGATTAGTTTTGTTGACAAACAACAAGAAAATTTAACTATAATTCTCCCAGTAATGGCTACCAACTCACTGGTCATATATTAAAAAAAAAAAAAAAAAAAAAGGCTTGAGGAGATGTGATGATTTTTAACAATAGCTTTTATGTACTTAGAATATATAATATTTGTTTTAAGCCATTAATGTAAGCTTAAGTGTTAAAAGATAAAATGAAGAGGTATCTTAGATCCAGGGGGAAGGCGTGGCACTTTCTGATCAATATCTTATACCATTTTTGGGAATCCCACAAAATAAATTCTAAACCAGTGTTTCCAAACTGTAGGTAGACCAGTTGTATCAGAATCCCAGATTTCTGGGCCCTAGAACAGATCTACTGGGATAGAATCTCTGGGATGGTACCCATATTTTTAAAAACCTCTCCAGGTGATGATAACAAACAATCAGAACCACTTAGAGCTCTAAAATTCCATCGTTTTCAATGTATCTTATGCCAAATCAGTAAGATAACATCCCCATAATACTATAGCCCAAATTTAGTGAAAAGAAAACCCCAAATATTCCATTTTAAAAGTTAATCTTGTAATTAAAGAGAAAAACATTAGCAAGAGAAATTAAAACCCATCGTATTTTTTCATAATTTTGAGGTCTACAGATTAGAAAAGTGAGAAGCTAAAAAATTAACTAAAAATTTTTCAAACACACTTACATTTTGTCTACATCATCTTTATGCCATCATGCATGAACCCTTGGGGTATTAATAATAAAGTCACAGGAAACCTCAAATTTTTTTGTAAAAAAAAGAATATCAAATAAAGCTTGTCAGTCTTCAGAAATAATGCCAAGTCTCTCTCTCCTTTCTCTCTCTCTCTCTCTCTCTCTCTCTCTCTCATGTGCTGTTTAAGTTTCTGCTTTTGCAAACCCAAATACAATGTGAGGATGAAAGAAGAAAAATGTTGAAGCCACAAACAGTCTCATTAAATAGGATTTAGGGACCCAGTGGAATGTAATAGGTTAGGGAGAGTGACACTATATGTAATTAAGACGTTTAGGATTTATTTCAGCCCCCAGGGAACAGATGCAAACTATATAGCTATTAATAATAATGGTTAAATAACAATAAGCCAACTTCTTGGAGCCCAGAGGTTTGGGGATTGGGGGGAGTGGTTTGTTGTTTTTTTATGCCCCAAGAACAAGTTAAATGAAAGGAAGGTTACTTGACTTAGGACCAAAGTTTAACTTCCAAGATGGAAGGCCAGGTGATTCCAAGCATGCTTTCTGCCTCTCTCCCTAAGAGAAGTCTCCCTGCTCTCCTTTCTCATCAATAACAAATTGAAAGACCTCCAGACCCAGGAAGCTGTGGTGACTAGGGAGTACATGCGGATTTTTGGCAGGCCAGAAAATCTAGTCTGTCTATAAATTCTGTGTACGATATCCCTGGACATTTGGTGTGAGGAACAAATTGGTGAACCAACATGTACCCTCCATACAGAGAGCATTGTGTTAGGAGCTGTGGGAGATGGTTTTTAACACTATACAAGCAAAGCTTCTGTCCTCAAGGAAATTAAAATATAGCTGGGGAAAAAAATCCACAAACATCAATTAGGGAATTGTATGCCATAATTCATGATTAAGTAATAAATTAATGTCATAGCTATTTAGAGAAGGGAAATTAAAATGAGAATAATTGGGAAAGACTTCATGGAATTCACACACATGGGCTTTGAAAGATGCCACCAGAACTAGTCCCAAGTGGATACACAAGGGGAAGAACTGGCACTCGTGCACGGAATTGCACATGTGAAAAATGACCTACATGGCCGTCTTTTCCTTTCTTTTTATTCTTCTTTATTAATAAAGAAAAAGAGTATCTTTGCCCATGACCATGACTTAGAAATATGTATAAAACAAGGTTGCCAATTTAACACATTTGGTGTTCATAGTCTCCAGACAATCTTCAGTTCTTCCTAAATTTCAGGAAGGAGCAAATTTGAAATAGTAAGTAGGAGAAACATGGGGAGACAAGGATGGGAGGATGCTGCTATAATTAAATAAACTGGTAACAGAGAGGAGTAACTACTAATAATAATGGCTGAAGCAGAACACCAAAGTCTCAGCAAGCTAGGCCAATCTAATGTTGAGCAAACACAACCATACTCTTCCCATCCACCCACTCCTACGGCCCCAGAATTCAGCATAGCTACTGGGAGTATACTTTCTCTTCTTACTTTAAGAAAGAGAGAGAGAGGAAGGAAGGAAGGAAGGAAGGAAGGAAGGGAGGGAGGGAAGGAGGGAGGAAGGGAGGAACAGAAAGAGAGAGGGAGGGAGGAAAAAGAAAGAAAAGAAAAGAAAAAAAGAAGAGAAAAGAAAAGAAATGAAAAGAAAAGAAAGATTAAATGGGGGAAATAAAAGGATAAAAGTCATTTTTATTCATTCATTCATTTTTTTCAAGATTTTGTTTTTGAGGACCTACTACTGCTTTAGGTGTTAGACACAGCTGTGAACAAAAGAGACAAAGTTCCTACAGTTTTGGAGCTTTGTGCCTATGGAAAAAAATTCTTGATCTTATGATGTTTTAAAAGAACGAGGTACACAAAGCTTTGGGTGTACCTCAGCTCCAGTTCCCCATGAGTTAGTGAAAGTCAGCCTAGATTTAAAAGAAGTCCAATCCCACAGGGAAAGTGCGCCTCTTTCTCAGATACTGAGTCCAGATGGGTCGCCTGTCTCTGCTGTTCCTTTTCTGGAACTGCCCTCTTTTCCTTCTGGTTAGCAATCTAATTCTCTTCTGCTTTATGGAGCTGGCCTGCCTTGCCTTCCTCTCCATCTCTCTTACCCTGGCAGAGGCTGTCTTGTCCTTGGTTCTCGCATTTTGTTTGTTCTCCCCAAACTCCAAAAGGTCACACACTTAGGCAATTGTGAAACCCCAGTGTAAGTTAACACGATTCCTTCCTCCAGACCAAGGGTCTAAGGAGCTAAGAACAAAGGTCCTTGTTTGCCTCTTAGGGGATGACAATGCTCACTCGTGGCCTGGGCCCTTCAGGGGCTAAAAACATGTGTTCTGGTTTTGCAGCTTGTTCTTTTAAAAGGGAAACCTAAAACCCTTTTAATGAATTATTCTAGTTTTGCTCTGAGACCGCAGCTCCTGTTTTATTTTCAGTTGTCTTTTTCCATAACTCCTTTTAGAAATAAAAATGGGAAATGTTATCTAGCCCCTAGGAAGAAATATGTACATACATTCAAAAAGCAGTTTCGTGAAACCTTAATAACCTGAATTCTATTTCCCTTTCTGTACATGATGGATGAAATTACTTTGATTATGCTGGCTTTCCAATTACTCATTCACGCCAAGAAAGCTAGCCCTTGAAACCTCGTCACCTTGTTTATTCCTTTCCCACCTTGCCCTTCACAATCAGAAAATCAAAGAGCACTGGAGCCGAAAGGAGCTTCCGTGATCCCCAAAGGAAGGATTAAACTTAAAAGTCATACATATTGATTGACCTGAGTTTTCTAAAATTAAACCTAAGTAACTATTTCAATACCAATTTTTAAGCTGTAAAAACCGATTTGGAGTTACAGAGTTTTGAGTCATATGAAAGGCTTGGTAAATATGTAACTTGGTTGCCAAAGGGTTTCTATTTAATGTGTCAGGAAAAGATTTGGTCCCTTGTATTCACCTGATTCCTTACTCCAAATCAGTGGTGTTCAAGTTGTGCTCCTTGGAGTCTGAGTCTACCACCCGCAGAAGTGAAAGGGGACCAACTTTGGAGCCTCTGCACCCTCTGCCCTGGGTTTGACCAGAGACCCTCCACTTTTTCTCCCTTAGGGTTGGGTTCTCAACCACCAGGTTATATAAATTAAACTTCCTGCTACTAACCCAAAAGGGAAAAAAAAGCTTAAGAAAGGAATGAACTTAAATAAAACGATACACAAATAAAATACAAAAAGTCAACCGAATCATCATTTTCTCACAAACACACAGACTGGGGCAAACAACAGTTCCCAGAATTAGCATGGGCTGGCCTTCTGGTATATAATTCCCCCGGACTGCATCTTCAGCATCTAGCGCCAGGGCTCACCAGGAGCTAACTCAAAAGCCATAAGCACTTCTGGCTACTTAGATACAGCTCTTTTAACCTGCTTATAGTTTATAGTTGCTACTTGACCTACTCATTCAACAAACAATGAAAGACCCGTCCATGAACACATGATGCCTGAAAGTAACAAATTTTCGTCTAGTGGGGAGACAGACAAGCAAACGAATTAAATTATAGTATGTAAAAACAGGACGGCCACTGTTTTAATGGGGGGGTTATACAAAGCATAGTGGGAGCCCAGAAAAGCCACACCCTGGAAGATTCAGGGAAAGACTTACAAAGAAGCCTTGGCACGTTCCAGGTCAAAGCACAAAACGTGAAAGGTGGGAAGGAGGGAGGTCTTGACTGGACAGACAAGCAAGTTCCACATTATGAACGGTCATGCCCCATGGAGGACTTCATAGTCTATCCCATAGGAAATGAGTAACCAATGATCCATTCAATCAGCATTATTGAACAATGGGTAATGTCCTCCTTTGTCCAGCAGTTTGGTGTGTTTGTTTGTTTGTTTTCTTTAGCCCATGCATGTATTTAACAAGTATTGCTTGAGTACCAACTCTGGGCCAGTCACTCCACCCGCCATAAAGAAACTTTGAAGTCATCTAAATCCTCTGCGGCTCCAGCTCGGCTACCCTTACCCTGCCCGGCTTTGCAGGGAAAGCCACCCTTGCATATTTGATCAACTGCCCAGTCACTCCCTGAGCAAACATTCTTATCCATGATGACAGCTGCGATCTGGTATGGGGACTGCCCACCAAGAATCAGCAATGGAACCTTTTTCCAACTGCAGAAACAGATAACACAAGTAAGGAAAAGAGTTAAAAAGGAGGCTCTTAAAAACATTTAAAATAGCTGCTCAGCATTGAAAATCAGCTTAAGGGATGGCAAATGCAAATGTGAGCTCAGACAGGCCCAGCTCAGTTTTGCAAATCCTTTGGTAATGAAAATAGATCCGCACTTTAATTTTTCAAACCATAAACCTCCCTGAAGCAAGTAAGAAAAGAGAAGAAACAGAAGGGAAATGTTCTGCAAAGAAAGTGGATTTTGGATTTGGTGTTTTGACAGAACTCAGTCAGGACAAGACTCCTCATTACTGTGAAGTTGGCTCGGTCATTGCTGGTACCCAAGGTCCCATTCTCCAATGTCTGGTAAGGTTGGGAGCATCCCTTCCCAAAGTCCTTAGCTGTCCAGGATAACATCATCTCCCTCCCAGCCCCAGCAGTCTCATCAAGCCCCACTATGTGGAAAGGAGACCATACATTCATGCACACTAAGGTATAAATGATTGGTAACAGCTCTAAAATGTCATTTCTTCTATAGGGTATTTGTATTTTTACAGGGTACACAACACCTCAAGCTGAAGGGAAACTCCCATGAATGCGAATATCTGAAAACAGTTTGCAGTGGTGTTTTGCTATCTCTCCACAGACTCAAAAGTTACCTGGCAGGAAGTAGTAGCTGCTTGATTATTTAATAAGGGAGAAATTTGAGATTTACAAACCAATGAGCTCATACCTAGAGTACTTTCTTGGTGGAAAATAAAATGAGGGGCAGGACAAATGGCTCCGCCAGTGTTTGACTCCCGCAGACTCCCCCAGCATCCCCTCAGGGGGCTTTACAACAACTTCCAAGGTGCTGCCTGTGGACACTTGTCCTGCATTCCAAAGGAAGGGTTTCCAACATGCTCTGATGGCACAGCATCTCAGCGGCTGCTCTGCCATCCCCTGAACCCTCTCTGACAATATCCTGAACTCAGCCCTGGGGTGGAGGGATGGGGTGAGGGGGAGGGTTCTTCCTCAGGTGCTCTGTCTCGGCCCTGGAGGTGGAGGGAAAGCTGCTCCTTAAATCTGCTATTCCTGTATTCTTTAGGTTCTCTTAATATCTCATTAGCGAATCCCTCATTGCTTCAATCCCCTATTAAAATTAACAATTCTTTATATTAAGCTTTCCCTGTTCAAATTAAGTGAATAAAGCAAAGTGTTTTTTCTTTTGCCTTGGACTTGGTAAGTCACCAAATTTTTCTCCCTTCCCACTGCTCCCCTTCCCTATTCCACCAGCATAAGACATTATTGCTTCCGCCAAATAATTCATATAAAGCCAGAACATCTACTTGTGAGGCCCTTGTACAATTTTCTGACATATAGGGTCACCAAAAGGCACTGCCTCAAGGTAATATTTCCGAGTGTGTTACCTTCCTCCTGGTTTATACATACACCTAAAAATGGATTCAAATATCTTAAATTTCCAGGGGCAAGGGGAGTAGGTGTAAACTTACTTACCGGGTCAGTTCCTGGCCTTCTTATGTTGCAGAAAATCCAAGGAAATAGTCTATGGGGTAGGAAAACAAAATAAAACAAAAAGCCTAAATTTATCCACCTAATACCTTCAGAAGAACTCAGGAAATGAAGAAGACAGAAAAACAAAATGTACTGAGTATAGGAGAAAGTCATGATGAGGAGAGTTATTTAGAAATTTAGAGACTGAGAAACTTCCAAGGAGACCCTAATAAGTAGTACTGTAAATAATAAATTTAATCTCTCTTTAATCCTTCAAGACATAAAAGCAAAGATTGAAATTGCTTTTTCTCATGGTTGCCAGAGGATTTCTTAAAATTCAAGGTTCCTGTCATACTCAACAGTCCATCCACAGTTGTTCTAACACTTTAAAACACTTATTCTTTCACATCACCCTACAAAAGCACCCTGAAATTCTTCTTCTGAATCTAGGAGATTAAATTTCCTAATGGTGATCATATTTAACTGAACACGAATACCTATAATCCCTCAGAAGGCAGAGCCTGCTTTCCAACCAATGGATCTGTGCACACCAGTCAAGGATCGATGTTCAGCATTCTTATATATCAGGTGTACACCTATCTCTAGAATATTGATGGGGTTTCTTCAACATGAAAAATGCCTTCTCAACTAATCAATAAAGATTACTACTGTATAACAAAGATCATCCTATATGTAACCACTAGTGAATCATCCCTCCATGGCAGAGCTTGCCATTGACCCAGGTTTATTTCAAACTAGTTCAATGAGAATACAGTGAACTAGTACACCTCCAACTCTACTGAGAACAAGAATGGAATTTGTCCTCCTTGTTTCTAAAAGCAAATGAGGAGTGAAACACACACCCTCTGGTACCTTTCACTTTTTCTCTTTCCATATTTGTTTCCTGGCCTGATACCCAAGCAGGTGTTCTGCCCATGACCTCCAAAAGGATGGCTGGGACCTCTCCTGCTTCACTTCCATTAGCCCTCAATATCCACATGGTCTCAGCTTTGAGATAACATTAGAACCCTTTCAACCTGGTTCCCCCCATATTGGGTTCTCCAGTCCATATCACACCTTTATGTGTGATAAAACTATTGTTTTATTTGAACTACCTCTACTGTATCATATTTGGACTAGTCTTAAAAGTAGATTGTCCCTCCCACCATTCTACCTGCCAAGGAGTAGCAATTTGTTTTGTCTCTTATAATCCCACTAACCAATGTTCTTCTCTACCCCTAGCATAGAGCCAGGCCATTATTGTCAGTTTCCTGCTATGTTTATCATTTTAAGCCAATAGCTCCCATTTTGTGCCACCATTATGATTCATCCATTTCCTCAAAACTCTTTCACCAAATAATATATAGTTTCCCTTGAGATTATTTCTACCAAACTTCTGCTTTTCTTCAAATTGGAGGAAACCATGGTAGTAGTTAAGGATGGAATGCAGAGAAAGCTTTAAGAACTCAATGCATTTTATGGCCTTAATTCAGAGATCCCTGTGGCAACCACTACTGATATGCTGATGCAACATCTATACCCAATTTCTTTTTTTTTAAGATTTTATTTCTTTATTTGACAGAGAGAGAGAGAGAGAGAGAGCCCAAGCAGGGGGAGCAGCCAGGGGAGAGGGAGAAGCAGGCTCTCCGCTGAGCAGGGAGCCCAATGCAGGGCTCAATTCCAGGGCTCTGGGTTCATGACCTGAGCCGAAGGCAGCTGCTTAACCAACTGAGTCACCCAGGTGTCCCTATACCCAATTTCTTACTCCTTTAGTCCTTTCCACTATAGAACATGGAGTGAGTAAGTATGTCTTTTCCTAGGCTCCTGTACAAGTAGGGATAGACAGATCTGTCCAATAAGAAGTAGCAGAAGTCTGCTGAGGTGAGGATAGTCCTGGGAAAGCTTTTGGTTTCCTGGTAAGAGAGGCAAATGTAGCTGGCCTTGCCCTATCCACCTGTCTTTCTGCTTTGAAGGTGAGTGCAATACCTGATGCTGGCGCAGCCATTTTGTGTTTATGAGGCAACAAGTAATAGTGGGAAACTTGTCCTGACATTGTTAAGCTGCTAAGCCAACTCTAGCAGCTGCCTGCCTCTCTGACCCTTTGTTACATGAGCCACTATAAACTGGGTTTTTTGTCACACACAGACAAAAGCATTCCTACTTAACATACTAGGGCCACCACCTGTCTTTCCAGAGCAACCCAAGCAACCCAAGTGTCCATCCCTAGCAACCCAAGTGTCCATCAACAGATGAATGGACAAAGAAGATGTTGTGTGTGTGTGTGTGTGTGTGTGTGTGTGTGTGTGTATAATGGCATATTACTCAGCCATAAAAAGGAATGAAATCTTGTTATTTGCACAACATGGATGCATCTGTAGAGTATAATGCTAAGTGAAACAAGTCAGTGACAGAAAGACGAATGCCATATTATTTCACTCATATGTGGAATTTGAGAAACAAAACAAATGAACAAAGAGAAAAAGAGACAAACAAAAAAACAAACTCTTAAATATAGAGAACAAGTTGGTGGTTACCAGATGGAAAGGGGGGAATGGATGAAATAGATGAAGGGGATTAAGAATACACATCATGATGAGCACTGAGTAATGTATAGAATTGTTGACTCACTATATTGTACACCTGAAATTACTATAACACTGAACATTAATTATACTGGAAATAGATAGATAGGTAGATAGATAGATAAAAAGAAATTTCTTCATCCCTTTCCCACTTTGAGAAAAAACCTCTATTTAATAGTCTTTGTTTTTCTGAAGAGTAAATTATCTTTTTTTCCTTTCAGCACAATGCCACAAAGGAATGAATTTTTAGATTTTGTATGCTTATGAATTTAGTAATATCTATCACAACCTGACATTGTGTTATATAATTACTATGATTATAACATATTTATTGTTAATACATCAAAATTGCTGCCAGTATGTTGATCAATTTTACTATGCTATAACTATATTTTACTCAATAAAATCAATATCATATTGCATATGTGGCTTATATTTTATTGATAATACATCATTATGTTATTACATTATATATTACATTGTCTATTTGTCATCTTTTTTCTTCACTACAGTGAAGACAGTGTCTAGAGCAGTGCCTAGCACCAAAAGGCTATGTAGTAAATATACGTTGAATAAATAAATGAATCTTAACAAAAAAAAAGTCCTTATTTAAAATTCGCCTGTTTCGGGTGCCTGGGTGGCTCAGTTGGTTAAGCAACTGCTTTCGGCTCAGGTCATGATCTTGGAGTCCCGAGATCAAGTCCTGCATCGGGCTCCCTGCTCAGCGAGGAGCCTGCTTCTCCCTCTGACCCTCCCCCATCTCATGTACTCTCTCATTCTCACTCTTTCAAATAAATAAATAAATAAATCATTAAAAAAATAAAATAAAATAAAATTAGCCTGTTTCAAGCAAAAAATTTTTCAATGAGTGTGTTATTAAGAGGTCAGTTTAAATGAAGAGTTCATCTTGACATCCTACAAAGGCAGCCTTTTAAATGCTGGCAATTGGTTTTAAAAATAAATTACATTATTTTGTTATTTAAATTCCCCATTGGCAATTAGACTTCTGCTTTTAAAATGGGAGTCTGGGAAGATAAGTCATTTTAGTAGACTACTGTCCTGGCCATGGTCCTTCTTAAACACCCTTCTGGGGCACAGAGTCAAAATACAAAGAGTTCTCTTCAGCCTGACGGATCAGGAGCAAGATGCTGACCCACACTTTTGCCTAAAGTTAGTTTCCAAACCCCATTCGGAGCTCCTTTTATGACTAGCATCATCTCAAAATGTGTAACCTCTGTTTTACTCCATGCTGCATAATTTAAATAAACCAAATCGTCATGAAAGAAATGTTTAAATCCTCTGCTGAGAAACAAACAAGAATATCTGGTAGCATGTGATCTTTCTCATGTCAAACAATTAATGTTAAAAATTACCCATGCTTCTCTTAAAAGCCCTTCCCACCTCTGGAAAACGAGCAGATCTTCCAACATGAATTCTGGCCCATTCTAGAAGTCATGTACAGAGGGAGGATTACGGCTCCTTCATCAGAGAAGAATTCTTCACAGCCAATGCTGGATCAGTAACTGGGCTCTGCCTGCTAGATTCACATCAGCTATCATTCTTATCCAGATTTGCCCAACAGGGCACAGCTGACGACTTTCCAGAAGACTGAGAGCTTCACTCAGTGCACACAGGAAAAGCAGAGTGCATGACAAGCTCTGAGCTCCTCACCTGTCACCCAGAAGGACAAGCCCCTACTGCAGATTCCAATATGGAACTCTGCTCAGTGGACTTAAAAGCCAGTCTCCAGTCAACTCAACCTGAAAGGCAGAAAGGTGCTCTCTAAGGCTTACTTTAAGGCCTGGAATTTGTTATCTATTGCTGCAGAACAAATTATAACAAACTTAGCAACTCAAAACACCACACATTCATTATCTCATTTTGGTGGGTGGGGAACTTGGGCACAGCTTAGGTGGGTCCTCTATTTCGGTGTCTCCCAGGAGGCTGTGATCAAGGTGTTATCCAGAGCTGGAGTCTCATCTGAAGGCTTGACTGGGGAAGGATCTGCTTCCAAGTGCACATGGTTGTTGGAAAGATTTACTATGTTCTGGGCTGCTCGACTGAGGGCATCAGTTCCTCACTGGCTATCAGCCAGAAGCTGCCTTCAGTTCTTTGCCATATGGCTTTTCCATAGGGCAGTATGACAATACGGCAGCCTGCTTCATCAAAGACAGCAAAAGAGAGTTCCTCAAGCCATATATCTCCTTTTCAGGCTTCAATTTTCATCTTCTTTGCCCCCACATTCAATCAGAGAGTACATGTTACCTATTCTAACAATAAAGTGTCTCTCAAATCTGTCTCCTCTCCACTCCAAGTGCGTACATGTTACCTATTCTAACAATAAAGTGTCTCTCAAATCTGTCTCCTCTCCACTCCAAGTGCTAAGATACAAGCACTCTCCTTCTCTCTACAGAACTGCTTCAGTTGCTTTCTAATCGGTCTCTCTGGCCCAGTGCTGTGCTAGTAAAGGTTTAACAACGAACTCTCCAGGGGGTGAATAAAGCCTTGATTTGTGGGATCTGCAGATTTCCGTGGTACAAATACTCCCACCCTGGCTCATTTCAAGCTACTCAAGAGACATCACTGATGGCAGCATGGGAAGAGACGCTCAGTAGCACACCACTCTGTTTCCAACATACAGATACAGTAGATGTAAACAACTCCAAGAGCATAAATAATAGTAAAATAATCGGTAAGCTTTACATATTTATTGTTTCTGTTTTTAACATAATTTAATTGTAGCTTTAGATAATTTAATATGTAATATTATCTGTGTTCCAAACCTATTCAGAAAATTTCTAAGAACCTACTGATTGGCTCTCGCAGCACCTTAACGTAGCCACTCCGGTACACCACAGTCTTGTCCCTCGTGTTTCCACTCAAGTTGTTCCTCAAAACACAGTAGACAGACATTTCAACACAAATTCACTGTTCACCGTTCCTGCTCTTTTTGATGGCTTCTCATGGTCTGACCACATCTATGACTCTGACTGTAGGTCATACTCTGACCATACCTATGGCTCCAACTGCATTTTAGTTCAAATGATAACAATAACAGTAACAGAGGCTAAGTTATTGACCCTCACTCTGTGCTAAGTACTTAGTATACATGCATTGTACCATTTAATCTGTGTAAAAATCATACGACCTAGCTACTCTTAGTGTCCCCATTTTACAGATGAAAAACGTGAGGAGTATTTTCAGTGACGTATAAAAGTTGTAGTAGAGCTGGTCTAATAACAAAGCCCAGATTCTTAGGACTAAGATCATCTCATCAACAGTCCAACACTCCCCATATGCACTAGGTTCTTCTCATCTCCTTTCCCTTGCACATGTTTTTTTTTTCCCTCTATCTAGAATGCCAATTCACCACTGACCCCAGCAACCCATCACTCTGCCCATATTATCTACCTAAGGAGCTGCTACTCTATGTACCCACTTCAATGACACTTTAAACTGAGAGGTAAGTAAAACCAAGAGACTCAAGAGTATAGAGCCAATGGTGAAATTCAAGTAACACTGGGATCAGTGCTGATTTGGGACAATAAAACTTTACCAGTAGGGGAAAAGTTTATTTTATCCAAGTGTCAAGGCATAAAAGAAATAGCTAAGTTGTCTTAGAATTGAAGCAGTCCAAATGTATTTAGTTAAAAAGGGATCTAGCTAACTGCCACTTTTTAAGCTACCATTAAATTAGCTAGAATAAAAAAGACCAAAACAGAAAGGCGGCGGGGGGCGGCGGCGCGGGGGGGGGAGAGAAAGAGAAAATGAGAAAGAGAAAACTCATAATATCACCCAAAGCTAAAAACTTAAGTTGTAGATAGCTTACTGCCAGGATTCATGTGGCATGGAGAAGTCTAGAGAAGTACAATTCCTCAACCCTACTCCTCCCAAATCTTTTTCTTCCATTCTGAGATAGCAAATTCCAGAAAACAAGGCAAGAATTGGAGAGAAAAAGAGAGTAGAGATTCCTTTGGTCCTGGGAAGGTTATTGCCTATATGTAAATGAGGTGAGTTGGGCCACAGATAGAATTCTGAGTGAGGTGATGTGGAAGAGTTTAGATTTTTTTGCTTGTTTGTTTATTCTCTCTCTTCGGTTGATCAAGAAACACAGAAGTGGAGAGTAAAAATGGTCCCACTGTGGTACATCAGAGCTGCCCAAGATAAGAACTTGGAGAAACTGGGAATTAGGCTAGAAGAATAACATATCAACTTTCCCCATAGCTATGACTTTAAAAAGGCTGTTAACAGCACATGTGAATTAAAAAAATCCATGTGTCTATCTGTTAATAAACACTGAGGCTGGATTAATCTCTCCTCATCAAAGCATGAATAAGGAGAAAAAACAAGTGGTCAATAATTAGATCCACCCTACAAATTATAAGTTTTCCCAGTGGAAATTTAGAACAATTTGATTAGAAACAATAAACAACAAAAATGTATTTTCTTTTAAGTAGGCTCCATGCCCAACCTGGAGCCCAACACGGAGCTTGAACTCATGACCCTGAGATTAAGACCTGAGCTGAGATCAAGAGTCTGACACTTAACCAACTGAGCCATCCAGGCGCCCTAACAAAAACATAATTTTTTAAAAATCTGAGCTGAAAAAAACCTGAATGTACAAATTAAAAAAGGATCAAAATGTATTATTCAAAGCAAAAGACCACATCTCAATACATCTTGGCAATCCTTTAAAGTACAGGCAGGGGACAAGAGAAATGAATCCCTTAAAAAGGAAGATACAGAATATCTCTAGATTGAGACCATTTATACAAATAAGGAAAATACATACACATTCACAGCAATACCATATATTATTCATGGGTGTATAAATATGTATGTACAATTATAAAGAAAAGGCCTAGAAATGAAATTTCAAAATCTTAATAGTGACTGTCCTTGAGTGGCCATGGAGAAGGCTAGTGAATGGGCTGGGAAGTGGGGTGCTGGTTAAAGGATACCTTGGTATATCTGTGTTTTGTTAGGAAGAAGGGGGAGGGAGGAGAGACAGAGAAGAGTTGAAGCAAGTGAGACAGAATATAAATAGTTGTTCATTCTGGGTATTGAGAGCATTAAAGTTTGTTTTATTCTTTGTACTTTTCAGCATCTTTTAAACTTCTCTAAATAGAAGAAGGAGAGGGAGAAGAAATCCTACAAGAAACCAAATTGGGAAGGGGGAATTCCTACAAAGAAAAAATAAAATCCATCTGAGCTCAAGATGTCTCCTCCATACACTAAATCCAAAAAATAGTTTTGACAAAAACAGAAACAAAAAGCCCTAAAATTACATACCCAGCCAACTTGTCATTCAAGTGTTAAGAGAATAGAAAAATATCCTCAGGCATACTGGGCCCAGAAACATACCAAACTCTTCCACTTCTTGAAAAAATAGTTGAATACTTATTCTAGTCAAATGGGTCAGAAATCAGAATAAAGAGCTGGGAGCTGTGGTATAAAAAGATTATCAGTAAATATTGTAAACAGTCACAGGCAAAAATAATACATGGATATAGATATAAAATCAAATACATATCTCTAGGAAATTTCTTTAAGGGGGAGATGTGAAAAGTAAAAGAATAATGATTTAACAGTAATCTGGGTCCCCAAAGTCAGTGGGAACAAAAGAGTGTGGGGAGTGGGGAGTAGCACAGATTGGAGATACAGTAACACCATGCTAAAGAGCCCATCTTACACGGTATAGGAGCCAGGCAAAAGGTAACTTGAATTCTTTAATCCTGAATGAAATGTGAACTGAAGAAAGTTTTTGAAAAACAAACATGCATGCAATATGAAATTTCAAGCAGGATGTGAGCCAAACACATCACTGAAGGAAGGGGGGGGACAAAGAAGAGACCCCAAACACAGCAACATCCTGAAAACAAAGTAATAATAATAATAATGATTTAAAAGCTAAAAGCACAAACCAAGATGATATAAGCAAGGACAAACATATTAGTAATCAGAGACATAAAAATTAAAATAATGAAAGATCATTTTTAATGGTCAGATTGGCCACATTTTAAGAGATTATTAATATCCAATATAGACAAGTGTGTGAGGAACTGGGCACTCAGAACTGGTGGAAGGAATATCAATTGGAACAGAGTCAATGGAGACTAAATTGTCAGTGTATACCAAAAGTTGAAGTGAGCACATATACTATAGAAATGATATACCATGACAATAACATATAAGTCAAAAGTATAGTGACAACGACACATATGTATACTTTTTGTGGCAGCATTGTTATGGTTCCATTAAAAAGAAAATGGAACTAACCTAAATGGCCATCAGCAACATGATGGGGAATAAATTGTATTACCATTTAATCCATTAATACCCAACAATTAAAACAATGGGATGGACCTAGATGATATGACATGGAAAAATCTCAAAGACATTATCAATAAGTTGGGGGGGACAATGTACAGAACAATATTGTAAGATGCACCCATTTTACTTTAGTCCTCTGTATTAGCATATATGTATGTTTATGTAAATATATACAAAAAGGTCTGGAAAAATATAGATAAACTTTTAACAATACCCCTGAGAGGGAGGTAGTTTTTCCCTTCTATTCTATACACACCATACAGTTTGCATTTTTATGCAGCAAATGTATCTCTTGAGTAATTGTTTTTGTTCTGTTTTGTTTTCTTACTAGGACTTACTCAAATGTCAACCTTGTAATCCTCCCCTGATTTCCTTTGCCTTTCCTCCATGATTTAAATGCATGCTACACTAATCTCCACATTCACGTGTGTACTGTTATTTAGTAAGTAATTGTAAACATATGTCTTCTCCCACATTGAGGGCTCCCTGTCTTTCTTGTCTCTGAATTCCCTGCACCTAGCACAATGTCTAGCACAGAGAGGGCTCTCCTTGTTTAATCAAAGGAATGAATTAACCAATCAGTCAAACAATATAGGAGTGGGACAGTTAAGCTTTCCCAGCTCTATGGCTAGGTGATCTACACCATATCCGATTTCATGGCCTGTAGCTTATCAAGGTAAGCTCAGAACTCTTCTTGAAGAAGTAGTATGGTTGTTAAGAGCAAGGATTCAAATCCCAGCCCCTCCACTTACCAGCTGGTGACCCTGGACACATCACTTACCTGTCCATAATTTAGTTTCCTCTTCTGTGAGATGCAACTAGTAATAGTTCCTTCTTTATAGAGCTGTCGTAAACATAAATGATTTCACACATGTGTTAATTATTACTGTTGCTGCTAATAGCAGAAGACATTTCTAAATAACAGCAGGGAAGAAAATAAAAATTATTAACAAATTCTTCGAGGCATTGGCATGAACAGATGCTATCCTGTGGGGTACAAGAGAAAGAACAAACACTCTCCATATCTTTATACACGCACTTCACATTAGCAGTTCAAAACACTGAGCCAAGGAGCAGCCTCCCCTAAATGCTGAAGATGCCTCCTGACCCTTCTCCACCTGCCTGTCCCCCGTTCTGCCCCCACTTTCCCTACCCCCACCTCTTGAGCCCCAACCATATAGTCCACCCTTCCCAGGCCTGAAGTTGATCCTATACCAAGTCATGGGGGAAATTCAATAAGCCCTTGGCCAATTCTGGATTTTGAAATCCTGGGGGGAAACGTATAGGCTCCTCTCTATTATAAAAGCTTCTTTTTCTAGAGAAGGTACACATGTTTAAAGGAAACACTTAATCACAATCGTGCACCAAATGAAGGTTTCTTGAAAGCCAACCTTAGAGAATGATGTTGATTCAGAGAAGTGAGAGATAGGGGGTCATTTTTTAGCAATTACTAGAGTAAGGACAGAGAATCATTGTGGGAGCATCATGGCATGTCCACCTGATCCCATGCCCACCCCCTGAATCACTTCCAGATCCCGTCTGTGTCATACCACCCCTCTTGCCCTCTGCAGCCTGAAGAAATTAATGAAACCTAACTGTATTTCTGTGGTAAAAACCATAAATTGACCAATCTTGGAATCTCACGGATGCTCAAAAGCGAAACAACAATTGATTGGATTTCTAAAGCGGCTGAAGCAGGCCTGGACCCCTTAAGGGTCAGTAGAGAGAGGGGATGCTGAGACAGGACCAAGCAGAAAGGAGGCAGCTACAGGTGTCCCTGTGGTTGGAGGAGGCTGGGTTCCGCCTCCTGGCAGGTGGACAAAGGCCTGGCTGCTCTGAGGGATCTCAGGCCACCCCCATCAGAAGAGTCACTCCTGGCTCAGAAGAAAACTTTTCGATATTTGGGTGGGGGGTGGCAGGGAGCCACTCTTGTAAAGTGTGGGAAGTCCCATTTCTGAACTCGAGTCTCAGGCCAGAGAGCTGCAGGTGGAATTCATTTCCTAGGGCCTCTGCCCATCTCCTGAGGAAATCAAATGGAAGAAATCATTTTGAAAGCCTATTCCCTGGGTTTTAGAGATGAACTAACAGGGGTCTCCACCCAACCTGCCACAAGCCACATTTCTAAGGGGGAAAAGGTGTAATATCCTTTCCTTTAATTGGTTTCTGATAAAATTTTAATCCCAAGACTGAGGCAAAACATGAGGCCATAGCACAAGTGCCGGCAAAGGCTCTTGTGGGCAAAATGGACCAACCAACCTGCCCCAGTGATGGCCGTCAGGGGCTTTAGGTCTAGAGCATGATTTCTGGTGACATGATTTGACCATCTGAATCCATATAATAAGGGATCTTGTTTTATACAATTTAAGCAGACTCTCATCAAGAGAAACAAGACTGAGCAACAAAGCGGGGAGGCACAGGGACCACAGGACCTTGGGTGAGTGCATCTCAGGCGCTAGGGAAGCTGATAACCCATGTGAGTGTGTGTGACCATGAAAACTTTGAATTAGCTGCCAGACAGAGTAAGTGCCCTAAAACCAAGATACATTTTAAAATGCTTTTATTCCGAATATTTATTCATAGGTCAAGCCTCATTTTTCATTCCATTAATGCATTCATATTGCACCTGTTTTCCTCTCCCTTAGGTGCTTTACATATCCAAATGAACAAATACCGATTCACTCCAGGTTCCTGCGCTGTCTCCTAACTCTCGGCCTCTGACACTCCCTTTCCCTCCCACCTACGCTGCTCTGAAGCCTGTTCATCCTGCTCTCCTGGTCCTTCTCAGTCTCCGATCCACGGTCCCACGCTCCCCACCCTCAGCCTCACCCGCGGGTCTCCTTTTGTTTGCCCCAAAAGATGCTGGACTGGAGGTAATTTTTCTTTGATATAAAATCCAAGCATAAGAGAAGCTTTATTAATTCACTGTTAGCCCCTGGTTCTAAAGAGAAGGCAGTGAAAAGAGTTTGTTAATCCCAAGTGTGGTTTTTATATCAAGATTCTTTAAACACCCTTATGTCATTGAACCAGACTCAACCAATCAGCCTTACTGGTTAAAAAAAAAAAAAAAAGAAAAAGAAAAAGAAAGCCTCCCCTTGTCGTTAGCATAACAAGCTAAACACCAGGTAAATTCCACTGAACAAGGGATCAGACAGACATGAGGACAATCTTCCCTTTTAAAAGGCTGCATTTGGAAACCGGACATGACTCAGCTCCACTGAAGCTTTCTCCACTACCCAGAAAAAGCAACCCATGATCCGTCTCCAGATTATTGGATAGTAATTATTTTTATAAACTTTTGATTCTAAGTGTACACCTAGTGAGTTTTTAAAAACTGAACACCCTGTGTTCCTAGCACCCAGATCAAGATATAAGATGTTGCTGATATCCCAGAAGCCTCCTGCATTGCTCCTTCCAGTCATTAACTCAGTCAAATATAATTCTGACTTCTACCACCATAGGTGAACCTTGCCTGGTTTTGAACTTTATATAAATGGAATCACACCATATGTACTCTTTATCATCCAACTTCTTTTGCTAAGATACTTAGGTCCATGAGATGATTCTACGTTGTAGTAGATATCATTAATTCATTCTTTTCCATTGAGGTACGGTATTCCATTATATGGACATACTGTATTTATCTATTCCACTGATGATGGACATCTAGGTGTTTCTAATTTGGGTGACGATGAATAATGCTGCTATAAACATTCTTGTACATGTCTTTTTGTACATTCATTTATGAATTCCTATTGGATTTATACCTAAGAGTGGAATTTCTGCATCATAGGGTACATATATATATGTAACTTTAGAAGATACTACCAGTTTTCCAAACTCATTTTACCAATTTACACTCCCTCCAACGATATATAAGAGTGCTAGTCCTCCACATTCTCTATGACACTTAATATTGCCAATTTGTAAAGTTTTAAGCATGCTTGGTAAAAGCTTATTGTGGTATTAATTTGCATTTCTCTACTGACTATCAATGTTGAGCATCTTTTTATATGCTTATTGGCTATCGAAAAGTGCTGGTTTGAGCCTTTTGTCCACTTCCAATAGGATTTTCTCCTACTCTTACTGATTTGTAGGGTTTTTTTTTTAATATAAATTCTAGATGCTTCTCCATAGCCTGATATTTGTGATGTAAATATCCTCTTCTGTTGTTTGCCACCTCACTCTCCTTAGTGGTATAAGAAGAGAGTCTTGATTTTAATGAAGTAGATTTATCAAACTTTCATTCTTTGGTTAGTTTCTGTGTGTGTGTGTCCTATTTAAGAAATCTTTGCATATTCCCAGGTCTTAAATACATTCTCCAATGTTATCTTCTAGAATATTTTATTTCGTATTAAGGCTTATGATCCACCAAGAATTGATTTTTATGCATGGTCTGTGATAGGGAACAAAGTCCATTTTTTTCTGTATTTATCCATTTGTTGAAGAAAGAAAAACAGCCTTTGGCACTATATCACTGTGGCACCTTTGCCATAAATCAGGTGGCCAGGAATACGGGTAGGTCTATTTCTGGACTTTCTGTTCTATTCCTTTAATCAATTTGTCTATCCGTAAGTGAACAAAATAGTGTTAATTACTGTGGCTTTATAAGAAATCTTGATATCCAAAGTCTACATCCTCCAACTTTGTTCTTCAAGATTGTCTTCACTATTCCTAACCCTTTGCATTTACATATAAATTTTAAAATCTGTCAATTTCCTTTAAAAACTGCTGGAATTTTTATTAAGATGGCATTTCTTCTATAGTTCAGTTTGGCATCTTTTCAATATTGAGCTTTTCAATTCCTGAACATGCTGTAGTCCTTCATTTATTTAGGCCTTTATTTTCTGTCCATAATATCTTATAATTTTCTGTATAGAGGTCTGGCGTTTATTACATTTTTCCTGACTACTTAATACTTTTGATGCTAGGACAAGTGGCATCTTTTCGAAAATTTATTTTAGAATTGGTGTAGTTGATATATATATAATTACAGTTGATTTATATATATGGACTTTGCTGTCTACAGTGATCTTGTTAAATTAACTATTATTAATTCTAATAGTTCATTTGTAGATTCTTTTTTTTTAAATATTTATTTATTTTAGAGAGAGCGAGAAAGCACACACGTGCATGAATGGGAGAGGCAGAGAGAGGGAAAGAGAATCTTAAGCGGACTCTGCAATTAGCGCAGAGTCGGACCCGGGGCTCAATTTCATGACTCTGAGGTCATGACCTGAACTGAAACCAAGAGTCGGACACCTAACTGACTGTGCCACCCAGGCACTCCTCATTTGTAGATTCTTTTGGAACTTCTACATGAACAATCCTGTCATTTGTAAACAAAAACAGTTTTATTTCTTCATGCACAATATTTATGTCTTTTGTTTCATTTTCTTGTCTCATTGCACTGGCTAGGAATTCCAATACAACAATGAATAAAGTCACAATAGAAGACATCCTTGCTTCATTCCTGATATGAGGGGAAATATTTTCATTATTTAACGATTAAGAGTAGTGTTTGCTATTGGTTTGAGGTTTGGGTCTTTTTTCTTAAATGTCTTTTTATAATTAAGAAAGTTACTTTTTATTTCTAATTTGCTAAGGATGTTTTCATAAGTTGGTATTAAATTTTATTAAATGCAGTTTCTTTATTGATCATATATTTTCTTTCTCCTCACTCTGTAAAATTTCTACTTAATTCCACTATGATCAGAGAACATACTCTGTATGATAGTGATTTTTTTTTTAATTTGTTGAGACATGCTTCATGGCTCAGCATATACACTCTTTTGGTAAATATTCCACATTCACTTGAAAAGAAAGTATATATTTTCAGGGTTCAATACTGTGGTTCTTTATATGCAGTTAGGGAAATTTTGTAGATTATGCTATTCACATTTTCTATATGCTTACTAATTTTTATTGTCTGGAAACCAGTGACAAAAAAAATAATTACAAAGTCACCAAGTGTTTGCAATATAGTATTAATTAACCCACAATATTTGACTCAGCTTAGCCCAATTAATACTCTTGCTACAAGATTTCTATTTAGACTCTACACCCTGCCCTACAATTGGCAAATGCCCCGTGTGGGAAAGTTGATAGTAAATACAGGGTTCACCTCAATGCATATTCCTTCTCTTTGAGATTTTGACCTGCCAGGTCCTGACTGCCTTGATTTCCCTTTGTTGCCTTCAAACAAGTGTTTTATAATAGCCCTTATCAAGGTTAGTCTGATACCAGCTACTCAATAGAAAGCAGGAGTGGTAATTACTTTTTAATAGGCTACAAGGAATACAAAGAACTAATTGGATTCATTAAATTATTTGGTTAATTAGACTAATAACTACCTTGAATTTCCATAGCACCATTCTTCCAAGGATTTCAAAGCATTTCTGCACATTAAGAATAGACTATTACTGGGCGCCTGGGTGGTTCAGTTGGTTAAGCGACTGTCTTCGGCTCAGGTCATGATCCTGAAGTCCCGGGATCGAGTCCCGCATCGGGCTCCCTGCTCAGCAGGGAGTCTGCTTCTCCCTCTGACCCTCTTCCTTCTCGTGCTCTCTATCTCTCATTCTCTCTCTCTCAAACAAATAAATAAAATCTTTAAAAATAAAAAAGAATAGACTATTACCAGCTCCCTCCAGCTCTGATTTATAAATTTAAAATTAAAGTAATGGAATAAAATAAGTTCCTAGGTATGTAGGTATCCAGAGAAATTAGATAAAAATAGGTACTAAACTTGCTGATTGCCACAATCATTGAAGTGATTTCAAATCCCAGGAAATAGACTCCCCGTAAGTACAACAAAGTTCATATGAAGAATGTCACTCCCCATAACCTGTGCCCTAGAGGGATATGGAAAATATGTAGCATGTACTAAGAGCTAGTTTGGATACTTCATCAAATTGAGTAAATAAATTGGGATCAAGGCTACTCAAATTATGTTTCAAAAACATAATTACAGTAAAATAATTTTCTATAAGACTTATAGGACAACAAATACTAAAATTTAATTCAATATTTGGTTTCTCATGTAAGTGGAACCATAACAATATTACAAACCATATTCTGTTTTTTTCTTTCAGGTTTACTGTAGCAGTAGCCTTTGAAGTAATATTTTGTTCTATGCAGTTGGAGTTTTTTCTATGTCTTCTCTCCAGAATTGATATTAAAACTGGATTTCTTACAAATTCTTCCCAGAGAAGCATATTCAGCTTATAAATGAAATCCAAAGATTAGGGGGAAGAACTGAATGAGGAGACAAGTTACTAAATAGCAAATAAGAGCCTGTAAACCTAAACTCAAAATCAGAGTAAATAGTTACAAATGAAACATGAAGCACCCAATAGACACCCAATAAATATTTGATGATATTAATTTCTTGCATCCTACAATGAGTTTTTAGTGGGGCTTTGATAGTAATTGGGTACCTCATCTTAATACCTTGACACAAAGGAGTTTGGGATAATCCATCATCGTGCTTCTCCAAGATTCCAAATAACCCAGCATAAGCTGGGTGAGAATAGGTTGACCTCACAAGGCTCCTTGAAGCCCTGTGACTTGAGACTTAATAAGAAATGGAGCCTGGCATTTTTATAGCCAATTTCTGTCCAGAATTAAAAGTACCTCATATAGAATGGCTGGACTTCCTACCTCTTCCTGAAACACTAGAAAGAAACAAATATGGCTGTGCCTATTTTACAAATCAGCAAGCACACAGAAGTCAAATGATGACAAAGGTCACATAACATGCCCGCCCCTGCTAGGAAAAATGCCTGGGTGTCCTCACTACCAATCTAATGGGGTTTTGGTTAGTATTGACTTTCTGCTCACTATTACTTCCTACACTATTTACTTCATAGACCAAATCCTAACTGCTAGACTTTCTAATAGTGGTACCATTCTTATGTTTGTAAATTGACCACATCTAGTATAATTTTTTTTAAGTTTATTGAGGTATAATTGACATAAAATATTATATCAGTTTCAGGTGTACAATACAGTGATTTGACATTTGTGTACATTGCAAAACGGTCACCACGGTAAGTCTAGATCCCATCTGTCACCTTACAAAGTTAATACAGTGGTTTTGACTATGATCCCAAAGCCGGACATTATATTCCCATGACTTATTTCTTTTTTAACAACTGATAATCAATTTATTAAAAAGGTTGCCCCATGACTTATTTATGACTAGAAGAATCTATTTCTTAATCCTCTTCACCCATTTCCTCCCCCCAACCTCTCTCCCCTCTGGCAACCATCAATCTATGAATCTGGGTTTTAGATTTTTGTTTGGTTTGTTTTTTAGATTCCACATGTAAGTGAAATCACATGGTATTTGTCTTTCTCTGACTTATTTCCCTTAGCTTAACCCTCAAGTTCCCTCCATGTTGTTGCAAATGGCAAGATTTCACTCTTTTTATGGTTGAATAATATTCCACATACATATACATATATATCACATCTGTATTCATTCAACCATCCATTGACATTTAGGTTGATTTCATATCTTGGCTATTGTAAATAATACTGCAGTGAACATAGGGTTGTGTATATCCTTTCACATTAGTGTTTTCATTTTCTTCGAATAGGTACCCACTACCCAGTAGTGGAATTGCTAGATCATATGGTAGCTCTATTTTTAATTTTTTGAGGAAACTCCATACTGTTTTCCATAGTGGCTGCATCCATGAATGGATGTTGAATTTTGTCAAATGCTTTTTCTACATCTATTGAGATGATCATGTGATTTTTGTCTCGTTTTGTTAATGTGATATATCATGATGATTGATTTGCTGATGTTGAACCATCCTTGCATCCCTGGAAGAAATCCCACTTGCTCACGGAGTATGATCCTTTTAATGTATTGTTGAATTTGGTTTGCTAATATTTTGTTGAGGATTTTTGCATGTATGTTCATCAGAGATATTGGCTGGTAATTTTGTGTGTGTATGGTGTCCTTTTCTGGCTTTCATATCAAGGTAACTCTGGTCTTATAAAACAAGTGGTAAGTTCAATTTTTTGGAATAGCTTGAGAAAGATAGGTACTAACCCCACTTTGAGTGTTTGGTAGACTTTACCAACAAAGCTGTTTAGTCCCAGACCTTTGTATGTTGGGAGGTTTTTGACCACTGATTCATTCAGTCTATTCAGAGTTTCTCTTTTTTTTAAGTCTTGGCTTCAGTTTTGGAAGATTCTAAATTTCTAGAAATTTACCCATATCTTCTAGGTTGTCCAATTTGTTGGTGTATAATTGTCCATAGCATCTCTTATGATCCTTTGTATTTCTTTGGTATCAGATATAACTTCTCTTTCATTTCTTATTTTATTTATTTGAGCACTCTCTTTTTTCTGATGAACCTAGCTAAAGATTTGCCAATTTTATCTTTTCAAAGAACCAGCTCTTAGTTTCATTGTCTTTTTAGTCTCTATTTCATTTATTTCCACTCTGATTTTTATTATTTCCTTCTACTAACCTTGGGTTTCATCTGTTCTTTTTCTAATCCCTTTAAGTGTAAAGTTAAATTGTTTATTTGAGATTTCTCTTATTTCTTGAGGTAGGCCTCCATTGTTCTGAACTTCTCTCTTAGAACTAATTTTGCTGCATCCCACAAATTTTGGTGCCATATTTCTGTTTTCATTTGTCTCTAGGGCTTTTTTTTCTCTTTTGAATTATCCTATGACCTAGTAGTTGTTCAATAATGTGTTGTTTAATCTCCACATATTTGTAGTTTTTCTAATTTTCTTCTTGTAATTAATTTCTACTTTCATACTATTGTGATTAGAAAAAGATATTTGATATGATTTTAATTTTCTTTAATTTATTGAGACTTGTTTTATGGCCTAACATGTGATCTCTTCTGGAGAATGTTCCATGTGCACTTGAGAAGAATGTGTATTCTGTTGCTTTGGATGGAATGTTCTGTATATGTCCATCTACTAAGCTCATCTGGTCTAATGTGTCATTAAGGCCAATGTTTCCTTACTGGTTTTCTGTCAGGGTATCTATTTATTGATGTAAGTGGGTGTTAAGGTTCCCCATCATTATTGTATTGCTGTCAATTTCTCCCTTTAGGTCTATTAATATTTGCTTTATATATTCTGGTCCCTCCGTGTTGGATGCATATATATTTATAAATGTTTTATCTTCTTGCTGGATTGACCCTTTTATCATTATATAGTGCATAATGTCTTTACCTTTTCTTACAGTCTTTGTTTTAAAGCCTATTTTCTCTGATATAAGTACAACAAAACCAGCTTTGTTTTTGTTTCCATTTATATGGAATATCTTTTTTCATCCCTTCACTTTCAATCCGTGTGTGTGCTTACTTCTGAGGTGAGTCTCTTATAGGCTGTATACAGATGAGTTGTTTTTTATCCACTTGGCTACTCTAGGTCCTTTGTATGGAGAATTTAGTCCACATACATTTAAAGTAATTATTGATAGGTATGTATTTACTGTCATTTTGTTAATTATTTTCTGGTTGTTTTTGTAATTCCTCTCTGTTTTTTTCATCCTGTCTTTTTCTCTACCCTTGTGGTTTGATGATTTTCTTTTTTTTTTCCTTTTAATTTATTTATTTATTTTAGAGAAAGTGCACATGCAGGCATGCATATGAGTGGGGAGAGGGGCAGAGGGAGAGAATCTTCAACCAGACTCCCCACTGAGCTTGGAGCCTGATGTGGGCTCAATCCCATGACCCATGAGGTCATGACCTGAGCCAAAACCAAGAGTCGGGCACTTAACTGACTTAGCCGCCCAGGTGCCCCTGATGATTTTCTTTAGCGTTATGTTTAGATTTTTTTCCTCATTTTCTTTTGTGTATTTACTGTAAGTTATTGCTTTGTGGTTTACTGTGAGGTTAACACTGATCATCCTGTGTATATAATAGCCTATTTTAAATTGATAGCAACTTAAATTTGAACACATTATCAAACTCTACATTTTTAGGCCCCTCCACATTTTATGTTTTTTATGTCACTTTTTACATCTTTTTATTTCATGTATCCCTTAATTAATTGTTGTACCTTTAATTCATTTTACTACTTTTATTTTTTAACCTTCTTAGTAACATTGTAAGTAATTAATCCACTACCTTTACTACATATTTACCTTTTTCAGTGAGATTTTTACTTACATTTATTTTCTTGTTATTAATTAGTGCCATTTCTTTTCAGTTTGAAAAATCCCTTTAATATTTTTTGTAAGACTGGTTTAGTAGTGATGAACTTCCTTAACTTTTGCTTGCCTGGAAAACTCTATCTCCCCTTCATATCTGAATGATAATTTTGCCAGGTAAAGTTTTCTTGGTTAGGAGTATTTTCCCTTCAGCACTTTGAATATGTCATGCCACTCTCTTCTGACTTGGAAAATTTCTGCTGAGAAATCTGCTGATAGTCTTATGGGATTGCCTTTGTATGTAACAATTTGTTTTCCTCCTATTGCTTTTAAAAGATTTTATCTTTAATTTTGACATTTTAATTATAATGTGCCTTGGTGTAGCTCTCTTCTGGTTCATTTTATTTGGAGCTCTCTGTGCTTCCTGGACCAGGATGTCTGTTTCCTTCTCCAGGTTAGGGAAGTTTTCAGCCGTTATTCAAATATGTTTTCTGATCATTTCTCTCTCTCTCTCTTCTCTTCTGGGACCCCTATAATGTGAATGTTATTCCACTTGATGTTGTCCCAAAGGTCCCTTAAGTTATTTCATTTTTTGAAGCTCTTTTTCCTTTTTGCTGCTCTAAATTTAATTGCTTTATCTTCCAGCTTACAAATCTATATTTCTACCTCATTTAGTCTGCTGTTGAATCCTTCTAGTGTGTTTTTCAGTTCAGTTACTGCATCCTTTGGCTCTGTGACTGTCGTTTGTACTTTCTTATGTTTTCTATTTTGTTGTTGTTGTTGTTGTTGTTGTTCTCACTATGATCATCCATTCTTCTCCCTAGTTCAGTGAGCATCTCTATGACCATTACTTTGAATTCTTTATTAAGTAGATTACTTATCTCTGTATCATTCAGGTCTTTTTCTTCTTTTTCATTTTGGACATATTTCTCTGTTTTCTCATTTTGCCTGAATCTCAGTGTTAATTTCTATATACTAGGCAAAATAGCTACCTCTTTCAGTCTTGAAAAAGTGGCCTTGTGTATATGATGATCCTTCTCATTCAACCTGGCCTGGCCCTTGGTTGTCTCTCAAAACTTTGTGATTGCCTGAACTGCCTGATTTATTCTTGATATGCCCCCATTGTTGAAGGTGTGCCAAGACCTATCAGTGATCCAAGAGGAGGAATCTCATTTAGCACCTAGTTTCAGACTATTTGGTAACCAGACCCACAGCAGTAGCTTTTAAAGTATGGAAATATACACAGTCCTGTGGGATCACAATTATAATCCCTGCTGGCATCCAGACCAGGAGATCTGGAGGTGTCTCCTAGGCAAGTAGCAAAAACTGGTGCTCTAGACGAGTATAAGCTCCTTTCTAGGAAATCTTGTCAAGCTAGCTGTAGCAAGGCCAAGGGTGTGCACAGAAATGGTTTTTCCCTGCTTACATTCCCTGGGAGTGCCCTCCTAGTCTCTAGATATGTAGGAAACCTGAAGTCTGTCCCTCAGGCTGAAGTTCCAGGCTAAATAAATAGGCCTTTTTCACAGGAGGATTGGGGTTGTGTTTTGGTCTACTGTCTATGTGGTGCCCCGGGGTGGTGGCCTGCAAAGAGCTTCTTTCTGATTGTTAAAGTCTCATGGAGCTCTGGAACACCAGCCTTCTTGGCCACTGGGGCCAGGAGCTCAAGAGGTGTCCCCTGTGTGGATCACATGTATCCACTGGTGTTAACTAGGCAGCTGGAAAGTGAAGGGGGCAGAGCATACTTGCCAACTTCAGAAAAGCAGTGGGAAAATGCCTTGTCTTGTGCATGCCCAGAGGCTTCAGCAATACAACAAGTGAGTGCCTTGTCTGTGCCTGTGCCCCAGCCGGAGGCTAAGTGCAGGAGAATGCTGTGACAGCTTGCAGTCACCAACCCCAGCCAGGGAGTGGGAGAGCTCTGTAACAGCCTCTGCTCTCTAGTCTCAGCCAGTGCCACAGCTGCTCACCCCACCCATCCCAGCAAGGTGGTGGGACAATGCCACATCTGAGCCCACCTGCCTGTGCTATCAGGTTATGTGGGAAGTACAATAATGGTGTCTGCCTGTCTCTGTCTGCCCTCCCTCCCTGCCCACCCAATGCCCCCAGATTAGCAAATGAATCTCTCTCACATATAATATAGGCAACTTTTCAAACTGCTGTTTCTTCACTGGGTCTTGGGGCAAGCAAGAACCATGTGAGCCCTTCAAGAGGGGACTCTGTTTCCCATAGCACTTGGGGACACATGAACATCGGCCCCATTGGTTTTACCAAGCCAGGTTTTCTGGGGGCTCACCTTTCCAGTGCAGATCCCTGGGCCTGAGGTGCTCCATGTGGGGCAACAATCCCTTGCTCCTCTTAGAGAAGCACCTGTCTGGTAAGATGCCTCCCTATTGTGTGTTGCTGTGCTGGAGGAGGGGTGTTTTGCAAGACCACTGTTTGTCTCTTCAACCTGTCCCCACATTGTCCTTTTATCCTTTGTTGTGGAGAGCAGTTCGTCTAGCTTTCAGATCTTTTTCAGAGGGAAATAATTCATATGTAGCTGTAGATTCAGTGTGTCCATGAAAGGGGGTGAGTTCAGGATCTTCCTGCAACACCATCTTGGAACCTCCCAGACACATCTAGTGTAACGCTTCTAACACAGCTCGCCTGTTCTGTCCCATTGAGGGATAAACAATAAAGCAAAAATTTTTAAGTGAGGAATAGGAGGAGAATTGGAGTCTCATTTCATTCTCACCTCTACAAAGAGAAGTTCCCACCTTGCTGCATGTTTCTAGCAGGTTATTATCCTTACCTGATGAAGGCACAAGAGAAGATAGGTAAGTAGGGCATTTAGTACAATAATAAGATTAGAAAAATAGTAGTCTAGACCCTAAACAACCACATACTTCATGAAGCTTCAAAAAAATCTGAAAGGAGAAGTTTTAGAAATGGTATGAATATCATTTGAGTTTATACAATGAATAAGTCAAATATTTATCATTTCTTCACTGCCCCCTCCCATATTATAATTGCCCACTGTCCACAATGAGAAGATCTATGGAAGATGTTGCAAACAAATGCCTACTTTTTCGATAAAGACAGATAAGTCTCTAAATTCATTAACTCTGTTTCTGCCTTTGGTTAACTGTATGCAATATGCTGAACTTCTTTTTAAAACCTTGAGACCTTCTCACCAGCCTTGAGGTAAGAGGGGAAATTGTGTCAGCAGCAACCAAACTGCCAGAAGGAGCAGCTCAAATGTTTCCCAATATCCAGTCAACACCTGGCAAGCATCTACTGGTTGGAAGAGTTAAGTGTGCCCACCAAGAATAGATGTGAAAAGTGGATAAGGTGAACACACATCCGCTATTCGAATGTTCCTTGCTTTACTTTGGTTTGCTGACAGGAACAGGCACCTCTTTCTGTTTCTACAGCCCTTTCCAGTCGGAAGGGTGTCAGAAAGCACATAGCAACAGCCATCCCAGGGAGACGGGGTGCTGCTGGGGAGGAAAGGAGGACCAGCTCATTCCGGGTCCTGCCTCAGGCTGTTCAGACCCCCCTGGAGAGTTTCTGACCTCCTCCCACAGCATCCTGCTGAGACTTAGACTTCTGGGTACCTCTCACTCTTTTTGTGTTCAGCTTGCTCATTCCCTCCAAAAAGGACTTTGCTCTAGATTAAACTGCTCACCTCCCTCTACCATTTCTCAGGTTGCATTCAGAATCAGAAAATCCAAGAAATATATTCACAGATGTTCCCTTGTTTATTTGTTGACTCTGTGTAATTTGTTTGCCCTAATTTGTTTTTGTCTGCCTTGGGACTTCCCTTTTTAATTTCCCTTTCTCTGTTTACCCCTCTTTGTGGAGCAGCGGTCTGTTAAGCTGTGAGAGGCACACGCCAAATTAAAAAAAAAAAATGCACTGCAGATTGTTTTAAGCATGGGCTGCCCCTTTGGGCCTGAAGGCCTTGCTTGAAGCCTGCACCTGCTCCTCCTCCTGAGACACAGGGCTCCTGATCTTTATCCCTTGCCTTTAAGCTGCCTGATTCCTATTATCCAAAGTCAAACAGCGTTCTCTACATTCACGCCTCCAGCACTTGGCATGAAATTAATAAGCCTGGCTGATATATTTCCCTGGAAGCCTGCCACTCTTTAACAGTGGTGTTAGATTAAAAATTTTGGCATGGTTAATGAACAGGGAAAAGCTGAAGCCAAAAGTTTCATGCAGCAATGCAAAGATTTGGGGGTTATGAAGAGAATACCAACTTTCCTCATATTTTCTGAATGCCACCCTAATTACAGGGTTAGATAACAAACACAACTAGATAGTCAGCACTAGAAGAAAGAGTGCATTCTCAGGCTGTACTCATATTTAGATCTTATCATCTGTCCTTTCAATCACATGGCTTTCTGTTAGACTCGGTTATCTATAGTTGTAATAATAGCTATTTGTGCTCTAAACAGGCCTCTCATCCCAGGTCACTATTTTTCTCATTAAAGGAGCCCTGAGAATGATTTCAGGCCACAAACGGATCTTCCTGAAGTGAAAGTCAATCCAGTGAAAGGAAATTATTTGGAGTGTACTGAAGACCAGTGTCTCATTGTTGGAATTCCAGTACTCATTGTTTCAGTCCACAGCCACACTCCCTGCCCACTGCAGGAGAGATAGACACTTGCCACTTCAGCCCACCCCTTTGTTCCCCACCCTTTTGTCAGCACTGTACCCAGCTGTAAAGATTAGCCTCACTCAAAAGATGTAAAACCTAGTGGGTACTCATGACCCATCCCATTGGGTAAGACTTTCACAAAAGGGTTGACACAGGTTTGGCAAAACCCAGGCAAAGGCTCATATCCCACACAGGGCCATCTCAAGCGCAGAAAGGGAGCATGAACATAGAGACGTGAACACTCTGTTCCTGGTTACCCACCTCCACTTCTGACATAGGAATACCATACGACCAGAAGCCTGGAAAAATGGAAGAACCAGAACGTGGTAGGGGGCAGCGAAGGAAAAAAGACGAAAAGAAAAATTATCTCTGCTTAGAGGAAGTACAAATATGCTCTACAACTTCGTTCTATCCCCTGAAAAATGGCTAGCACAGGTACATACCATCCCCCTTCAGAAAGTCTTGGCTCTGAGTCCCATGGCCCAGCAAAGGCAGGACCTCGGGGGCTATAAAGCTCCCAATTCTTTGGTCCAATTTGGAAAGCCTGGGCAAAGAACTCAGAAAAGGATACTCAGCTAATCAAACACAAGATAGGTTTTTTTTATGTACTCAAAAGTGTCAGATAAATCAAACTAAACCTGTCTGTGATCCATGGATAACATAAATCCAAGAGACTGTTATTTTTAGGTTTTACATTAGTTTTCCTATCAATGGACTAGTCGTAAGAAAAAGCATCATGTCAAAATCACCAGCATCACTCAAAAAACTCATTTACAACTAAAAAACAAAACACCCCGAGATAGATGCATGGAAATCATGTCACCTCCACTTGTACTGGCCCATGTGATGGCCATCTTGGCACAGATCTAATCAATGACTTGAAGGAGAAACTTAAATGGCATAAATACCCCTCCCTGGACTAAACATAGGAAGTATGACTAACACTCTTCCCTTCGGTTACTGAGAAGCAAAAGGCTTTTACAGCACATGAGGGTTTCGCCAGGAGACAAGAGTTGACCCTTGGTAGAGTCAAATCAATTTCATAGCAACCCATTACAACAGGAGTCTACTGTATTTGTTATTGCAGGATACTTCAAAGCTTTTTTTCAATATAAAGAAAACATAAAGAGATCAAAGCTCCTGGACCACACATAATGCAGTTGAAAGTTGTCCCAACATGTTCTCTGCCTGCGAGACAAATAAGTTAAATATATTTGCAAATGTCAACTTCGTCCCTTTTAATGCCTCTTAAATCAGGTCAGTGAGTCTGTTTTGGAAACAGAAGTGGGATGACTCACAGATACTTGCTTGGCTCATTACTTGAGCTTAGACAACAAAGCAACTCAATTTTAAGCATTCTGGAGTTGCCCTCCTGTGGTCCACATCCTTAGGACATTGTTACACTCTGACCATTTATATTTATATCCCCGTGCCTTTGTCTGAGGACAATATGCCTCTGTTGTACACTTGCATCATTATCATGAAACCTGAAAAAAGAAAACCCATTTTTAAAAATGTGTTTAGCTTTTCTGGCCCTAAGACTAAATACCGGTCTATACCTGTGGCTGCGCTGAGAGTTTTTTCCTCTCAAACTAAACTTGCCCTGAATCCTAGATCCCTTTCAAAGTAGGATGGACTCTTGCCGAAGATGATCTGTCTCATTTTAAGGACGGGTTCCAATGTCCCAACATATTCATTTTATTTTTGACCCTCTGAACTCATATCACCCCCTATGTATACCTCTTTCAGGGAACAGCCACAGTCTCCCTTGTAATCAAGTCGGCCTTTTATCTGTCTCAGTTCTTCGGCAAGAGGGTATATACTTCAAGGCAGAGCCCATGTCCTTCTCTCAACCTTCCCACAGGTTTGCCTTTCCTGAGCAGGAGACACGTATCCTCATGCCCACCTGTAGAACAAAACCCTAAAGTTAATTTGCGTTAGATGAATGAATGAATACCTGGTCAGTCCTATGCTTTGGAGACAAAAACCTCTTTTCACGATTCTTCATGTCCTGAATGGCACAAACCTCCCGAAGCAACCGCCTAGGCTGAACAGGAGCACAAGGAGGATTCCAAGTGGACAGTAGAGCTTAAAGGATTGAAAGGACCACAAAAGAACTCCTGATAAGTTGAAAATTGCTTCAAGCCTCCAAGTATCATTCCTGTGTCTTTCTTATCTCCTCACCAACCCAGTTGGCCTGGTTCAGAAATATTCTGCAGCATCTTTGCGGGTGCCCCATGCCTGGCAATGATAGGTTTCTACTAAATAATCAGCATATTCCAGCCAAGAGACTAAACACGATGTTGAGCTTGCTGGGAGCTCAGCCAATGTCCCTACGGGGGTTTCCAGGCTGACGGACAGATATCTTGGGTATTGTATTAGTTTCCTGTTGCCGCAAATTTTAGTGGCCTAAGACAACACAAATTTATCATCTCACAGTTCTGGATTCCAGAGGTTTAAAAGGGGACTCACTGGGCTAAAATCAAGGTGTCAGCAGAGGTATGTTCCTTCTGGAGACACCACGGGAAAATTCAGTTCTTTGTTTTTCCCAGCTTCTAGAGGCCACCTCCAGTCCTTGGCTCATGGCCCCATTTCTTCAACTTCAAAGCCAATAACATCAGGCTGACTCCTTTTCACTTTCTTCTCTCTTGTTCTCTTCCTTCTGCCTCCCTCTCCCACTTATGAGGGCTCTTATGCCTATATTGACTCCACCTGGATAAGTGAATATACTCTCCCCATCTCAAAGTCAGCTAATCAGGAACCTTACCTCTACCTTCAACCTTAATTCCCTTGGCCACATAACCTAACACACACGTTCCAGGCATTAGGACTTGGACAGCATTGTGGGCCATTAACCTGCCACCACAGGCCTGCAGAACAGGAAAAGCAAAGCCCCAAAGTTCTGAGAGGCACTGGCCCAGAATGGAGCAGAAAAGGGCCACAGGCTAGAGAACAATCTCTACAGAGCCCTCGGTCAAAGGGCCAGTGCCATTCTCCATCTCTATCCCGGGGGCCCACCAGCACACCCTGCCTCGAACATGGCCTCGTTTCTCCTTTCAGGAAGGAGTGGGAAGTGATGGACTAATCTAGGCTAAGGGACATCCGTGTCTTCCATGACATAGGAGCTCCCTGAGGAAGGGGCAACACTTGACACAGGGGGTAAAACTTCAGACTTCATTTGGGAAGCTATTTGGATGCTTTCTCAAAACACATCATATCATATACTCACTCCTCCAGGCACCTTTGCAGTTAGGCTGAACTTATACTAAAGGAACAACAGCCGGGTTATCGCATGTGTGGATGAGAATGAGACAGACCATAAGACCCAACACACGTGTGTGTACACACACACGCACGCACATGCACACACACACAATTGTCTTATATTGTTATAGGCATCCAAATGATCTTTTTCTCAAATTGTAAGTTAAATAGGAAAAGAGTAACTTTTCCATTATAATTTGCTGCTGCCACCCTCTTAGGGGTGCCTGTATGGGTCGGTGAATGTCCTGAGATGAGCAGGGGTGAGATTTTTTATAGGGTAGTGTTTATCCTCACCATATGTTTTCTAGTATTAACTGAGAGTGTTAATTGGTGTTTCAGGAATCAGGAGGGGGAAGATCAAGGGCATCTAGGGAGAACGCATCATCTAGTGTCCCCCTACCCTCAATTAGTAGGTTAACACATGGCTAAATGCTCATAATTTGTGCTGATCTACTGCTTAGCCAGCAAATGGGTCCCACTTGGAATGTGCTGTATGTCAGCCTTACAATTTTCCTGTCTTCCAGTTTACTTAGGAAAAAAAGAGAGTGGTTTTCCTTATGAATATGCTTCCCCTGCAATATAAACGTGAGTGTGACTACGCCGAGATTCATAAGTAGTTGAAGGTTTAGGAAGTCCCTGGAATGTCCTGACTCCGTCCCCTCCTCCCAGGAAGACCCCCCCCCACCATCCTGCCCAAGCCTCATTTCCCCTTCCTCGTCCCACATTCCCACCTGCCTTCCTGGATGCACAGATAGGAATCCCTTTCCAAGTCTACCATGTCCCTTCCCCTCTTCCCTTATAACCCCACACCGGTCCCACTCCTCCAAAAAGCCCCCAAAATGCTTTTAGAGTATTCAACCTCACTACAAATAAAGACATTCAACTTAAAACTACACAGGAAGATGGAGTCTCAAAATGAAAAGGATTCTACAACTGATGGCACTCAGTATAATCAGGCAGCTGACAGCATGAGTAAGCAGACACCGCAGTTTGGAGTGTTTGGAACAACTTAGCTGGAGGGCAATTTGGACACAGTTATGAAGAGTCCTTTAACTGTTCACGTGCTCTGACTTGGTAATGCCTCTTTGGGAATCCATATTAAAGAAATAGAAAGAAATGTAGTCAAAGACTTACGTACATTGTTTTTCATCACTCAATTATTTGAAACTGAAAAAAGATCTTGGAAACGACGTGCTATGATTTGAGTGTTTGTGTCTGCCCAAAATTCATACACTGAAATCCTAACCCCCAAAGGTGATGGTATTGGGGGCGGGCCTCTGGGAGGTAATGGGATTGGTGCCAACCAAGAGGCTGCAGAGAGATCCCTAACCACCTTCTACCAGGTAAAACTACAGCAAGAAGTCTGTAGCCCAGAAGACGGCCCTCCCTCGTCCACACCGGCACCCTGATCTCAGACTCCAGCCTCTAGGACTGTGGACAATACATTTCTGCTGCTTATAAGCCCCCCATTCTATGGTGTTTTACTATAGCAGCCCTAACAGACTAAGATACAATGAATCCCAACAATAGAAAGGTAATTATATAAATGACATGCTCATTAAAAGTCAGGTTTTAGGGGCACCTGGGTGGCTCAGTCAGTTAAGCATCCAACTCTTGATTCTGGCTCAGGTCATGATCTCAGGGTTGTGAGATGGAGCCCCGCATTGGGTGTCGCCCTGGGTGTGGGGCCTGCTTGGGATTCTCTCTCTCCATTTCCCTCTGCCCCGCCCCTGCCTCACACGCATGCGCGCGCGCACACACACACACACACACACACACACACACACACACACACACGTTCTCTCTCTCTAAAAAAAAATCATGTTTACAAAAATATTTAGAGGCAGAAAATGGTGAAAATACAACTTTAAGTAAAACAACAGGATACACTATCATCCCCAAATTTGTTTCATACATTGAATTATTAGTCAGAATGTTTTCCTAATATTTCTTATTACTCCTACTCTTCCCGATGCAGTATTAATTACCTCAGGGAAAAGATGACACAGCATAAAGCAGAAAACACAGGATCGGTTCTTGATTGAAATGCCTCAGCCCTGGGGTGCTTGGGTGGCTCAGTTGGTTAAGCAGCTGGCTCTTGATTTCTGCTCAGGTCATGATCTCAGAGTCTTGGGATCGAGCCCTCGATGGGCTCCATGCTCAGCGGGGAGTCTGCTTGAGATTTTCTCTCTTCCTTCCCCTCTGCCCCTCCCCCCACTGGCACACACTGTCTCGCGCAAATAAATAAATAAATCTTTTAAAAAAATGCCTCACCCCTTACATAGACAAAGTAATTGGAAAGATGCAATGTGAAGAAGAGCAAAGCCTCCCCCACGTGGATACCATACCCCACGATTAGATAAAAGTCCCCTTGCCTGGGTAGAGGAAGGGTCGAAGGAGATGTAGAGAGGTAAAGTGCATATTCAGTGTGTGTGTGTGTGTGTGTGTGTGTGTGTGTGTGAGTGCATGTGTGCACATGCACACATACATATTTATGGCCAAGAGAGCTAAGAACCGGCCCATCATATTTTATAAGATAGTGTTTAAATAGTATGTGCTAAGACCAAGAAAGAAAAGTATACCCAGCACATCAGAAAAATAGATAAGGGACAGAAAAAGGAAATTCACACACACACACACACACACACACACACACACAAGTTCAGTAAACATAGGGGGGGAAATTTCACCTCATTAGTAATCAGTCAAAAGCCCTTCTCTCTGACTCTGTCCTTACGGCCTAGGGGCATCATAAATGAGAATTTCAACGAACAAATCCAACTGAAGTTTACTTTACATCTCCTGTGTCAGGAGCTGGGTAGCAATGGAAAGCCATCTGTAAGTTCAAGCAAGGGGTGACAGGATTCCCTCTGTCAACCCATTCCTATGGATGGTGACTGGAAGGGGAGAAGGAACAAGTCACCCTGATCATCTACACTAAGAAATGATGAGAGGCAGGAGCAGGATAGTGGTGGTGGAGGTGATATTTCCTTCCAACCCGAGTCTTCTAACATATTTTTTCTTTGTCTAATTTAAATTCACTATAACTACCAATATTACAAGTACTACAGAAGAGATGTTTTTATGAAAGTCTAAAAACTAGCTTTTCTTTTCACCAAAGTTTTGAATTCTAAAACTTGGAGGTTGTGCACAAATGTGCTCAAATTCAGGAGTGAGAATGAGCCATTTACTTTCGCTGCCTGAGCTAAGTGAACCAGAAATCAGAAGACAAACACTCCCCAGATGAAAAGTCAATTTGCTTCAAAGAATTATTTTCTCTTTAATAAATCATAAAGCATGATTGTAAGTCACGTCGCACGTAGCTAGTGCTCTGTGTCTGCTATATAATAATGATGGCGATGGTGGTCATCTGATCAACAGCAAGTTGCTATTCCTTACACAAATGAGGAGAAAGACATCCAGGGCAGGGGGCCAGGCTCAGATCTTCAACTACAAAGATACTGCATTTTAAGATATTCTGTTTTACTTGGTTTTTCTTTCTTTCTCTCTCCCCATCAGGTAAAACAAATGCTAGGTGTTATTTTATGAGAAGCCTTAAATCTTCTCATAAGGAAATAAGGCGCAGAAGTTCAGCTCCCGAGAGCTCCCGCTCACCTTAAATGCTTTCCTCTGCTGTTGGAGAACATGACTGGAATGAAAAGGCCAGATTGACGTCCATGGAGATGGGCTCTGAGCTCCCAGTGATTTCCAAAGGGGCAATGTCAACCTCCTAAGGTGGAATATGGTTCTAAAAGAGCGATGAGTTCTGTTAAAGATACGCATATTCATCCCTTGGCTGGAAGTGAACCCCCATGTCTGTTGTTTCCACTTGGAAAAGGTATATTTGGTTAAATAGAATAATGCAACACATTGAATCAACTCAGCTGGGAAATATTCTGGAGATGTGCTCAGACCTCAGTTTATGTCATTGAAGAGAACCTGGAGCACTCTGCTGATTCTCTCCTCATGAACAGCACACAACTGGCTAATTCAGGGAAAGCCAAAATCAGTTGATCCAATTGCTTGGCATCAAGGAGACATAACCAGGGTGTTTGAAGGTAGATACACTCCAGGGCCCTGAACTGACTGGGAGTTTGCCTCATTTGCTACTTTACAGCAGCAAGTGAAGATGTGGAAGGTCCATTATACCTTTCAAAATTGTGTTTTGGTCCTCATGTTCCAAAGGGCATTCACTACAGCTCTAATATGAGCTCAACAACTCTCGTTTGAGCCCTCGCAGGTGTTAGGTACTGTGCTGGGCACAGCAGAGACAAAGATCATCAGAACATGCGTCCTGCCTCCATGGAGCTCAGTATGAAGAGATAACAGTTTTACCACTGGGGGCCACCTTCCAGTCTAGATATTTGTATATAATTCTTTTGTCAGAAGGGGGAGACAAAAAACTAAATTTCCCCCAAATCATCTTTTTGGATGACCAATGAAAATATTTTAAAACTGAGAGCATTAAATGAAGAACCTTTTTTTGTTGTTGTTTAGAATGCTTTCACCTCTAGCAAAGGCAACACTCAAAGCATTTGCAAGTGAGGAGGGAGATAAACTTATTATGAAAAGGGTAAGATTAACCAGGGAAAAGTTATTAGAAAGCATGTTAAAAGATCTGACAAAGGCCCCATTGGCTTTAGGTGCCTGTTTGCCAGGCTGTAGAGTTAACTGCAACCATTCATACTGTTCCATGAGGTAGGGCTTCCAGAACCCGCTATAAGATCTCAGCAGCAGAACGTCTCTACACAAACACTTCCAGGTTTGGTGGCTTTTCTAGTTTCAAGAATTGCACTATCAAACCTTCCCTTCCCTGAACCCTCATTCCGGGAAATGAAATCATGAGAAAAATGACTCTTCCTGCCAAGAAAAGTTAAAGAAAGAGACCACACACGGACGTCGTAAATGTTCAATAAATGTAATTCCCACACATCCTTCCCCAGACTCCCAGAACATCTACCTTCCGACTTCTAGCTCTGGCCATATCAGTCTGGCGTTGCTTATGTATGTATGGTGACCACCACCTTTTAGAGTGTGAGCTTCTCACCTTTGAGAATGCCTTCAGAATAGGACCAGAGAAGCTAATGGCTGAGGGGGTTTTGCCCAGTCTTGACACTGTTCCAGGAACCGCAGGGGATCCATAGAAAGAGATTCCACAGTCCTTCCCTGAAGAAGGACCTCAAGAAGGGGTGTGATCCACAGTCCCTGAGTAAGAGGGGAGTACGGCATAGAAGGGACAGGCCTCCTCTGAGACAACCCCATCGCTAAGAACAGCTACATGACACTCAGAGTCTAGTGCAAAGTGAAAATGCACTTGTTTAAAAATTCAAAAATTATTAAGAATTTCAAGACATTGAGACAGAAACCAAGTGTAAGGCCCTGTGCAACTACACGGGTCACACGCCCATGAAGCCAGCCCCGCTTGTCACCTTCTCTGCTTCACCCACAAATGCCATCTGGTTGTCCTACTGCTCATTTCTGATCAATTCTGACTCCAGTGTCTTTGGCTAAAGAGAGGAAATGTGGTTAATATTCATGACACATTAGTGACCTAAACAGAATTGTAGTAATAGAAGGAGCTGCCCATGGGTTCTTGGAGGACCATATTTAGGCAGCGACAAAAATAATAAGTACTATTTTCTACTAGATGTTCAGCAATATGCAAAGCATTAGCTCATTTAATCCTCAGAACAGCTTTATAACATAGGCAACTATTCATATATCCATTTTATAGGAGAGGAATCTGAGGCTTTAAAAGATTAAGTAACTGTTTAAAGGAAGCTGGTGGCAAGACTCACATGCAGGTCTTCTGGAAACAAAGTTCATAGTCAATATATTTACTACCTCTCAGCCATCAATCTACTCTGAAGGGCTCCAATCAGCCATTCAGCAGTGGGAGAGAATGTACCTGCAGATGCTTCACCCACCAGTAAAGACACTGCTTCCTCCAGGAAGCCTTCCTGGATATCCTGACTCTTTGATTAATCCCTTCCTTCTCTACTCCCTCTACACTATATATTTACCCCTATTGTACGATTAACCCCTCAACTGATATTTATTTGCATGTTTTCCCTGTTCAACAGTGAATCCTTTGAGGGTAAAAATTATATCTTATTGATTTGTTTCCTCAACTCTTGGTACAATCAATGCCTGACTGATAATAGGTGCTTCATAAACACGATTTAATTCAGTGGAATGGAAAAAAACAGAGTGCAATGGTAGGCCTTAGATTTATCTTCTTGTCCATGGGTTTCAGAAACCCTTAAGATAAAAAGGGGTCCAGGGAATAGTGGTTCAAAAAGAAAATTGTGATTCAGTGGCTTTGACCCTCTCACCCGTTGAAAAGTGGAAATTTAATTCATTTTTATCTTTTAAAAGTGGATGCCTCTCCATCTCTGCACTTTCTCTTTCTTTCTGAGCTCAAAACAGGGCAAGCAAGGACACTCTGGGAAAGAATAAGACAGATCCAATGACCTTTTCAAAATCTTTTAGTCTTGTGAGTATAAATATTCATTTTAAACCTTAAAAACAATCGTTTTTAGGACGTTTGCCTAATGACGGCTTTTAAGGGGCAATCCCTTCCCAGAGCAGTCCCGTGGAGTTAGCAGCACAGTGAGAGCTGGGTGAGCCTGACTGCCTGCTCTGCGCTCCCTGAGTCCTTACCTCTTGCTTCCTGACTCTCACAATCGGTGCTGTCCTGAACACTCTTCAGCCAAGACTGGTCGGCTCCGGTGGCATCTTGGTACCTTTTTGTTTCAGCTTTAATTAAAACGTGTCTGTTAAGGTGTCAGTGTCTCTTCCTGGCTGCTCAAAGGTAACACATAAAAGTTAATTTCCTAAGGTCCCAGAGCACAAAACCCTGACAATGTGCAGGAAATACACATGTGAACTGCTTTCAAAAGAAGCGTGTTTGAAATAGACTGTTCTGAGGGAACAGAATTAAAAAAAAAAAACTGTCTTTAATCAATGAGAAAATGATTTAAAAAGTCATATAAGCCAACTCAAGTCTTGACTTAAATATTTTATATACTGTCACATTGTCTGGAAAGATGTGAGGCTGAAAGGAAAGAACTTGTATAGGACAAGGTGCCGAATAAACCAGTTTGGACGAAGGAGTCCCAGGACTGGACACGTGCTAAGAGGTCTGTAGTCATTCTCTACTCTTGCACTAATTTCTCACTGTTGCCGTAACAAGCTGGCAAACTGGGTGGCTTAAAACAACACAAATGTATTCTCTCCCAACTCTGTAGGTCAGAAGTCTGATGCGTGTCTCCATGGGTTAAAACCCAGGTATCTGCAGCGCTACATTCCTTTCTGGAAGCTCTAGAGGAGAATCCATCCCCTTGCCTTTTCCAGCTTCCAGAGGCCACCTGCATTCCTGAGCTGGAGCCTCCCTTCCTCCATCTTCCAGGCAGCAATGTTGCATCTCTCTGATCATTTTTCTGTAGTCCCGCCACCCTTTGATGATGATCTGGAAAGATTCCCCACTCTTAAAAACCTATGTTCTATGCTTAGATTGGACCCACCCAGTCTCCCATACCCACTCCTATATAAGGCTGCACTGATCTTTGGTTCTATACATCAACGGTGACATACGCTTCCCTCTTCTGAGCTTGAGCGTCTAACGACCTTCCAGTGGAAACGGCTCCCCTGCCCCTGCCCATCTGCGTGCCCACCTCAACTTCTCCTGCCAACGCCAACCAGAGCCCCACAACACCACAGGCACACACATCCACGTTCCACTCAAGGTGGTCAAGAGCTTTAAGCAACAATTAAATTTACATGCAGAAGCTGAGAAGAGATGGAATATTTTTTTCTGGACACCTCATTTTTTTATACATAAACATTTTAAGGTCATTCCATTCTCCAAAATAAGAAAGAGTATTTGGAATGTCAACATCATTATTTTCATTGGAACTTTGTGCCAGTAAAATATACAAATACACCCCATAATGCTTGATTAATAGATGTGTATACCAAGATAGAACTATAACACTATCTTTACACCAAAATGTATTTTCCCTCAGCATAATGGACAGAGATTAGAGAAACACACATAGCCCTTTGTTGCTTTGTTGAAACGTGAATCCTTTAAAAATGATATGTAGGTAAATTAATTAATTAAGTCATAGAAAGTATAGCTGCCAACATTATAAACAAAACTGTGACCGAAGAGAGTTCTCACTTACCTGTACTAAGAGACTGCAAAAATTTTTCTCTCCTTTGCAAAACAGATTTGGCTTCCAAAAGTTTAATTTCCCCTCATTGTTCTCAACCTCCCAAGGTCATTATCCATGCACCATTCCTGTTTGTCTGTTATCAAGTATACCACATTTAAATTACAGGCTTTTTAACGCCGAAAACTACAAAATTTTTAATTTTACTATCTTTTCTGAGTTGTCTGAGATGCTCCCAGGAGACTTTTTCTCTTATTTTTTTAATTAAGTATTTCTCTCTGCTTCCTTTCAGGAGGCAGGCACATCCAAGACCTTCTCTGTCAAAGGGATTACTTCTGAGTTTCTCCACTTTGGGAGTGTCCCTAGTCCCACCAAAGGGCCTGCCTCAGGTGATGGGGATGGACGTGGGAACATCAGCTCCCCCAGAGAGCCGTGGCCCAGGCATGGGGCTGGCAGGAGGGGGCTGCGCCCGAAGCCTGGCACCCGGACAGGCTGGGAGAAGACCCCCAGGAAGGGCTCCCTGCCTGGGGCCACTCGTGACAAGTGACTGGAACCTGCGTGTTCCCGCGTGGGTCTCTGCAGCCGTCAAAACACAGGCCTGTCAATCTCGTCTCTTAGAGATAAGGATAAAACACGAGATACTGGAGGAATATTTTCTAGTTTGTTACCCTTTCAAGGTGTCAGGGAAATGAGAAAGAAATGGAAAGGAAGAGAAAGGAGCAGAGGACAGGAATAGAGAGGACCGTGGTTCAAGCATCTCCCATGAAGCAGGTGTTTTACACTCCTCGTCTCTCACAATCCTTCTACTTGTCCTCGGTCGTCACTGTTGTTCCCGAGAGCAGGGAAGGCGACTGCGGCTGAATGTGTTTCTGCGACTGGCACATGCCCAGGACTAATAAGCATCAGAGCGAGGTCTGTCTTTTCCTACTGTCCCTCTGGGATTTCAGCTCCCAAGTGCACGTCTGGCAAGCGGTGACACTGGGCAGTGAATTAATGCATGTGAGTGCCCTTGCCCCCATCCCTACTTTTTGGTGAGGTCTCGTCCTAGCACACTAAGCAATTCCCTTGACATGGGGAACAGGAGTCCCCCTTCCATCACCCAGACCCTGGGTTTCCCCACAGTCCACCAGCATGAAAACACTTCAAGCAGTGGACAGTCTGCATCGGGGCCTCATCGTCTCCTCAACACCCCCACAACCCAAAGGATTTTCTGGGCTCCCCCTCCCATCCATCCCAGTGGAGTCCAGCCAAGCCCCGGGCCCCCCGGGGGCTCCTCCAGGCTGAGATCAGGCCCCAGGGTGCTATCTGAGGGGTTTTAAGACTTCCCCTCAGTGGTTCCGAGCAGTTATTTGAATTTGATAGGCTGCAGCTTGAGTTGGTTTCCTACCATCCATGGGCAGCTGACAGCTGTCAGGGAGGCCCGTCTCCTTCTTGCCGCTGGCCAGTCCTGAGGCGCATTCACTGAGACAAGGACAGAGCCCAGACTGACAGACCATTTTGGCTGCTTCAGTGAGGCCCCTGCAAACTGGGTTTGGCTGCCAATGGCAGAACACGCAGGTTTCTCGAATGCCACTGGATCAGGTTACCATGAAATGGACACAAGTCTGGTAAAAGACCCTGGCCCCTACCACAGATCACTTTGTTTCCGCCAAATATGCTTTCCTTTCGTTCCAGTAACATCTTCTGTGCTCGTCCCGTGTGCAAAGACTGGGGATGCAGAGCATCCGGAATGTGTCCTGCCTACACCTGCACTGATAAAGCGTAACATGAAAAGGAGCTTTGCCATTTGTTCATTTGGTCATTCATCATTTGCTAACTCACTTATTCAGTAGATAGATACTCTGCGAAAAGTACTGTGTGAGGCAATGTGGCAACTGAAAGAAGCACTCACCGGCTACCCTGCCCTCAAAAAGCTTATACTTTTAACAGAGGCAATAAGTCATAGATAGAATTCTCTAAGATGAGGTAAAATATGATAGATGCAATGTCAAAAGTACAAGTAGGGTGCCGTGTGTCTCAGGAATGGAAAGAAATCACTGGCATTTGGAGTATCGGGCAAGTTGTCTGGAGTTTGTTTCCCCAAAAGCAGATCCTGAGACAAGGATCTGAGTGCAAGTAGTGTGTTTGGGAAGGAGAGGATCTCAGGAAGCACAAGGCAGCGAAGGGAGGAAAACCAAAAGAGAGTACTTTAATGAGTATGTTAATGCTATGTGCAACAGGGTCTCCTCACCCCCCTGGGGGGCCCCCTAGGGAGCACTGAACATGCCTCAGAATCATCGTGGTGAGGGGTGAGGAGGCTGGAGTGTTCATCCCCCACTCCCATCTCTGTGTCAGGGCTTGCTCCTAGGACGTGAACTCCTTTTGCCTGGCAGCCCAGATCCCGGTGTGTGGGCAGAGAGAACTCTCCAGAGTCGGGGGGGCAGGAAGTTCCAGTGTTTGCAGAACCTGCCTGTGGGTCCCCTGGGTGGAGTAAGAGAATGTGGGTGGTGCACCCAGCATATGCTACGGAAGTCTTCATGGAGAATCAGTACTGGAACGGGGTCTGTCTTAGTCCATTCAGGCTGCGATAGCAATACCACAAACTGAGTGGCTTATAAAGAACAAACATTTCTTTCTCACGGTTTTGAAGGCAGAGAAGTCCAAGATCAAGGTGTCTGCAGATTTGATGTCTGGCGAGAGCCCACTTCCTGGCTCCTAGGCAGCCATCTTTTCTGTGTCCTCATCCGGGAAGGACTAGGGAGTTCTGTCAGACCTCTTTTATGAGGGCACTGATTCCATTCATGAGGGCTCCACCCTTGACCTATACATCTCCCAAAGGTCCCACCTCACAATACCATCATGTTAGGCATGATGTTTCCACATATCAAATTGGGGATGACACAAATATTCAGTCCATAGCAGGGTCTTAAAAGAAAAATAGGATTTGGCTTGTGGCGAGCAGGGATTTCAGGTGAAGGAACAGTCTGAACAAAGGCACAGAGGCAAATAACCACAGGCAGTGTAAAGGCATAAGTGAGTAATTCAGCAAAGCTGGACCGCAGGGTCCACATAGTGGGAGAAATGTAGTAGGAGAGAGCTGGATTATACACCAACATAAGATCAACATATAGTATGGATAGTTTGAAATAACCTTTAAAATATGGATGACATTTTGGGGCGCTTGGGTGGTTCAGTCGGTTGACCATCTGCCTTCAGCTATGGTCATGATCTCAGGGTCCTTGGATGGAGCCTCGCGTCGGGCTCCCTGTTCAGCGGGGAGGCTGCTTCTCCCTCTGCCTCTGTCCTTCCCCCTCCCCACTCATTCTTTCTCTCTCTCTCTCAAATAAATAAATAAAAATCTCAAAAAAATAAAATATGAATGACATTTTAAAAATTCAATCCTTGCATAAAGAACCTTATTCTATCTCAGTGACAAACTACTTGACTTGACCAAGAGACCAGCTCAGATGGAATCTACTTTGCTTTTGTGTCTGTGAATGGCCTCCAATATTCATTGTGAAATGCTCCTGCTTGTCAACTACAGTTATCTTTATGATTCACAAAAGATGTTTCAAATATCTCAGTGGCATGGCTCTCAGCATTGGTAAATTAGTACTTCAAAGCAATGAAACAAGGTTGAATTTTATAGCCAAACAGTAAATAACCCACTCATCTCTTATATTTTAAGAATTGTCTCCTCCGGGAGTATCACCTTCCTACTGAGGACTTGCCTCTGCCCCTTGGCTACTCCAGAACCAGAGCCTCTCCCAACAGCCCAAGCCGGCACAGGGACATTCAGCTCTCTGCAGAGAAGAACTCTCACACCAAGAATGACCAGGGCTGGAAGGCCAAGGACTCAGACACAGCAACACCTACCGTCCAGGGATTTCCTGTCCCCATGATTGTTGTTCAACCACGTGACCCAGGACACAGATATAAGGGGTGAATTGGAGAACTGCTTAGAACTTCAGTCTCAGGTATTTAAGTTTTAGGCCCATAGCCAAACTAGGGAGGGTCTTCTCCTTCAGGGTCAGAGAACTACACATTTTCTGACTCCTCAAGGAAAATCAAACTTTTTAAATGACTTTAATAGAAACAAAAGTATCTATGTTCCTTAGTTCACAAAACTAACTTGTCCCCAAAAAGAGACATAAAGATGAATTTCCCAAAGTTAAATCTTATTTTTAATTCAACATGGGAATTTTCTCTTTAAAGACATTTTTATGGGGCGCCTGGTTGGCTCAGTCTGACTCTTGATCTCAGCTCAGGTCTCGATCTCAGGGTCGTGAGTTCCAAACCACCCCCACCATCTTACGTATCTGTTCCATAAACCTCGATGGTCTTCGCGTTTTCTTAAAGTGGAGGACACTCAATTAAATATGTTGTTTCTCAAGGAAGTTTTGAAGGTAATGGATGTGTTTATTACCTTGATTGTGGTGATGACATCACAAGCATATAGGTCCAAACTCATCAAGTTGTCTACATTAAATATGTGCAGGTTTTTGTATATCAACTATACCTCAATAGAGCTATAAAATAATATAAATACAAATAAGTGAAATTTAATTAGTTAAAATAGAACAAAAGAAAATGATGCCATTTGTCATTCAGTTCAGCTCCACATCCCTTTGTTGCAGGCCTGTGGGGAGGAGGGAAGCCCTGGGCTGAGGCAGAGAGGCAAAGGTCGATGCGGCACAGTTCCCATGGGCTGCAAGGCGTTGGCATCGTTATTTTATTTTCACTGAATGATGTAGTGGGCTTTATGTCATAATGATAGAAAAACTGGAATCTTTTAGTGCAGTGCTGAAAGGGTGACAATGGCAGGCATTCTACAAATTAATGAAAAGAATTTTGACCTCAGTAAATCTTCAAATTATTTGCAAAGGATCTAAAACCATAAGAAGAGGTCCCCACTCATTTTCTTTAACGGGAATTAGAAGGCAAAGTGTCAGATGAACAATAATCTTTACATTTTTATTGTCTCTCTCCACAGACATTTGTAACTTTATTTCTTTGCAAGAATTTCTGCTGCATCTTGGAATTCTGCCTGCAAGTCCAACTTCAGTTGCTCTTCAGACCATCCTCATTCTTGTCTAATCATCTCAGATGTAATCAATCAGATCAAAGTCCTTGACCTTCCAAAGGGAAGCCGTTAGAAAAGAAAGTAGGGGGGCACATGGGTGGCTCAGTTGGTGAAGCAGCTGCCTTGGGCTCAGGTCATGATCTCAGGGTCCTGGGATCAAGCCCCAATTCAGGCTCCCTGCTCAGTGGGGAGGCTGCTTCTCCTCCCTCTGCCCTCCTGCCCTCTGATTGTGCTCTCTCCCTCTCAAATAAATAAATAAAATCTTTTTTTAAAAAATCATTAAAAAAAAAAAAAGAAAGAAAATAGTAAACCCAGCAGGAATACTTTGCTAAAGTCCCTTCAACAGCCTAAGCCCCACGCTGGCTCTCAGCCTCAGCACGGCAGTTCACCCTGGCTGGGCCACTGCGTCTCCATTTGCAAGCCCAGCCCCATTCCTGGTTCTAATTCCAAACTGGGGCAAAACAGATCTAAGGAGGCCCCTTTGTGTGTCTGCTCTGTTCTGAACGTGTTATACACTTTATCTCAACTCATGTAATTCTCCCAACACCCCCCAGAGCTCGGCGATGTTAGCTCTACTTGAAGGTAGAACACCTGAGGCTTTTACCAACAGCACACAGCTAGTGGTGAAGCCAGGATGGAACTGATGTCTGTCTGGCTCCAAAGCCCATGCCCCTTCAGCTGTACCACATGGGCAGGGCTAGACCCTTTCCATTCTCTAATGCTGGATCTGCTAAGCATCCAGCATCTCTGAACCTTCCCCTGGGGGCTAGCACCCATTGACTGGCTACTCACTGAGAATTCAGAACGCTGAATGACTCCTTCTGCTGGGATCTGCCTCTCTGCTGGGGCCCCCAGCTACTTTGTCTCGGATCCCCACCGCTGACTGCATGGCTGGGCTGTGCCTGGCTGTTTCCCTACTCCTTGGAATCTCTGCTGCTCTGGCCAGACCAAGCCTCTCTCAGTCCCTGCAGCTGACCAGGAGACCTTCCCAGCCTCTTCCCACTTCCCCTCAGTCTGCCCCATCTGCACATGAGCACCTGATCACACTCCTGGGCAGTGTGAGTCTCAAAAAAAGGGGGGGGGGCACCCAGGTGGCTCGTTCAGTTAAGCGGCTGCCTTCAGCTCAGGTCATGATCCCGGGGTCCTGGGATGGAGCCCTGCATCGGGCTCCTTGTTCAGCGGGGAGCCTGCTTCTCCCTCCCCCTCTTCCTGCAGCTCCCCATGCTTATGCTCTTTCTCGCTATCTCTATCTCTCTCTGTCAAATAAATAAATAAAAATCTTAAAAAAAAAAAAGCAGGAAACATCAGGATGCCAGAGATGCCAGGTAACAGCCTCTGTGACAGCACCATGTCCAAGAGGCCAAGCTAAAGCTGAGTTCCAAAAACAATGAACAGGCTTTTGTCCAGAATTTTCTAGATTTCTAGCCTCAGACTCAAGAAAAGTATTCAACTTTCTCCAAACTTTGCTTAGAATTTCATTTACCACAGACAGCCAGGGCCAGACTAGCAGTAACGAGAACTAGAGAATGAAAGCAATTTTCCTGAGTAGTAGTCAGCAACCTTTCCAAGTGAGGTCCCACACTGGGCTGCTCCCCGCTGATGTTCAGGCATGCCTGGGCCAGGATGAGGAGGTGCCCACTCACATCAGGGGGTGGGGGAGCATGCTGATTCTCAATGAAAACCACATGCTGCAGGGTCCTACCCCAATTTAGAAGATGTTTCTGTTCAGAGCTGGCTCATTTCGTCTCAGAAAGCACTCTGGCCCCTGATTGTCTTAAGCCATCACTATAGTAATCAAGTGGTCTCTCGAACTGAGGCAATTCTCTAAATACCTCAGAGCATCCCACAATCTCTTTAATACCCAGGTAAGAAAGACCAAAGCAGGATGTTCTTTTTCCAGCATGATCAGGAATCACACATATTTTAGTATGTCAAGGAAAACAAAGCCCATGATTCATGCAAAAAAGTGGTTCAAAATGAGTTTCTCCATGTTGAAGAAAATAATGAAGACAATTATCTGGTCCCTACTATACTCAGGAGCATCCTGTAAGTTAGAACATGTCCTCAGTCCAAATAGTTTCTTTTCTGATGACCAAAGTAATATATACTTATGGGAGAAAATTAGAAAAGTACAGAAAAGCACAAAGGTAAAACTTGAAATTAATCATTATCCAGTAACTCAGAGATAACTGCTACGAGCATTTTAGTGAATACATTCCAGTCTTCTATCCATACACATACATTTGTCTCTTTTGGTTTTGTTCTTTATAAAACTGGAAACATATTGCATATACTATTTGTATACTATTTGTATTTACATTTGATATATTAATGATATATCCTAAACATTTTCCTATGACACCAATTTTTCTTTTTTTTAAAGATTTATTTATTTATTTATTTGAGAGCGAGAGAGAGCATCCTGAAGCAGACTCCCCCTGAGAAATGAGCCCCACGCAGGACTCAATCCGAGATCATGACCTGAGCCAAAACCAAGAGTCAGCCACTTAACCGACCGCACCACCCAGGCATCCCTCAATTTTTCTTCTATAAAATAATTTTAAGGGTCATATAGTATTTACTGTTACATATTTAAGTTGTTTTTAATTTTCTCTGTTAGAAATAACATCAGTAGTAAAAGTCCTTGTGCATAATTCTCTTTGTGCATCTCAACTTATTAGTTCCTTAAGATAAATTCTTTGAAGTAGACAAAGTCAGGAAATATGTTTCTAAACATTAGATTTATATTAACAAGTTGCCAACCCAAAATTATACACATTTGTAGAATATGCCCTCCTTTTTTTTTTTTTTTTAGTATGCCCTATTCTTTATACCTTTGCCAATAGTGGGCATTTCCCTTTTTTTGCCAATTTAATAGGTGAAATTGAGAGCACATTGTTTCAATTGGCATTTCTTTACTAGTGAGATGGAATATTTTATCATATATTTTTGGACATTTACATAAATATTGGTAACTTTTATCTGTTTTTTATATTGTAGTATTTATTTTGAAGAGCTCTTTATGCATTACAAATATCCATCTCTGGTCTACCATATTGTTGCCAATATTTCCCACAGGCTATCATTTGCTTTTTAATTTCACTTGGGGTGTTTTTTGGTTTGGGTTTTTTTTTTTTTTTTTGCATTAGTTACTATTTGTATGCCATTTTGAATGTGTTCCAAGAAAGAGATAAGAACCTTAACGTCTACTGGTGGGACCACTTCCGCCACATCAACCAAGTTCAGGGGCTTCAGCCATGCAGGAAGCTACGTGAACAACAGTCCCTGGGATGCATGGGGGTCCTGGATCCCAAACACGATGTCCATAGAGATTTCAAACAAACAACAAAAAGCAGCTGAGACTTAATCTGAGCTCCAACCTGACCGAGTTGACTTCTGACCAATGATATGGGACAGGGTGCAGCCAACTTTTCCTGTAAAGGGCCAGACGGTAAATATTTGAGGCTTTGCCGGCCATACGGTCTGTCCCCACCATTCATTTCTGCCATCATAGCATGAAAGCAGCCATAGACAATACACAAACACACGAGTGGCTTTGTCCAAGTGAAACTTTATTTACAAAAACACTACAATCTGACTTTCATGTAATTTTCATGCACACAAAATATTTTTTTCTTCCGAGTTTTTTCAATCTTTTGCAAATCTAAACACCATTCTTACCTCACAAGCCATGCAAAAACAAGGGGTGGCCCACGAACATGAGTTTGCCAACCGCTAATGCAAGATGAATGTCTGGTTCACACGGATCTTCTGGGAAGGCCTGAGGAAAAGGACATATTTTGATCTGTGAGCAGAAGAGATGTGCACCACTTCCAGGTAGGATCTTTAGAAGCTATCACATTATTGCACCATGTTATCTTTTGTCTCACTCCTAGTAATGTGCCTGCTAGTGAGCCTGGATCCCAGAGGGAAAATATTTGGAGCAGGACCACAGCCAGCCTGCAATGAACATGAAACTTGATTGTGAAATAAACCTTTGTTGCTACAAGCCACCAAGATTTGGGGATTGCTTTATTACTGCAGATACTTTAGCTTGTGCTGACTGATACACACTTGAACACATTATTTTGCATTTGTATTTGTTTGGCCCCTACGGGCTTTTGAGTATAAAAGTGTGTTTTAATTTATTTGAGCTTTAGTTTCTTCATCTATAAATTTGCAATACTATTCACACTAGCAGGTTGTTGTGAGATAAGAAATGTGAAAAACACTTTATAAATCACAAAGCACTGTGGAAACGTTTTTATTACTTTTATTATCAAAAAGCCATACAATAAGACAGATTTTACAGAGTTCTTCTATAGAAGTCGAAGGGATTCTACTATCGAGTCAGGGAGGGACCCAAAGTAACTCAGATCACACAGAATTTCTTTAAGAGAAAGTAGCATTTGAACAAGACATTGAAAGATCGGCAAGCTTCTAGTGGAAGCACGCACATAAGCAGATGGGGACAATACTACCTTAGCACCATCTCGAATTCACTTAGTCTCTGCCCTTTGTTTTAGGTCCTAAAACTGGTATCTGTTCACTAAATTTTGAGAAGGAAAAAAGAAGTTATGTTACAGGTAAACAGTGTGTAACAGAAGAGAATTTTGAAATCTTCCTTCTGAAACTTGATGTTATGTTTCAAATTATTTCATTTCAACTCAGAGTGAAGTCAGCCCAGAGGAGTTAACTACATAATTGCTCTTTTCACACCCTGGCCACCCTTAGCACATGTAATTACTCCATAATTACTCATACTTATGGCCCAATGTGGAGACTGTACGTGGAGTATCAATCTTTATGACAAATATAAATGAAAAGCAGTCATGATTCTCTGTGCCCGCAGGGTCTCCTCCCTCTTGTCATGAGGACAAACAGCTTTCCCTGGGCAAAGAGGAAAGCTGAGGACAGGCCTGGCAGCCAGAAGTACCGTAGGCATGAGCTTGGAGATCTCACGAAAGGTAAAGACACAAAATGCTTACACATGTCCAGAAATATTTCACCTTTGGTTTAACGTGTCCAGATTCACAAGTGACAAATGCTCCCTGAGACACCCATCTGTTCATTTAAAAAGGTCTTGCAAAACTCAAATTTTGCTAAAGTCAAAACCACCTCAGCATCATTTTCTCTTCATTTCAATCCCTGTCAGAGCACACTTGTACATCATAAAAATAAGCATAAGCGCAATCTACTGACCCACCCCTCTACGGCTGAACACGGAGTCCATGTTGGCATCTCTGGACTTGACCCTTCCACCTTCAGTTAGACTTCCAGCCTCTCAGGAATCTCTGCTCTGCAGTTCACGGGAAGGCAATTAATGGAAATTCCTGGCCTCTAATGGGAGAATGACACAAGAACAGGGACATACCACAGGCCAATGCACCGTGAGTCCTCTGATCCCCAAAATCATGTCAGAAAGAAACGGAAAGGACTGCTCACAGGGACTGCTGCTTGCAACAGTTGTCTCCTTGTCCCCGTGCACCACAACCTTTCAGCAGCTCTAAAGTCTTATTATGGGCTTTACGGAATAATTTTAGGAAAACAGAATTTGTGTAAGACCAGTATTACATGAAGTGTCCGCTTATACTAGGTCCTAAATCTCAGACCTTGCCTATTCCAAGAGACACCATGAGCATCCCAATTGCACATGAAGAGAACCACTTGCCTCTTCTGTGATTCTTTTAAAAGCCAACAAGTGCAAAATAACCTCTCAGCCCTCTATCCTTTAGTATCTCTGACTGAGGGACCATTATGTTCACATAAAGCCTCTTTCCTCCTGAAACTTATAATCTAGTTAGGGAACAAGACAGAGAGATGAGTCATTAGGAAAGAGCACCAGACTTGAGTGGCAATACAAAGCAACTTCAAGTCTGTAGAGGCTTAACCAACTGAGGAGCAGCTCTTCAATAATTCAGAGCAAGAGAGAAATCTCAATGGCCTGGAATGGCCCCGAGGATGCCTGAGTAGAAGGTAGAACATGATCCAAGGGTGGATGGATTTTTTTATGTGAAGCGATGGGCAGACAACACTCACAATATACTCAATAGACCCAGAGTCTCCAAGGACGGATGTGCCTGGTGAGCTCAGGGACAGTGAGACCTGCCATATCCGAATTGTGCCCAAAGATGAGTCACGGAAGATAGGATTGAAAAGACAGGTTGGGGGCAAGTTGTGAGGGGCCTGGAATACTAAGACTTTGGGGTTCGGAAGCCAATCTAGATGTGAGCAGCTAGTAAGATCCTCTGCTTGGATCTGTAACAGAGATTAGTGGTCAAGACCTCAGCCTCGGTTTCTTAGCCTTTAAAATGCAGATAACAACAGTACCTACGTCATAGTATTGTTCCAAGAATAAAATGAATATATATATGTTCATATATATATAAGCTCTCTCGTACGTATATGATCTCATATATATATATATATATCATATATATGTAATATATATTCATTAAAACAGGGAACCTGGTAAATAATAAATTCTAGGTATATGTACATTATTATTTTTGGTAATATTCCATCATTCCTGCTGAGGAGTTTCATGCCCTTTGGATATGGCTAAACGGGCATATTTAATTCATTCTTTGGATTCTTATAGACTAAAAATAAGAATGATTCTCTTTGCGCAGGACAGCTAGAGACCTGTTTCCTAACTGTACCCCAAACAGAAAGAAGGCATTGGGTGGAATAAAAGGTCCAGAATCTGGGCTCCAGTGAGCACCTCCCAAAATAGGAAGGCTTGCTTCTTCCATGGCCTTCCCCTGGCACCCAGGAACTGAGAATCTTGCCCATTAGAGCACCAGAAACAGTGATTAAGATGGACATCCCCTGAAACAAATCAGAAACTTTTTTTAAAAGGGGAAAAAGGCTGAACTTCCACGGTATAAATATTACTAGATGGCCTCAGGCTCAGATGCCATTCACAAACTCCTCAAGCTGTGCTCTCACAATTTATGACATTTAACAGAGCCCCTGGAGAGAGCTTCAGTCCTGCCTTCACTCCAGAGCCAAATATTAGCCTCCTTGTATTAATGAGGCCAAGTCGAGGAAGAGTAAGACGGGAGATCATTTGAGTGATTTTGCTTGTTAACTCTCAGGCCTGTCCTCTCTCCTGTACTCCAGAGAGAATGCCGGAAGCTTTCAGGATGAGGACTCAGTGTCCCCCTTCACTAGGTACCAACGCTCATCCCTAACAAGGCTCATCGCCCCAAGTGTCATGGGCTACCGGGCTCCCAATCCCCCAGGGCATGGCTGGGAAGGGAGGACGGGATGACTCACAGAGAAGGGGCAGGTACGGTGGGTGGCAGCAGGGCCACTGGCCTCACCCAGGCCGGCCTCCACTAGCCTCTCTCACTTCCAGCACCTAAACAGGTGTGGCTCTGCCAAAAACATTTAGGCCTCCAGCAAAGGGAGGCCTTTGTACTTTTATATAGCATAGTCGGCCAAGGGCCACTTCTGAGCAGGAGGCTATTCATTGGAGTCGGCCACACACCTCCTACTACACCTCAGCGGATCTGACCACCTCTTGGGCAAGGCAGTCATGATCCCTAGACCCAGGGTTGTTGGCTCCAGTAAAAATGAATTTTTTTTTTTTTTTTTTGAGCTACCCTACGACCCAGCAATTGCACTACTGGGTATTTATCCCAAAGATACAAATGTAGTGATCCGAAGGGTACGTGCACCTCAATGTTGATAGCAGCAATGTCCACAATAGCCAAACTGTGGAAAGAGCCAAGATGTCCATCAAAAAATGAATAATTTTTAATAGACATAGGTGCCATGCCATATTTGAGATATACTAAAAAAATTATTCTTTGTTCATTTGAAATTCAAATTTGATTGACTGCCTACATTTTATCTGGCAACACTACCAAGGCCTCAGTTTCCTCCTCTAAATGGAATATTAAGCCAGATTCAGGATTTCCAAACTTGTTTAAGGACGAAGGTCTTCTGTCAAGAGAACACTTACCCAGAATCATAGTAACTGAAATAGATAAGAACAGAGGTGGTGTGGTCCATGCAGAGGTGGGCAGCCAGAGCCTCCTGCCACCTTCTCCTGAACTCAGGTCTGCGCTGGCTTCTGTTTCAAAGCCATGAGAATCTCGTCTGCCCCACTGATCCCTTCCATCTCTACCAGCCCAGTTTCCAGTGGCCTTCACAAATGAAGATCTTACAGAACTTCGGGGCATTCGTGTCTGTTTGCTCTGCCACTAGAATCCTTCACATGTACACTGTTGTGGGAGGTACAGGGCTCATCCTCAGCTCATTAGGTCACGATCCCAACCTCCAAAACCATGAGACGTGGGCTGGGCCTCTTCTCTGTAGTACCTCAAGGTAGTACCTCAGAGACTCTGTACGCTGGGGGGGGGGGGGGGGGGGGGTCGTCCCAGTACGCTATGCGTGCCAATTGGGAAACCCCGGGCTCCAAGACCAATGCTGTTGCTGTTTAGCTGGGTCACCTTAAGACTTGGCCTCTCTGAATATCAGTTTTGTGAGAATAGGGTTATTGATACAGTAACTAGGTAAGATAATGTATTTAAGAGAGTTTCATGAGTGAAGGAAGCCAGAACCTCCCCTGCAAAAAGAGTACACTATTGTATGATTCCATTGACATAAAACTCTAAAAAAAAAAATGCAAACTAATCCATAGTAACAAAGTGTAGATGGGTGGTTGCCCGGGGTTGGGTGGCAGGGAGGGACTACCAAGAGGCATGAGGAGACATTTGGGGGTGATGGATATGTTCAGTATCTTGCTTGCTGTGGTGTTGTGGTTGTATATATATGTGTCAAAACTTATGAAATACATAGTCTTTAAATATACATAGTTTTGCTGAATGTCATTTTTTATTTTTGTTTTATTATTACTTTTTTTTTAGAGAGAGAAAAAGAGAGCACCTGCAGGGGGGAGGGGCAGAGGGAGACAGAGAATCTCAAGCAGACTCCCCACTGAGCAGAGAAGCCCCCAACCCCGGGATTGGGGCGGGGAGCACTCCATCTCATGACCCTGAGATCATGACCTGAGCCAAAATCAAGAATTGGACACCTAACCAAGTGAGCCACCCAAGTGCCCCTGAATGTCATTTATATATTAATAAAGCTGTGTAGAAATAAATAAGCTTTAAATATTGAAAAAGTAATATACGAATGTTATTATTATCACTGTTATGCTTATTTTTTTGCTGGCTTTGAAGACTCCTTCAGGGTTTGAGGATTGTCATTTTCTCCCTAGGACCAAGGACATTTCTGAACAAAAGATTTTCAAGTTTGTGTGATCTTGTATATGCCCAAGGCTCATGGAGTGTTATCACTTCAGAGGAGCAAAGGAGTAGCCCAACCTCTTTCAAATGCACCCATTCCTATTCTCCCACCCCTGCATCCAAGTTCTGTTGATTCCCTCTCCGGCCCCTGTCCCGTATCTCTCACCATTTCTCTACCTCCACTCTTCTCGTCTGGTCCAGACACCACCCTGCCTTGGTGGACCACTGTAAAAGCCTCCTGCTGAACTCTACACTCTAGTCTTGCTCATTTCCTACCCATTATCTACACCTCAGCTAGAGTGGTCTTTTTAAATGCAAATATAATCCTGTCATTTGCTGCTTAAAACCTTAAGGTGATTCCCCATGCCATTAGAAACCCAAACTCTACCATGGCCTACAAGACCCACCTGATCTGGCTCCCTGCCACCCGTCTGGCCACAGCCTATACCACTCTTGTTTTCTCTGTCCCAGCCAAGTTGGATTTCTTTAAATGGGCTACCATCCTTCTCAATTCCAGTCCTCCCCTTGTTTCCCACAAGCTATTTCCTCTGCCTAGAATATTCTCTGCCCTCACTCCTATAGCCAACTTATCCTTTGGGTTCCAATAGAAATGCCACTTTCTCAAACAAGCTTAATTAATTCTCTGGACAAGGCCTGGTCCCCCTATTTCAAATCCCAATGCATCCTATTTTCCTTTTGGTAATCAATTGTGCAATATCCATTGCCCCTCCTAGAGAAGGACAGGAATCATATCTGTCTTAACCACTTCTGCATATTCACTACCAAACATAGTGCTTGCACATGGGAGGTGCTCAATGAATTGATGCTGAATGAATTCATAAATGCAGAAATGTCTGCTATAGTCATGTACTGTTCTCTTGTGACCCATGTAAAACCCTTCAAAAATCCTTACAAATTTACCATATTACCCAAATTGACATGAAATTATAGACATGATCATTGGATATATAAGCCAGGACCACCTTATGGCAAGCCTTGAAGATAAATTGAAGAACTCAGTCAATGGTAATTACGATTAGAACATGAAAATGTATTTTATCTATTGAATTGGCAAAGATTAAGAAAACAGACACTGCTTCATGTTGATGAAGCTACAGGGAAACAAGCCCTCTTAATCACAGCCAGAGAGAACATAAATTCATACAACTTCTTGGTGAATCACCTGACGTCATATATTTATATTCAAAATGTACATACTCTTTGTGATGGGCTGAATGCTTGTGTTCTCCCAAAAGTGAAATCCTAACCCCCCAGTGTGATGTATTAGGAGGTGGGGCTTTTGGGTGATTTGATTAGGTCATAAGGATGGAGCCCTAATGAATGGGATTAGTGTTTTCTGTATGAAAGAGGCTCCAGAAAGATCCCTAGATCCCTTTCATCATATGAGGACACAATGAAAAATCTGCAACCCAAAAGAGGTCCCTCCCCAGACCATGCTGTGCCCCTGATCTTGGACTTCCAGCCTCCAGAACTGTGAGCAATAAATTTCTGCTCTTTATATGCCACCCATTCTGTGGTAGTGATTAAGTGATTAAGTGATTAAGTGATTCACTGTAGCAGCTCAATAGTAGATAAAATTTTATAAAATAAATATTGGGGGAGAAAGCCTAGGAAATAGCTACTAAATTGGAGATTAGGTGGTTATCTTCTTTCACACTGTAAACTGGTGTGGTGTTTTAATTTTTACACCAACATATATTACTTTGAGCATCAGGTAAGTCAACAAAGTGTTTTGGTTTTTTTTAATTTAGAGATTTATCTCATCCAACTTCTTTATCTTATTATTGAAGAAACTGGAGCCCAGATTGTCAAACAATGAATGATTTCTGTCTTCCACATTTACCTTTTTGTCTGTCCAACTTTTTCTTTGGGTAGCTTCCCTTCTAGCTGATGGAATTTTCAAACCCAGAAGTGGGTACATGGTTCTGTCTGGCCAATCAGAATATACATCTCCCAGGACATAGGGCTTGGCTCGGGGATGGAAATATGACATAAACGCAGACCATCACAATCATTTTCAGAAATTGGTATGGATTTGGGGGAAGAGGGTTTCATGTCTTTTACCCTAGATTATTATTTATGAGGAATATTGAACAGTAATTTTAAAAATCTGTGGCATGTTTATGGTTTTTAATGACAGGAAAAAATACTTAAGATTAAGTGACAAGGTAGGGTTTATTTTACCTATTCCATTTTATTCCATCTACTCTATCTTAGAAGTGTTCTACTGAAACCGTCCCTAATTTGGGAAGGAACAGACACAAGATAGCCAAGAGTTAGATTTGTGGAAGAGAACTACAGTGGCAGGTCATTCTTATTATTTAGTTGAAATAATATGAGTACATGCAATATACATCGTTGAGCACATTTTCAGTCATATCAAATATCCCTCACGCCCTAGCTACTAGAGTCCCCGTGGATTGTTTACACAAAATCTTGGAACAAGTAGCCCCAGAACGATGCCCTTGAGGCAAACAACTGAGTGAGATGACAAGAGTGTATATCGAATTACATGAAGCTACCCCACAGGCAATTTTGGTTCTTCCAGACCAGCTAGGCACACAAGAGCCCCCACAGAACTCACTGAGGATATTTCCTCTTTAAAAACGAATATTCAGTGAGTCCCCTGGGACTCACTTATAACCAAAGGGGAATATTTTTGTCCTGCTTCCTGCCTTCTGCATCACTGACTGACATACAACTCATCACCTTCCTATATTTCTCTGCCAGGAACTCCATGTTTCACCAGGCAGTCTTGCCTTGAATTCTGTTCTTGAGAAATAGATTGAAGATGTCATTAATAAGGAAGTACTATGTACTTGGTTTACTGTAGGAAATATCCAAGAGTTATACTTAGAAGCAGCTTGGTGTTGCAGGAAAAGCTTGTGTTTTGGAGTAACAGAAACCAGAGTTCAAATCCTGGCTGAGCCTTTTTGAGATATTTAACATGACCACACCTCAATTTCCTCATAAAATAATGCTCAGATACTCTTTAGATGGGTAATGATGAATTTGAGCCTTGTGCAGTGCCTGGCATGCTGTGGAAACATAAATTGTTTGTGAATGAGTGACCTGAAAATGCTTAGTAGATGGGGCACCTGAGTGGCTCAGTCCGTTAAGCGTCCCACTCTTGATTTCGGCTCAGGTCATGATCTCAGGGTCATGAGATGGAGCCCTACATCGGGCTCTGCACTCAGCTCAGAGTCTGCTTACCCCTCTCCCCTTGCCAAGACACTTTTTAAAAATACTAATGACTGGGCCCCACTTCCAGAGATTCTCATTTAATTGGTCTGGGGTGTGGCCTGGGCACTGGGATTTTTAAAAGCTCCCTAGGTGATTCTGAGGTACACCCAAGTTTGAAACCACTATTTCATATAGTATGTGCTTAGTAAGTAGTATCTATGGTAATTATAAGTTTGATGAGGGTCCAGACGATTGTGATCACACTTGGTAACATACGACAGACTGTAACACTATTCTATAATAAATAATATATATTATGCTATAATAAAGAGCAGAGACAACCATATAACTTAGCAGGTAGGTCTTAGCTAAATAATTGGCCCCCCCCCAAAAAAAGGCATAAGAGCTTAAACCAGTCAGAGGCTATGCAGACTTCAGAGTTCTCTAGACTTGAAATTTAACTACTTTAAATGAATTAGATGCAACACTTTAGGGAAGAGGCTTGTTTTTGAGAGTTTCTCTTCAGATGTATTCCAGTGCATAGGACAAAGAGGGACGTTTCTCTGTCCTATCTTACTAAAATGTTTGGGTTTCTTTTAACTGTGCATTCTCATTTCCAACAGACAGTGGGAGCACAAGACACATGATACAATAGGGAAAATGTCGAGGCAGCATTTTCAAACATAATCATCCAAATGTGAAGGGACATGCAGTTGAGAAGAAACAGAGTCAGATGATATAGTAAGGAGAGAAGAGAGCAGGTGACGCAATCTGATGTGACGCGGACATGCCAGATCAAAGACTCTGACGGGTGAGAAACATTTCATTGGGGAATCAAGTGAATTGTTATCAAGTTAACAGAGAAACGGAGGACTGTGGAGATAATAGAACTGGCTTTCAGCCACCACATCTAAGGACTTTGCCCAGAGGAGCTATTCAAGTGCTTGTTCAGAACACACCGTCTGGAAGCTTAAATGAAAGTGCCCAGGATTCCAGTGGGGTCTGCTCACTTTAAATGTCTCCACCCTCATCCCCAGGACCCCTGACCTTCCGGAGAATGTCACCAGAGTCCAACAGTCTTCCTCCGAAACGAAAAATCTCCTCCCTCCGAGAGATTTATGGATTCTACCAGTTCACTGAGTTTAGCACTTAATTTGCATTTTAGCACTTGCTATTGGACTAATTTGTTATACATGCCACTAATTTTTAAGTTTAAAAAAAATCCCTTCACCGTATTTTCAGATCAAGTGTCTTTTCATACTCCTTCAAACCAACTAATTTTATTATGTCTTCCTAATTTCTTAACTTTTTTCTACCGTTTTGCTGTTTTGTAGAACAAATCTACCACTTCAAAGGAAATAATTTTAAACGATTGATTTGCAAAGCTGAACAATAATTACCTTTGAGGAGTCTGAAGAGAGAGCACTGAGTGGCTTCTCTCTGATCTTTTCACTCTCTGAGGTTGCCTGAGTGGGGCAATACCCTTACTCCTTTTCACCTTGTTGTTTTCTGCAAGTGTTTTCCACAACTGTTCCAGACGCATCTTTAAAATCTGAGCGATTTTGACAAAACGGTACAAAATTTCTCAGAAGGACACGTTAAAATTTATCAAGATGAAAGTACGAGTGGAATTGATGTGCCCTAATTGTACAACTTAGGAGGAATTTGAACATATCCGGAACAAGAGAATCATGTGAGTCTTACTAAACAAACTTCCAGGAATACCATGGAATTTATAATAATTGAATTTAAAATGTTAAACTAAGTATTTTTTAAAGATTTATTCATTTATTTGAGAGAGCGAGAATGAGAGAGAGAGAGAGCACATGAGAGGGGGGAGGGTCAGAGGGAGAAGCAGGCTCCTCGCTGAGCAGGGAGCCCGATGCGGGACTCGATCCCGGGACTCCGGGATCATGACCTGATCCGAAGGCAGTCGCTTAACCAACTGAGCCACCCAGGCGCCCTAAACTAAATATTTTTATATGGTGATCAGAATCATAAAAGAAAGAAAGAAAAAGCCGAATTAAAGACTCCGCCATATATGGGCAAGCAAGAAATCTCGGTAAAGTATAACTAGACAGAGCAGCTGGAAAGGCCTGACATCAGGGAAGACTGTCCCAGCAACTGGATCCGCTCAAAGCAGTTGCAAGATAAAGCTAGTAATACACACTGGAAGGAAACAGGGCTGCCAGGTGCAACATGGTCTTTAAAGAATGTCGTCACAGAAGATGATGCCTGGCATGCAGTAGGCACTCAGTAGCTCCGGGGTGGATGGAGGAAGGGATGGGTGGTTGGATGCATGAGCGGATGCACGGGTGGGTGGAAGGATGGATGGGCATTTAGTCAAGAGTCCATAAAGAGATGGTATGTTACCTCTAAAGCCACCCAATTAGGGGACATGACGGACGAGGTGGCCGAGTGGTTAAGGCAATGGACTGCCAATTAGGGGACATGAGGGACACAAAAGAAACTCAGCAGTCCCAACAGGCAGGCAACACCAGAGCTGTCCATCAGCAGGTGGAAGGTATTCAAGGAGAAAGAACAGGGAGGCAGCTAATAAGAGCAGAACCTCCATGCTGAAGAAACCAAAATAAATGGAAGATCATCAACACAGTAATTTATGAGGCAAGCAACACAGAAACTAAACTCTCCGATGAAAAAACAACAACAATTGGATTTGGAGCACCAGACAGAACCTCAATTCTCAGACCTAAGGCACAGAGTGAGACCTTGTCTTGGGACCAGCACACAGCTTCAATTTATCAGAACTGGGGCATAAGGTCAAGGCTATACTAGCACCAAAGACCACTGGTGCTAAAATCTGAAACTGGTTAAATCTCTCCTACATGGAGATGGATTTGGTCCTAGAGCCCAGGGCAGAGCTGAGACGACAGATGTGTTCAGGAAGATCCAGCCATGGGGAGAGGGGACAAGAGAGGCTGGAAATCAAACAACCTGGGAAGCAAACAGGACCGTAATGACTCCAGTAAAGAACTGAGGTGGGGTTCCAGAAAAATGCAAACATCAAATATCACGGACAATTCCAACAAGCATCTGAAAACATATCCACCCAACAGACAAATAGCTCCACAGTTGAGAAGCTTGAACCCTCATGTGATCCCACTTCTATGTGCTCCAATTATGTCAATAATCTAGTGTTACTACTAGTAACCTAATAACACTTGTGCTGCCAGCCATCAACATTCCCTGACTCCCTTCCATGCAAAGAGCTCGGTCCCAGGCCTCTGTCAGAAAAGAGAATTCCCATGATTTAGTATAAACTGCCGACAGGAATGCTACACCGGAGCAAGGATTATGTGAAAAATATCCAAAGGTTTTCTTTTCCAAAGTCAAGACACAGACCATCTACTCAAGTAGCAGGGACTTCTGCCATCCACTGGAAGAGACGGGAAGTGGTCCACTGGGCTCGCGGGAATTCTGCTTTACTGAAATCAAGAAGCCGGAATGTACAGAAGGCATTTGCCTTTCCACTCAATAGTCCTCTTATACCCTCATCCAAGTTGGTCTCGGAGCCTGGGCCTCTCTCCAGCCAGAAAGACAAAGCAGAAGAGCTGAAAGTCCCTGACTTGGTGCCCCAGGATGAGAGCGGTTTGTTCACAAGGGAAGAAGCCCCTTCTCCCATTCCATCAGCCTGTAGTTTTTCAAGGCACCTTCCCCACATCAGTATGCTGAAGAGGTCCTCTGATGCGGTGGCATTGAGACTGAGTGGTTGTTTTGGTTTTAGTCCATTCCGTATTTTTAGCCCCCAGCAATGCCTCCAGCCACTTGCACTTGCTTAAGAGGATCATTTGCTACTGATGTTTGCTCCGAGCATCAGCAAGATGTGATGGTGCTGCCTTTGCTTAGCAAATAATCCCACTTTCAAAGAAGGGAGACAAGCTGCCTTGCAAACCCAGAGCTGCTATGGAGAATTCCAGAAGGAAGAAACGACTTTTCAGAACCAGGGTCTGTGGTGCCTCCTCGCACGGCTGTGTGAAGCACCATGCAGGAGGATCCTCCCCACTGGGGAGGATGTACATCTGACAAAGGAAAGGAAGTCCCCCCCCTCAAAGTCTGGCTCCCTGTATTGGAAAAAAAAAAGTGAAAAAACTATCTGAATTCTGAATGTTAATAAGACAGAAGCCACTGGCCCAGTGTTAGAGAATAGGAGAGTGCCACCTATGCTAAAGGAAGATTCCTATATCTCCCACACCATAGCATCCTCGGCGTTGGCAATAATGCCAAAGAGAGCTGGCCTCAGGGAGCCTCTCCTCCACTCCTGCTCTTTTTACTCTTTGACGAGTCAAAGAAGATACAGTTGGTTAAGCTCAGTTGATTAAGCGACTGCCTTCGGCTCAGGTCACGATCCTGGAGTCCCGGGATCGAGTCCCACATCGGGGTCCCTGCTCAGCGGGGAGTCTGCTTCTCCCTCTGCCTCTCCCCCCCTCATGCTCTCTCTCTCTCACATAAATAAATAAAATCTTTAAAAAGAAAAGAAGAAGAATACAAAGAAGTCAAAGAAGGAGACTCCTGTCTCCTTCCTGCGAAAAAAATAGTCACGTGTATCAGTGGCTAGAGGACCCAGATGGGGCAAAACTGGACTCCATTCACCTCCGCTCTCAGTCTGTGAGGTCCTTCTCTTAATTTGAACCACGAATATCATCCTCTGGTTCTGCTGCTCCACCCTCCCCCTCTTGCCCTCCTTGGATTCCAAAAGGGGAAAAGCAGGGGTGGGGGTAGGGGTGGGGAAGGCGCAGGCAGGACAAAGAAGCTAAAGCGATAAATGAGGCTGGAGGTGAAGACCAGTGCAATTACTATTTCGCCACTGTTGAAGTTAGCTGTATCACCAGGACTTTCCATTGTCATCCTGGTGGAAAGCTGAAAAGCTTTCTTCCCCAGGCTGTGGCTTCCTCCACTGGGAAGTGGGAATGACAAGGCCCATCTTGCAGGGTTCCTGAGGGAATTAAGTGATATGATGAGTACACAGAGCCCAGCGTACTGTAGGTGCACAAATAAATGGGAGCAGTTACCACTGTGTCCTCCCCTGACAAGTCATGCATATCAGACACCTGTACACCATTTTGACTGTCCCTGTAACCGCCCCCCCACCCCCGCAAGCAGCCCACGCACTTCAACTTCGACAGATGAGGCAGATGGACCATGACTTCAACCTGACTGCCTTCAGCTGTGGCCGGTGGAGCTATGGCCCTCTTTCTTATCAAGGCCAGATGAGCCCCAGAGGACAAACTAAGCTTTGCCTTTGGAGAGGACTAACCTTTAAGCTGAAATGGAAATTAAACAGAAGTTCTTTTTAGAGTTCAAAACACCCAGGTATCTCTCCTTTCCATTTCATACTGCTGCCCAGTGTTTGCAGTTACAGGCTGACTTCAAGGAGCAATGCTGTCATTGGAAGGACAGACGGCATCAATATTTCTGATGCACCTGAACCCATGTAAGTGCCAAAGAAGATCCTGGACCTGTAAGATGTACAGACCAATTTTCTCAACCAAAGTGGTTTGCATAGGCTTCGGATAAGAATCTGAAATCATGTTTCCTTATCTAAACTGGGCCACTTTAAAAGAAGAAGATACAGTATCAGCTTTCCAGGGAGTGGTATGCAGCAATACAAGACCAAGGAAAACAATTATCTGGAAAATGAGTGTTACAAATCAGCAGTCCCTACAGTATAGGAAAGACACAAGACCACATTTCACGGGGAGTTTGGGAGAATCCACCTGAAATAACTACTATGATAGGAAAATCACTAATTAAATTCAAGTGGTATTATTTATCTGGGCCCCAGTCACTATCTCCAATGTTATGACAGAAGAGATGTGATAAGAGGAGCTACTGTCTATCTGAAGAGTCACTTGGGGTGGTTGGGGGTCATAAATCTGCACAGGTGTTAACCTCCCATTACAGTCTAGAACAGCTCTCACCATGGAAGTAATGGCAGCCATGCGCCCATCCATCTCAGGTGCAATGGAGACACAGAACTCCATGTAGCTACAGTGGAGGCCAGTGGTTTCTCAGGTATTATTATACCTTTAGTCCATCATTGTCAAGTGGCCCTAGGATCAACAGGATTTTATTGGGAGCCTAGAAACATATTCTTAAAGTAGAAGTAATCCTGCATTACTTCAAATGGTTACCATGTTGAACTGGAAAAGGTAAAGTCTTGTCGAAAATAAATAATAACCTTAAGTAAGAAATAGTCTTTTGATTGATTTTTCAAGTATTTCTCATCTTTTTTGATCACCTGAGGTGTTTACACATCATTTTCATCTTCAAATGAATTTTGGGCTATCCCAGCATCTGTCTATAATCTCACAGCAGTTTCAAAATTAGCAAATTCCCTATTTTCCCCCAGGAATGAATCTTTGAGACCATTTTACAGGTGGTGCTAGAAAAACTGAATCCCAATATACTGTGGGGGAGGGGGGTGCTGAGTGGAGAATTATTTGTTTAAGAAAGTATCTGAATTCAACCTGCTGTTATACAAAATAGACAAAAACCTGAGACAGTTCTCTCCCATTCACTCCCACACAGTTTTCTTCCAGAAGGGCATTGCCTCCTAATCTCTCACAGTCCTGCTACAGATATGTTCCTACGGTAAGAGTTATCCAGAGAAAACCTAGATTCCGTTAGCAGTATCCTCGAACACCACCTCCAAGCTTCACCTACTTTTCTCCATTCTGAAAACTTTTCTAATGTTTCTTCTTTACACTAACCAGATCCTTCTTGGACAGGCAGTGTCTGCAATAGCTGGGAGCTTGTTAGAAATGCAGACTCTCAGACCCCACCCCAAAACTGCTAAATAAGAATTTGCTTTCTGGGAATCCTGGGTGGCTCGGTTAGGCGACTGCCTTTGGCTCAGGTCATGATCCCGGGGTCCTGGGATTAAGTCCCACATCTGGCTCCCTGCTCAGCGGGAAGCCTGCTTCTCCTTCTTCCACTCCCCCTGCTGTGCTCTCTTTCTCCCTCTCTCTCTCCCTCTCTCTCTCTGTCGAATAAATAAATAAAATCTTAAAAAAAAAAAGAGTTCAGTTTTTATCAGGACTTCCACGTGATTTCCCTGCACATAAAACTTTGAGAAGCTTGTGCTACATTACATTCTCTCTATTCCTAAACCCACTTGGTCCTCCTGAGTTGTCTCTACTAGCATCACTGAAGGTTTTCTTAGTGATCTTGTCCCGATTTTAGTCTCAAGTAGTTCCCTTTCTGCCCTATCTCTCATGGTATATGAAGCTGTGTGTAGGAAGACGTTACTTGCTTCTTTTGGCTCTTGTGCTTTTCATTATCCAAGCCTACCTAGGTTTGCCCTGTCTGGTTCCTTACACTCGCAGCTGGACAAAAACCAATTAACTGCTTGTCTACTCTATGCTGGATCCTGTGCCCAGTGCTATAGTCACAAAGGTAGGTGAGAGACAGGCCCTGTCCTCCAGGAGATGCAGTCTAAACAGGGAGAGCTAGACTCTCTCTTCTCATTCACCCCAACAGTAGGTTCTGCTGCGAGCTCTCCAAGGACACCAATACTTGAGAAAAGGGCTTCAATCGGCCAAAATGTAGTAAAAATGTCAACAAATTATAGTTATTAGAGGTAAAATCAAATCTCATTGTTAATTAGGTAACATACCTATCTCTCCTTTCTGTATTTGGATTAGGTGGTCAATGCCCAAAGCACAAAGACACCAAACACCATTTTCCGTCCACTACACTTTCCTGTTTCTTCCTAATAAAACATTTGCCAATGCACACAAGACTCATCTGACATCTTTATCAAAGCAATGGTAGGGAAGCAATTGCACACCTTAAAGTCCTTGGGTCAGATCTATCTCTTAGCCTGCTTTCACCAGTATGATCACCCAAAGTGTGAACATATGTGAGAGACTAAAGACAGCTGCAAATTCTTCATAACTCCCTCCATAAAGGTGTCATTTATTAACCTTCCCCTGCCTCTAGACTGTGGCCCTGTGACTTTCTAATGAAGAGACATGACACTATGACACAAGACACATGACACTGAGCCTGGAGAAAGCCTGGGAACTCCCATCTTTGCTCTTTCAGGATCCCTGAGTCACCGTGTAGGTAATCTGACTATCCTGGTGGAGAAACTCCGTGAACTGGGGAGGCTCTGAGACTATAGAGAGGGAGGCAGGCTCAGCCCTCCCAGGATCCGAGTCCAGCCTCAGATGACCCAGTTCCATTTACCATCTGACTCTGGTCATGTGAGAGACGCTGAGTGACACAAGCAGAACTGCTCGGCCGAGTCCAGTCAACCTACAGAACCAAATGAGAGCTAATAAATTGGCCTTTGTTTTAAGCTACTAAATTTGGGGGGAAGGTTGTTACACAACAATAAGTAACCGAAACAATGTACTTCTGGTAAATCAGGAAGGGTCTTGGAATCCCAAGATGCTAGCCCTATCTGTTAGAAATCTGCCTCATGTGACAGAAAATAAGCAACACGGCCCTGTGACCAACCAGCGGCCAACTGATGTTTCACCTGTGGTCCCACTGCATTTGGAAAAAACATGAATATCCACCTAAAAGAGGAGGATTGATAAAGGCAAGGAAGTCAGGGTCCAGCTATACTTTCTTCAAAGTGAGGTGATGACTGTTTTCAGGTATGACCAACTAAACTCTCAAGCAGCAGAGATAACCTACCACCTTCCCCAGAAAACTATAAACTTCGTCCTTTTCCTTAAGGTCTAAACTCCCAACCACATCACCTTGCTGAAGAGAAAGAAAGGCTCTGCTAAGAACTGGCCAGTCTTCTTGTAGAAATGCTAATTTCTTATCAGGGCTCATGCGTGAGGAATGTCTACAGATGTCTGCAGGGAAAAGGGTTGGATCTCCCAGAATCAAAAAGCCCCAGCAACTTTTTCCTGACCAAGCGTGCTCAGCCCTCAGGTTGTCATCATCCACTCATTTTCCTGATGCTGATGGGAAGCAATGCTCCCAAGGCCTGACTCACTATACAACCACTGGTCACGAGGCCTCAGAGAGCAGTGGGGTGAGTGCAGAGCAGAGGACAATCCGAGGCTGACAGACCCAAGATGCTGGCTAAAGAAACCAGCCATGTGCGGCCCATCGGCATCGCGCCATCCACAGAAGAGAAGAGAGCAAGTGGTGAAAGAGAAAGCTCTACAAGAGGCCTGAGATGTCCCAGCATCGATCTCACATGAGTCACATGGAGAATCAGTGGGGATGGTTTAACTGAATTATTGGCTGTAAAATAGTCAGCACCTAATGTATGGTTGGCAATGCCCTGGGAAAAGACACATAGAAAAACCTACATCAAGATATAATCGACTAAAATTAGGGGAGTAATTAAAGTAATTAGGGCATATTTATATGAAACTTAATGTTGCCATTACAAATTACGTGGAGGCAGAATATTGACGGCCTGGTAAATGCTCACATGCCTGCCCAGCTGGGCGATCCTGGAGGCGTTACTCCGCCTTCTTCGCCTCTGCTTCTTCATCTACTAAGTGAGACACCACCACCATGTTTCATTCATTTTACTATGCATGTTTTCTCAAATTTTAACATCTCTGAAAAAAAAAAAAACAAATCATCGCTTACAGTGATTCACAATTAGTAGGTAGTGTTTTTTCTTTCTTAGTGTACATAAAATGATGGTGCATTTAGAACTCGTGGCATCTTAGACGTGACGAAGAGGTAGGACCTACTGCGTTAGGCTGTCGAGAGGATTAAAGTAACTAATATTGATCAAAATGTAAAACTGCCTTGCACGGGGCAAGTGCTGGGGGAAATGTTAGTTATGGTAACTGTTACCAAATGGGAGCTTTTTTGCAGTTAAGTACCCACCTCGACAGAACAGTCAACTGTCTGCTAGAGAGGGGTGAGCAACACGGACAGGTGATCCCAACCAAAACAAGTCTACGCCTCTTCATTTTGCTGCCCAGACTTCACATTGCCCACCCCGTCTCCTCCACAAGGGCAGGGCTCCTCAACTCTGCTTGAGAGGAATCACCTGGGGAGCTTTTTTTTTTTTAAGATTTTATTTATTTATTCGAGAGACAGAGAATGAGAGATAGAGAGCACGAGAGGGAAGAGTGTCAGAGGGAGAAGCAGACTCCCTGCCGAGCAGGGAGCCCGATGTGGGACTCGATCCCAGGACTCCAGGATCATGACCTGAGCCGAAGGCAGTCACTTAACCAACTGAGGCACCCAGGCGCCCCCCCTTTTTTTTAAGATTTTATTTATTTATTTGAGAGAGAGAGAGAAGAGCCTAAGTTGGTGGGAGGGGCAGAGGGAGCAGGAGAGACAGAATCTCAAGCAGATTCCATGCTGAGCACCGAGCCCAATGCAGGGCTCCATCAATCTCACAACCCTGAGATCATGACCTGAGCCCAAACCAAGAATTGGATGCCTAACCGACTGAGCCACCCAGGCGCCCCTTGGGAAGTTTTTTTTTTTAAATGCCAGTGTCTATGACATCACCCCCGCCCACACACACACACACACACACACACACACAGACTTCCACTGGCCTGGGATAAGACCCTGGCATTGGGGTTTTTTAAAAGCTCTCTAGGTGATTCTGATGTGCACCCAAATGGAAAACCACTGCATTAAATTACAAGGTCTTTGAGACAAAAGACCTTTCTAGGAAGAAGATGAATGGAGCACCACAGTTAGGGTCCTGGAGTCAGCCACACATGGGTTCAAATTCCTGCTCCTCCCTCTGACTGGCTAAGTGACAAACTGCTTAACTTCTCACAGCCTCAATCTCTTCATCTAGAAATTGGGAGGAATACCTACTTCATAGGGTTTTTCAGGAGATTCATTAAATATCATGATAACAGCTGAGCACACACATTTAATAAATCAGTTTTTGTTATTAGTGTCATTTGAGCATCGCCGAGGGCTGCTTAATAAATATTTGTTGGTTCGGATTTGGAGAACACAGAAAGCCCCTCTTGTGGGAAAGAAGGGCAGAGAGAAGGAGGTAATCAAAGGATGCCGGGTGAGGGCCATCTCACAACTGAGCCTAAGCCTATCTGAACCTCACACTGTGGGCACACAGGAGTAAACACTCTCCATTCACCAACAGGGCAGCATGCCTCATGACGACCAATGAGGGAAAGTCCTCTGCCCAGGAGACATCTCTACCTGTTTGGTCTCCAATGTGTGCAAACTGGCAACCAAGCAGCATCTGATAATTTGGGCAAAGGCACAATCTGAGGAATCTTTCAGAACAAGGAGGTTGAAACAAGAAAATAAATCCTGAATGCAGGTCTGTGATGATCCTTTCCTCAGGAATAAATCAGAAAACAGAGCGGAGAGGAAGGCCTGGTCCCCACGGGCCTCCCCATCCTGCCTGCCTGGGCCAGGACACCACCACCCGGGACTTGCCACACTCCAGCGATAAGCTGTACTAACAAGGGTACACGAGAAATGTGCAAAAGCTGCGCAGGGAAATGAAACCTGGGCCCCATTCCGCCCATCAGCATCAGATTTTTATTTCTTGACTACACAGAAGCTCTGCGGAAGAGAAACCAAACTAGAATGGAAATCATTTGCTGCCCTCTTGTGGGTGACTCGGTATCCTTCCCCTCTGCTTTGCAAGACACAGAGACATGTAAAGGGGGGGGCGGAGGGTGAGGGATACACATGATGTCCAGAAACCCTGCTCATCTCTGCAAAGGACCTGGAAAAACTGCACGTCTGCCTGGTCCCAACCATCCTGTGTGCCAGGAAATCGGTCTAGTTCTGGCCCCTGCCCGGAGTACTCAAAGGAAGTCTGGGTCTATCCTTAGCCTTGGAAGGAGAAGGAGGAGAAACAATAAGAGGTCTGACTTGTCATGGTTATCATTTTCCTATGGTGCAAATCTGGATCCGGGCTCTTGGTCTAACCCTGGATCAGTTAAGGGGGTTGGGGGGTGGGCACAGATAGCAGGATGAGGTATTCCGGAACCAATTCTGAGAGTTACATCTTCTCTAGAGTAGCTGAGATCCGGGGCTTAGGCCTGTCATCAAATCCTGACCCACATCAACCAAACCAGGCTCCAGGGAGCTGGAGGGAAGGTGAACTCACACGGAGTAGCCTGGGCAGGAACCAGATGTTATGCCCCCCCCCCCCCCACTGCAGCCCGAGGCTCATCCCTAGTGGGCCAAACCAGACTTTAGCCCTTCAGGAGCGAAAAGGATTTTGTTTTTGTTTTTAGGAATGTTGAAAGATATCCTCCCTGGTTTGGAATATATCCAAAATGTGTGTTGAAGTCACAGTCTCTCTGGAGACTACCCCATGCTAATGAAAGATTAAAGATTTCCCTGTTAGCCACCACGTAATTTGCAACTTAACTAGTGACAGATAAATGAACCGGAATGGATTTTTTTAATTATTACATTCTTAATATATACATGAAATTTCAGAAATCTTACAGAAATGCAACAGGCATATTCTAGCAATCTAAGGAAAGAGGGGAGTCTTAATAAAACAGTACTTTATTTACTATTATCTTTTTATTGATATGTCACAATGCAGTGGCTCCTAACACTAGGACTGGAACAATCCTTCTGATCGCAGGGGTATGCACATTAGAAAAGTCTGTTTTATGAGCATCCTCCATCCCCAAATCACCATTGTTTTCATTCTACAGCTAGTCCATGCAGAAAGCAATGAAATTTATTTTTTTCGTATTTGGTTGACTGTCCTAGAATTGCATAAATACAGCTTCATATTAACGACTCCTCCGTTTGAGGAATCAGAAAACATATATCTAATTGCATCACTCACCTATCTAGAACCTCTCATGGCCCCACAGTGTTCTAAAGCTCTAAAGCTGTCCAACATGGTAGCCACTAGCTGTGCATGTCTATTTAAATTTACACTGTAATTCATTAAAATTAAAGACCTTCCATTGCACTAGTCGCATTTCAAGTGCTCAGTAGCTACCTATGGCTACCATATTGGACAGCGCAAATATCAAACATGTCCAAGATCACAGAAAGTGCTCTTGAATGGCATTTTTCTACAGGATGGCTAAAACCTTTCACAAAGTAAACAAGGCTCTTAACACCCTGGTCCTATCTGCCTTCTTACTCTCCTCCCTGGCCTCTCTCTCCCAACTGCCCCACTAACATGGCCCCCTAACCCACCACTTATGCTGATCTCCCTGGGACATCTCCCCTGTACTTTCCACCTGCACTCCCTAGTGAATTACTACTCAACCTTTAAGACTCAGGTTCAGTATCAGCTCCTCCTTGCAGTTTCCCATGATCCACTCTCCTCCTCCCCACAACTACACAGTTAATTGGCCTTGTGTGACTAATTCCATAACTGTTTATTATTTTTATAAAATATTTTTCACTTGTTAATTGTTCCTAATAGTATATTTTACTGATATATACTATAATTATAAAATAATTTCTTATCTACTGATAATTTTATCTTTAAAAGTTTTATAAAATAATTATTTTAACAATAAATGTGAACTTTGATCCCATCTTAGTTTGAAATATAGTTCTCAAAAAACACCTTCTCTGTCTTCAGGGCCAGGGTGATCTGGAAGAATGAGGATCGAACCGGGGAACAAGAAACCTGGGTCAGAACCTCAGGAGAAGCCCTGACTACCTGTGTGATCCTAGACAAGGCACCTGACTGCTCAGTTTTCTCATGTTTCAAATGCAGATTTTGGCCTGATGATCTCTGAGAACTCTGAGTCCTTCCAGGACCTGTGTCTAAGAAGGGAGCCAGTGGGGAAATGGTGGACAACACAGGGCAGTGAAATAGGGGGGTCAGAACCTTCCAGTCTTCATTGTGAAGCTTTTGAAAACAAAATCTAAATTTCTGCTATTCTGAACACATCCATACCAAGCTGGATAACTCCAAGGACTACTGCCTCATCTGCACCCCCAGAGCCACCAGATTCTCAGAGCCATGTCGAGAGTCATCACCTGCCAGCAATCTATCTAGGGCAGAGCTCCCAGACTGGCTTTGTTTGTGATTCACTTGCAAACACCAGAATTATCAGGGATATGGAAAGGGATATGGAAGTCAGGGGCCCAGGAGTGGAGTCCGATGGCTCTGTGTACATGTAACAAAACTTTGTACCTCTGACTACATGATTCAGAGCAAAGTGAGACAACCAAGACTGGGGAAAGCAGGAACCAAGACAGTGCCAGGGACCTCAGTGGCACCCAAATGGGATCAATCAGATTTTTTTCACCAAGAATCTTGAAAGGTAGAATGAAAAAACCCAGACATTAGGAGTCCCCAGTCTCTAGAAGACATACGAGTAAACCCGTAGAATTGCCCAGTCTGAGATTTGCTCATCCCATTCTTCCTCTAGCTCTGTGAGACATAAGAGTTTTCCCAAAGATTTATTTATTTTTTTAGAGGAGGGGAGAGGGGAAGAGGGAGAGAGAGAGAGAGAGAATCTCAAGCAGACTCCCTGCTGAGTGTGGAGCCCAACGTGGGGCTCGATCTCGCGACCCTAAGATCATGACCTGAGCTGAAACCAAGAGATGGATGCTCAACTGACTGAGCCACCCAGGGGCCCCAAGGGTTTTTCTAATTGATTTCTATTGCCTGTAACCAAATGAACCTTAACTGATACAAGCAAAGGAGTACTCCATTCCACTCCACAGCAAGTGACTCTGTCACAACATCCTATCTGGCAGATATCACTGTGACAGTATGGGCACTTAGTTGTAGTTAAAATAAATTTACACCTTGATCGAAGTTGGCTGCTCACCAGGAGGAAGCTGCTGGTGCACTGTAAAATGCAAGAATGGGGACAAAAACTACCAACCCAGAAAGAACCCAGGTTGCTGGGGAAAATGGTACAAAACCAAAATGATCAGATTTTATGGGAATAGCGATTAAGACATAATGTTATAATCATCTACATAATCAAATACGAGAAGCGGGAAAAATCTGGCTTTTTGGCAGTGTAAATGGAGGAGACGTAAGGGTTTCAGCTGAGTCTAATCTCCCGATAAGCTAAAATGATGAGCACTAATAAACTGATCAAATTTCCAGATCTTGATAGGTAATAATGACACTGCAGCTTGTGTGGATTGAATATTATTTGAAGTATGGTGTGTACATCTGTTGTCATTCTATAAGGATGACACTGTTTAGAGATCACCAAGGGGAGGGCTCAAAGAGAGGTGGGTAAGCCATGTGACATGAGGAATCATTAACAGAATCAGGGACGTTTGGTTTACAAAAGAAAAGGCTTAAGAGAGTCCAGTTGCTTCATCACATATTTAAAGAACAAGCACATGAAAGAAAACCTTCATTGAAACTCAGCAGATGTAAGTAGAAACAGTGGAAGAAAATTGGAGGGAGGCAGAATTTAACCTAAAAAATAGCTTGCTATCACAATTTTCCAACAATATAATAAGCACCTAACCAAGAAGTAGACTACCCTCCCTAGAAATATACTCAAACAAGCTAACTGTTTCCGGGTATTTTAGAAAGTGCTTCCGCGTTGGATGGATGAGTGGCATAGAGGACATCCCAGTCCCTTTCAAGACGAAGACGTGGTACTTCCTGGGCAGATCCTCTCACTCACTGTCTGGGTGATTCGAGAGAGTACGTTAATTCCTCTTGGGCTTTTCAGCCTCATCTGTAAGAAGGAGACTAAATTAGATGGTCTCAAGGTCCCTCAAATTGCAAAACGCTATGACTCACAACAGAGAGGGAACAGAATGGCGGAGGAGGGAGGGTAGGCTCACAGAGTAGGAAAGAGGAGGGAGAGAGAAAGGAGGCTGGCTGCCTTTAGCGGAAAGAGAGGCTGATCTTGTAACTGGAGAAAAGAGAAGGAATCAAAAGGAAGAAAGAGAAAGATGGAAAGAAAATGGAGGGGTTCTGCCCTTCCCCAGCCCCTCCTAAGCCTATTCAATAGCTCCATCTCCACCTTCTTTATTGTTCAGCTATTTTGATAAATTTCAGCTGTCATTAACGTAGAACATGTGGTTAATACCATAGTTTTAACTTGCAATTCAATTTTATTACTGAAGGCGTCTTTTTTTTTCCAAACAAGGATTTCTCTGAGACCCATTGCATTTTCCTTTTATATTCATCACTTATTATAGGTTTCCAGGAGCCCCTAAATTTCCCATTTATGCTGATGTTCCCATTTGGTATGCTGAAGGTACTTCATTGCCATTCGTTATGAATGAGCTACAACAGGATTGCAACAGCGCTCAGCAAACAGCTCCTGACTTTCAGGTGTCATTACATGCAAGTTAAACTAAATGGATGAATTTTTAGCAGGAATAATGTAGTTCATGTTGACATTATTCACAGCTTTCCCAAGAAGACAGGTATTAATCAGACAACACTCGTGTAGGTCTCAGTATATAAATATTTGGGCGTCTGACTAAACAGTGCCCTAACCTTTAAAAGGCATATAGACCTTATGCTTTAAATAGGATCATCAGTATAAAGGGCAATTTAGGACAAACAAAAGGAAGAATTTCTTTGCACAGGAGTATGGATGTATATGGAACCCATTATCTCAAGAGTTTAAACAGCATACAAATAAAAATAAGTCCCCAAGAAGCATCTCGATAAGTCAGTAATCACAAAGTTCTGTGAATTCTTCCTCCAAAATCATTCATGCATCTGTCTCATTCCTTCTACTTCCATTGTCTTTACATTGGACAACATACATATACTGAAGCCTCAAAGGAAATTTTAAAAAATATAGAAACTCAGGTGTTGTTTCTGGAAGTTTATAATCTAGAATGTGGGATGTGATATACAACAAGAGATGAATAGGAAAGCATGTAGGCACATGCTAGGTGCTCAATGAACAGATGAGTACTTCAGAAAATAAGAAGGGACCATTTCTCAGAGCAGGAGGATTTCCTGAAGAAGGATGAATTTAATATGCACGGAATGGGAATGGATAAGCCATCAGGATGGAAACTCTATGAACTAAGACATGAAGGTAGCCTAGGGTAGACACCATTTTGAATAACTCAACTTTCTGGGTGAAGAACAGAGTTTACCTAAACAAGCTTCACAGAGGCGAGCAGGAAGATAAGAATTTAGGAACCGGATATCAGAAGCCCTTGACAAGTAGGTTAAAGAGTTGAGACTACTCTGTAGAGGGTGAGGAATCATCAAAGCAAGAAGTTCTGACAAGAAGCAATAAGGATCCAAGGTGAGAGCAACAATGTGAATAGAAAGGAAGGAACAAATTTAGAAGACACTCTGCTCTTCCCTTCTGCTCTGCCCACTGCTGCAGGATTCATCCTTATCATCTTGCTGGTCTTCCACCTGAAAGTCCTCAGTGCATCCCACACAAGTCCAAACTCCTCCTTTTGGCCTCTGCCATGCTCTTCTAGTGTCTTGCACAGACCTAGTTACAAACTCACTTGCCACTTACAACAGGACCCCTCCACTGCATTCAAGCAGTCGGGGGGCACAACTATAGCACCCACAGAGTAGCCACACTTTCAAAGCATAGATTTCTACTATTTGTATAAGCCTTAGATTAACCCAAATCTTATACATAGGCAGAATCAAAACATAAATCATTATAACTTCCCTGAATCACAATTCAGGAATAAACCTTTATGAACAATTTACCCTTCATTTTTGGCTTTAGATGAGAAATTTTAATAACTAATCTTTCCCTGGGCACCCGGGTGGCTCCGTCGGTTAAGTGTCTGACTCTTGATTTCTGCTCAGGTCATGATCTCAGGGTCATGAGATCGAGTCCCATGTCAGCCTCCGTGCTGGGCGTGGAGCTTGCTTAAGATTCTCTCTCTCCCTCTGCCCATCTCCCTCCTCTCTCCCTCTAAAAAGGACAAAAACAAAAACAAAACAAAACAAAACGACTAACCTGTCCCATCAAATTCCACTAGCTTTCCATAAGGTCAAGGCCTCCTACTAGTCAATCTCCAAGCCAAGTCCACTGACAGTCATCTTACCCACTTGCCAGATATCTTTTCACATCTACATAGTTTATATTCCCATATAAAAAAAAATGACCTTATTTAGCCCCTCCAAATCCCAGGACAGAACAGAGCACAAGGTGAGCCATGATTATCCATTGACTGATTGATTATATAATTGATTTTTATATGTGGATGTTAGTTGCATTCTAGGTTACTAAAAGAAAAGGATATTTGGAAATATTCCTACACGCCAAGGGGATAGCTTCAGAGTACCTCAAGATCTGAGGGCAAGATCAACCAGTTCACTGGACTAACAAAATATTTCATTCTCTTATTTTGCAATGATAAAGGAAGAAATAGAAGCCCATGAGAAGGAACAGGAAAGGTGCAGTTGCTTGGAGCAGAGCCACTGTGGTAAGAGCCTCCCAAATCTAGCCTGAGAAAAGACACCAAAGTCCTGCCCATTTAGGTGAGGACATCATTGGCTCTCCAGACTTATGACTATCAAACCCACATAAGAATTATTTGGTTCTCTTTCACATGCATATGCTACATTTTACAGGACGTAAAACTGGGAGTGTATTCTCACCTTCTACTGAGTCCCCAGAACAATAGGCTCCAAAGAATGAATCCCACTCTGCAGCAGGGTCTCTAAACACTGAAGCAGGTCTAGCAGAGGTGGGAGAAGAGTGAGGGTAGTTTCCAATCACCTCAAACTTAGTGAACAGGGTTTGGTAGAGAGCTCAACATTTTAGTGCCAAGGACTATATTTTAGCATTAAAAGACACAGAGATAATGGCACCATCTTAAAGGCACTTTGCCCAAGAGGACTTGTGGGAAGGTGGTAGAATTCCAACCAAGGGGAAATGGCAGAGTCATAAAGGATCAGCTAGGGAGATGCATTTGCCTGTGTCATGGGAACTGCCAGATGAAAGATCCCTAGTACTAGGGAGGTCTCCAAAGGTTCTGTGAAGGTGCCCCCCACAGAGTCATCTTTAAACATCTACATATAGGGGCACCTGGGTGGCTCAGTCGGTTAAGTGTCTGCCTTTGGCTCGGGTCATGATCCCAGGGTCCTGGGATCGAGCCACCGGGGGGCCTTCTTCTCCTTCTCCCTCTGCTACTCCCCCTGCTTGTGCTCTCTCTCTCACATACACACACATTCTCTCTCTCTCTCAAATAAAGAAATAAATAAGATCTTTTTAAAAATCTACAAATATCTACAACCATTTTGGTGGCACTCAAGTTAGACATGTTTTCCTCTGCTCTAACCCCGGAACGGTCAGAAGTCACAGCTAGCCAATGCGTGTATGAAGTGGGGAAGGGGTAAGGAGGTAGAGGTTGACAGAAGACATAAAATAAAGGTCCCATGCCCTTCTGATGGAGACTCACACAAAGCAAGGGAGCAACTTCCCTGTTGAATGCAATTCAGAATTTTGATTATTACACGACTACCCATATTCATAACAGAACTGTACCTGTTCTGAGAGACTAAAGAGATCCCCAACTTTTCACTACCCGAAAGTAAGCAGATAAACAATGAGGCTTGCCTAAAATTTCATCCAATATTAGGGAGAAAACTAGCCCTACAGAGACTGACTTTGAAGGGGCAATTTAAAAACCAATAATAATAAGTTGTTTATAATCATATCTGACATGTCTGCTTTTAAAGTACTAGTTGTGGGGCACTTGGGTGGCTCAGTCAGTTAAGCGTCTGCCTTCGAGTCAGGTCATGATCCCAGCGTCCTGGGATCAAACCCCGTATCAGGCTCCCTCCTCAGTGGGGGGTCTGCTTCTCCCTCTCCCTCCTCCCTGCTTGTGCTCTCTCTTTCTCTCTCTCAAATAAATAAATAAATCATATATATATATATGTATATAAATGTTAAGGTACTGGTTGCATATATAAGACTGTATAGGAAAGAAACCTCACAACAATAGCATGAGCTCAAATTCCTCATATCAGGGAAGAGTTGAAGTAGGAGGAGGAAAAAGTAAAAAAAGAAGTCTTATCTCCTACCTACCAGGAATTTCTCCCTCTATTTTTGTGTGCAGAGATCAGGCTAAATCCATACATGCCAACACTCAAGCAAAGAAAGTATCACTAAATCACTCTGCTTTCTATAGGATGCAAAAACTGATAGCTAAAAGGAATAACCTTCCAAGGCTCCCAAAGAAAGCCATACACAATTTTAATGGATGTAGTCTCATTCGTAAGTTAAATACACTGTAATACACAGAAACAGTATAAAACCAAGAAATGGTCAATGTTCCTCACACTAGAGGCTCCAACACAAGGATTTGTGGAGCAGCATAAGACAGCAGTGGTGGAGAAAAATGCAGTGCCAACCATGGGCAGGATTTGGGATTCAGACCCATGGTCTGTGTGTGTCAAGGATATGGGAGCTATTTGAATTACGGGGCTATAACTCCATCGAGAGAGCCTGAGGACTGCATAAAACCACTTGAGCCTACAAAAATTACTACCCCATATTTCAGTCACCTGTGGTTTGTTCTATGAGTAATTTACTGTCTGCCTCTGCCCAGTATATCATGTCAAACTTCAAACTTTGGAGATCTCTTTGCAATTTGATCTTTTACCGGAGAATCTGTCCATCCCTGTAAGCAATCTTTATTGAGCATTTACTACATGAACTATGCTGTGGGAGAAGGGAATTATGCGGTTTCTTTCGGAACCCTAAACCCCTGAAGTTATCTGACACCAGAAATCAGACATCCTACAGCCAGCGAGAGAGCCCTGCCTGGGGAATAAATACCCCACAACGAGCAAAGCAAATGCTTGATGAGGGTGCAGCTACACGTTTGTGGGTGGGGTTCCCACAGTGTTCCATCCGAAGAGTTTCCCGAAGCTAATATGCGCTCCTAGGAAAAGCTGCAGCACAGTGACTTGTAGAAGCTGCTTTTAAGGGGAAAGCAGATGCTAAGACATAAGGTACATGCACCCAATCAGCCCACACCACCTGCCACCAAGCAGCTGCTGGAAAGCCTTGTCCTTCCCCACCACAAATGTGTTCCATGTCCATTTTAGCCCTTTAAAGACAGCTTTTTGCCTCCTGTATCCCTTCAGTGCTGACAGTGGAGACGGGGTCCTTGACAGTGGGGGTCACCTCAGAAAGATGAGGCTCCAGCAGTACCTTACACTTATCACAGCTCAGAACACGTGGTCTCTGGACCACCATTCTTAAACATCCAATCTTCTGAAAGTCTTTTTTAACCAAAGAAAGACACATTTTCTCCTTTCTGTTTCAGAGAGAGGGCACATCCGGAAGTGTGACGAGTTGGAAAGGTAAGTTACCGTCAGTATAGCAAAAGCAGGAGGACAGTAGAGAGAGGCACAGATGGGTCCCTCTCTCGCATTCTTGCGCTGGAAGGATGCCCCCCACCATGGGCTCCAAGCCATCTTATTTGTCCCTCTCTTGTGGTATTTATCAGCATCTATCTTTTACCGGAGTTTTACGTCTTACCTGCCAGTGAGGGTAGAGTCGGTGTCTGATTAAAGAAATGAAAGAGAACACCTTTCTCTTTGGCTGTCTCTCCTTGTGGGAAGTCTGGTGAAAGGAAGGCATTCAGCTGAGAAAACAAAAAAATCAACTACAGTCAACCATTTGTTATCTATGTGAATAGAAGAGGGAAAAAATGCTGATAAAATTTGTTTTACAACAGCATCATCCCTTCGGTGGTGGAATGACAGGTAAAACAAAGTGGCAAATTCACAGTTTGGTAGCTCTGGGGTTTGGTGTGTGAGGACAGGAGGGCAGCGGTGGGAAATACGGCAAGTGAGGGAGGCAGGTTCCAGGGCACGGAAAGCCTTTCATGCCTGTACTTTATCCTGAAATCTACCGAAGCCACGTGGACACTTGCCGTTTTTGAGTAGCTTGGCAGTGCTCGCTTCGGCAGCACAAATACTAAAACTGGAATGATACAGAGAAGATTAGCATGGCCCCTGCGCAAGGATGACATGCAAATTCAGGAATAGCTTGGCAGCAAGGCGGAGAATGGGTTTGAGGGAGGCGGACCAGAAGGAAGGAGCCTGGAGAGAAGAGAGCAGCCCTAGAAGGTGAGGCTGAGCTGGGGAGGAGATGAATTCAAACCGGCTGCAGGAAGCAGAATCCACAGGACTGGGTGACTCCAAGGGTCTTGCTTACCTACTGAGAGGCTCAGAAACATGGGGGGAAAGGGGATTATCAGCTCACATCTGGACAGGTGGAGACACCCACAGGCAGCCTCCCACAGGCATAGGTACATGCGGGTCTGGGCTTAGAGATGGGGAAGTGTGCAGCATCTCTTTATAGAAGGTGGCCAGCAATGTGCGTGGTGAGCTCCTCTGGGCAGCAGGTGGTAGGAACCCTAAGGACCCTGCCACGTAGAGGTGTTTTCTCCTTTTTCAGTCATCCCCCCAGGAACTCCCTCTCTAAGGAATCAAGGTGAATGAAGTGTGTGGGGCCAATGGCCATGACCACCAGAAGTGAAGTGCATGAACCAGGGATAACCCACATCTCAGAGAGCCCCCAACAGAGAGCCAGGGTCTGTCTGAATACGGAACAAGGACCTGGTGACAGGGTCTGAGTGTGTTCTAGAAGAAGGCAAAGACCACCCAGTTGGCTGAGAATGATTCGGCATAAGTTAATTAGGTCAAGTCATTTCTGCTTCAACATAAGCACCCTCCATCCTCACAGCCTCTTCCTCAAGAGGTTGTGTGGTCTAGCCACACACCCGCTAGAATGGTGTAGAGCCAGCAGCGCACGGCACGGTCAAAGCCAGACTCTTAGACCCCAGCTCTGCCGTTCCCTCAGCGGAGATCCGGGACAAGTCAGTTAACCTCTCTTCGCCTCAGTTTCTTCATCTGTAAACTAGACATGATGCTGGTGGTGAGGATGCTGAGGAAGGTGGTGGTGATGACAGTGGCATCGTGGTGACAGTGACAGTACCTGTGTCGCTGGGTCATGGTGAAGTTTAAATGAGTTAAGGTACATAGGTTGCCAAGAACATGGCGTTTGGCACGTAGTAAGTAATATGTAAATGTTAGCTGTTAGTAGCTGATTGAATCACAAAATTCCTCCTTCCGACATGATAAGAATCAACAAAGCAGGACGTGAAATCACTTGACAAAGAAGTGGAATTCAACCCTGGGGGACGATGAAAGGAGGTTTGACCTGGAAGGTACCTGAAAATCAACCTGCAAGAGCCCTCATTTTGTATATGAGGACACCAGGTGTCCGGGCCAGGGAGTTACTGAGACAGTATCCTAAAGACAGTGAAACATTATACAAATGCAGGGTGCTAAAGCCTTTTCATCTCTCTCTAGCCCATTTGCTTCCACGATGCCTTTGGGGGCTGCAGCGTCCCTTTTCCCCCTTCATAAGTTCCAATCCCACATGGTTCCTCATGTTCGGTGTGGCTAACCCCAAACGCCACTCTCCCCCCACACCAGTGCCCCTTCTCCACATTTCCTACACCTGGCAGTGGGCGTCCGCAGTCTCCCAGCATTACCTCCTTACCGGGTCCTCTCCTTCCCCGCATCAGGGAGTCAGCATTTCCTGCGCTCTGTGGCTGGCAGCTCCCCCTCCTGACTCCCCCCTGCACCCCTGCCCCACTTCCCGCCTCTACTCCAGCTGCTGAGATCGGGCCCAGCTGCTCTGTCTTGTCTGACTCGTCCTGCAACCCTGCAGCCGGGCTGTCATCAGACACATCTTATTTAAATACTCTTTCCTCATGTTCGTCCCCTGCTCAGAAGCCCTCCTTACCTTCAGAGGGATGACTTCCAAACCATCCGGCCCAGTCTTCCTCCTCACTTCCCCCCTTCTTATGCTTGGGCCACCAGTGAATCTGGACTCTCTGACATCCCTGAGCAGTCCTAAAATGTCCACTCTTGGCCCTGGAACACGCGGGCTGGCTAGAGGGAGGTCTGTGAGGGTGGAGAAGGAGGAAGCAGGCTTCCACACAATAAATAGGGGACACAGGAGGGTGGGGGAGGGGCCCGGGGCTGCTCCCTGCCACCAACAGCCCTTCCCTCAACTCTCCTCCCTTTCGAGGCTGCCCGTGACGTTTAGTCAGGGTTTACCTGGATGTTTACATGCTGAGTCTGCGTTACCTAGTGTGCTTGCCCAGACCAAACACACACCCCCGGGTAGGTGAACCTCCAATCTAACAGGCCCTCAACTGGAGATGACCCCCTAAGTCTTCACAACGAGCGCACCACCACCACCACGAAAATAGACCAGGTAGCTCTTGGGCACACAGGGCAGCAACACAGTCATTACCATGAGGGAGGAAGCTGGTCCTCTTTCCTTGTTTTCCAGAGTTTTCTTTCATCCACGGGATCAGCTACTTTAACTTTGGTAGGTCTTAAAAGAAAAGTCTGTGGCTAATGGGAACCAGCCCCACATGGCTGGCAAGTGCTTCATGGGTGTTGACAGTGGCATCTTGTACAAACAAAATAGACAGCCCTGGGAAAGCAAGGACACCAACTGCCCTGACTCTTCTCTAAAAGGAAAGAAGGACAAAACTATGAAAAATCAAGTCATGGGATGCTCAGTAGAACCGGCAGCCAGGCATTTCTCTTAACACTTCTGAGAGCACAGCGCGTTGGGAAGGCGAGCAACCCTCTTCCTTCTGATGCCTCTGAAAGCAAGGCGAGCAAGCTTCCCTAAGGGGAGAGACACGAGGCTTGAGTCCAGCACCTCCACACAAGTTCTAGAAGGTCTGGAGCTAACTTAAGTTGAAGTGGATATAGATATGTCCCAAAGCATTTTCAATTATGGGCCTATGTTAGTAAGGGTCTACGTTAGTAAGCAGGGTTGACTAGTTGGGATTTATAAGTCAAGAGAGAAAGGAAGTCTAAAAACCAAACTATTATCTCTAGAATGTGGGATTATGGTACTCTCTCAGTTTCTACTTAATAGATATTCCCATGGTTTGGGAAGTTTGGGATTTTGGCTGTTACCTTATTGCGATATTCTCTAAATGCTAAGATGTTAATACGTGAATAATAGTTGGTCACACTTTCTAGGTAGGATTTTGAACATCCTAAATGTCTCTCTCAATCCCGACATGCCCTGAGGCCCAGCTATCTTTTGCAGTTCATTGCCAGGCACATCTGTGTGGAACACTTAGTAATATTTGTATTTCTAAAAACCTCACTGCAAATCTATGACTTAAGCACATCTTAGTCACTTTACCCTAATTTACCTCCCCAAGTCTCCTTCCTCATCTACAAAATGGGAGTCATAATTACTTCATTGAAGAGGTACAAAAACTAAGTTAGACACTATTGATGGAAGGGGAAATTGCTCTCCCATCAGGCCTATTGCCCAGGGGGAAGGTCTTAACAGGTCCTGCTCCCACTCTCTCCTCTTCTTCTCTCTACCAGTGGACATCACTCCCCAAAAGCTCTGGGCAAGATCTAAAGGCAGGAGAGGGCAGGAGAGCATATTCAAAGACCTGTTTTTCTCCATAAAAAAACACTCATTTGAATTTTTGATCCAAAAGTTATATGCCTAAAAAATTAATTACCTCTGTTTTAACTATACAAGAGCCTTACAAGGAAAAGATCTTCCCAAGAATCTAAGAGACCACCACTTAACAGTATGTTAGCTGCAAAAATTTCAGATTTTCCTCATGAGTGTAAAGTTTAAATTTGCAAAAGAGAAGCAAATGGGAATAAAGACATTCACAGCAAGCTATTTCATAACTGCTAGTTATCATTTACACATCAAATACATACAGCATTGAGACCAAATGTACAGAATTTCCACATTTATATACAGTAATCAACATAGTACACAATTCAAATCTATCTTACAATCAAGTGTACAAGTTTAAATATGGCTTTATAAACTACTAACAATAACTGTGCTAAAGTAACTCATAGGTCCAGAAATAAACACTGGAATGCCACCTCCACATTGAGGCCCTTGTTCAGCAAGATGCCATTCACTGTGTTTGCAAAACAGATGGTGCAGGTAAATGCTTCCAGGCCGTGTCCACCCATCAGCCCCCAAGCAGCTGAAACGTGGGATCAAATGATACCAACATCAGTCCTTCTACCTCAGATATCTGAAAATGAATCTGTGCATCTTCCACACATTTGGAGATGTGGGGTTATAAACAAATAGAAGAGAGATATATAATCAGTGAGATGATGGTTACCAGGAATTATCGGAACATGCTTTTCAGATCGGTACTGAAATTCTCAAGCAATACATCCTGTATTTGCATTATTTGTTTTTCCCCCTCCTATCTTTTCTTATTTTGCTTAAATCCATGGACTGTGAAATCTTTCAGAAATTTCCAAAACATTCTAGATCAAGTGGTCCCAAAAAATAGAATTAAAAACAGCTCGTGTAAAGGGGACATCTCTTTCTTCACTGTTCTCTTCCCCAACCAAAAATGCCCATTTTAAGTAAAAATAAATACACACATACATACATTCCTTGACCTACGATCATGCGCCCATGCCTATTTTACATCCACTTTGCCACAAATGTTACATACACATTCTTTAATCGATTGCAGCCTTCTAGGTGCTGCCCTTAAATACACCTTGCCCCGTTCCCTAAACTCTATTGAGAATAGTCTTTGAAAAATTCTAAGTTTGCCGTGGTTTTTCATGTACATATCAGTAAGCAGTGTGAGCAGTGTGTGTGTGTGTGTGTGTGTGTGTGTGTGTGTGTGTTTACAAATAAATATACTAAAGGGCAAGCTCAGAAAGTTTTACCGTGGGGTGAATGAGCACAAAGGTTTGGAGACCACTACCTCAATATAGATCATTTGGGGTGTCTTCCTTTAAAAGACATCTATAAAACAAATATAAATTATTTTGTACATTTTATATTTATAAAATGAAAACCATATGCCACAAACCCTTTTGAGAAACTAGAAGGAAGTTCCAGAGTCAAAGAAATGGGGTGGCGGCCAGCGCTCCGCTCTCAGCTGCTCCCCTACTTCCCAGGCTTGGCTTCAGGTGAGACAATCCCGGAGCTTGAGCATATAAATTAAGACAAAGATCAATGTAACTTTAGTGCTTCCTGCACCGGTCTTTTGTATATCCACAAGCAACCCCTCCCTACGATTGCATGTGTTTTTGATTGATGAGCCTGGATTCTGTATTGTGGTACTAAAGCCACCACTGAGACAACTTCTGATGTGCCTGACACATTCTAGCACAGCCATACCACATGGCTGCCTGAAGCCGTCACATCTGTCACCTCCCACTCTGCAAAATCCTAATACCACCCGATGAAGGATTCAGACCCTCATCTTCCCGACCATCACCACCGTGTGAGTTGTCAGACACTCTGCATGATGCACGTCTCTGGGGAAAACACATGTTTACAATAAGCATGATCCCGTGAGATGGATTACTTGAGGTAATCATTTTGACAGGAGGAACACAAACATGTCACCCCTACTGAAGCAGAGATGTCTCAAAAATTTGAGCACTGTTTTTAATCTTATTGCTGCAAGAGAAGTCAGATACAATTTGTTTAAAGTAAAAATACAATCATTTGGACATGGTTTGTGTTTGAATAAGCCAAATGGGATCTCTTATCGAGAGACAGAAGCAAATAGGACACAACACTTCCAATTCTGAACAACTGTTAAAGGGAAAAGTCCACAGATTGCTGTTCTGTTTTGTTTTGCTTTTTAAGAGGAGGGAAAATATCCAAAGGATTTCTCTTTCCTAGCCGTCCACTGAACAATTGTATTCTCTCTGCTATCTGTTTAGACACAGCTAATTAACATAGCAATTCAGGAGCTGAATCCTATTGTTTTTAAAGCCACAGGTAGTTTTTAAAAATACTAAAGAAAGGAAAAGGTTTAACTATCATTGATAAATGAGTTACTCTATTCCGACCACAAAGTAAAAAAAAAAAAAGATGCCTGCTAAAGGGGGGGGGGTTGAATTAGTCATATTTAGTAATACTACTTTTTATAAAATTAGCCATTATCATAAATATATATTGTTCTACAATTGGTGGATTGTTTCAAAATATTTAAAGCTGCAATTAGGGACAACAACAATTTTTAAAAACCTAAGAAGGCCATCAAGTTCATTGCTGACATTATTTAATTATATAAGAACACTAAAGTCTCTACCAATCTTTTATTCTAGGTAACTTGTCTCTCCCACTAAAATGATCACAGTGTTGGTGCTGGCTAGACCACATTCATAAGTTAGTTTATTATTGCAATGGGCCCCTCTATTTATCTACAAGTTTTACAATTTAGGACAATAACCTTCTTGAAATTTGAGCATCCCACTTTGTCATAATCTAGCCAGCAACAGAAGTTTCAGAGAGTCGTGTTCTGGGGACAAGTCCCCTGCCTTGGCAAGAGCAAGAATGCTTGAGGGGGTCACACTGTCAGCCCCAAGAGAGCTGAGTCACTTTCCTTTAAGCTATTTTCAGTTTCCTCTGTAACCATCTCTAAAGACCAAGGTCAATATGTTACTCATTCCAGTTATCTTATCCTGAAGGTTAAGGAACCTTAAATATCTTTCAGATATTCTTTAAAGTCAGGGACTAAAAACTCAGGTTTCTGGTAAGGAATTCAAATGAAGAAAACATTCAAGATGTGTTTGCATCTACTCCTGGCACTAGCAAGAGCGCTCCAGGCAAATGGGACCTCCTGCCCCACCCACCAAGGGGATCCTTTCAAATTTCGCCAAGTTTCACCCAGTCCACTGGAAGCAACTAAATAAAGGTCAAGCACTCCACAATCATACATAATTGATGGCTGGACCTATTAAAGATGGGTTGCCAGAGTTCAGCATTCAGACTTAGAAGTATTTGTCATCAAATGTACTTTCATCGATTCTTGTTCAACTTAAACAGCACTGCACATAAAGGAGAGCAAAGGATCTTGGATCATAGTCAGGAGCAATAAAAATAACTTCACCCTGTTAAAAAAAAAAAGACGACGACAACGACAGAGAAGAACCTGAGTAGTTACCTATCAACAAAGGCACCATCCTTTTATTGAAAATACACTCAACAATTATCCTATGAATGAATAAATGAATGGATGAATACAGGAAGATGTGATTGTGCAGATCTTTTCCAGCCTCTTCTCTCCTACCTGAAGCCCCCAGCTGGTCAGCCTACCCATGCGGAAGTGGTAGGTTCGAGAGCTGATATGAAGCTCACGTGGCCCTGAATTGATTTTGATAAACTAACTTTTTCGATGGCTTAAAGATAACCAACAAAAACATTAATAAAACCTTGTCAGTTTCAAAATGCCAAATCTGTCAAAACAAAGCTATTTTCTCAATTAATGTAAGACAGCTCTTCTTCCTTCCTTCCCTGTCACTCAACACACACTCAACACGGATAATAAGACATTGCTTTTGCACACACATCCCATACCAATTTTTCTCCTCTCTGAATAGGTCAAAGGCAAGAAAGAATGAACACTAACAACAGTCACTTTTAAAGACTCTTTATATAGAAGGCTTCTTCAGCTGGGGTCCGTGAGCCCCCTAAGGAATCCATGGATGATTTCAGGTCTCTAAATCTGAACTTACATGTAACATTTTGTATATTTGCATATAAGTATTTTTCTGGTAATAAGGTAGAGGATTTTCATAGGATTATCAGTAGCATCTCTGACATCAATTTAAAACCACTACCTTTTAGTGCGTGGTCTGCTTTTGGGCATACCTTTCCCGTGCAGTCATCAGGGAAGGAAATGGTGAGTGCTGTGTTTCCAGAGGAAGGGGAGACTATAATGAGCTGGGAAGTCTTCTTGCAGAACTCATGAAGCTGGGCCTTGAGAGGTCGGCATGAGTTGGGCCAGTGGACAGGAAGGGCAGGCATCTCAGGAGAGAGGCTAGCATAAGCAGAGGCAGAGTGGGGACATGAGGCATGTTTAGGCAACGGCAAGCAGACCAACCTGGACGCACTGGATGGCTCACATGGAGGAGCCCTGGGAGACACCCCAGGAAATGAGATGAAGGAAGACGTGAGAATACCAGGCCCCAGGGAGTGGCCCTCACCCTGAGGCAATATGGTACCCCCTCAGGGCCAGAACTTTTTAAAAAAATTAATGGTGATGGGTGGAATGGATCAGGGAAGTGACCAAGCCTTTAAAAGAGGCTATCATAGTAGTCTAAGCAAAAGATGCCCTAAAATTAGGGTGCCATGTCTCTTCTGTTCACCACTCTATATCCAGTGTGGGTCCCAGGGCCTGGCACAGGGTAGGTGATCAGTAAATATGCAATGAGTGAGCATATGGGAATGGATTCTTAAAAGATAAGTAACAAAGAATAATGAGTCTTGGTGACTTGGTATCATTCATGGAGCCTAGCAGTGCCTTGCACAGAGTAAATCCTAACAAAAGATCTCTGAATTGGTCTGGACCAGGCTGAAGAGACATGGAGGACAAGAGTGGAAGACTCCAAGCACTCTTTGAGAGAGGCTGGGGACATGCTGGTTCCACGAGCATGAAGTGATTTCTCAGGGGACATGGAAAAGGAAACCAAGTCAAAGTGGTGTAATAGCAAGAACCACCTAAGGCAAGGTGAAAGACTTCAGTCCGGGTCCTGCCCTGCAAATGAATGTGCATGTGACACGGAGCCAATAACAACCTCAGAGGCTCTCTCGTAAGGAACTTTCTACAACTAACCCATGGCCCAGCTATACATTGCTATGATTCTACACTTTCTCTCAGATAATCTAGGCAAGACCCAGGAAGCTAAAATCCCTAGCTCTTCCTTTCCTTGAACTCTATTTCAGGAAAACATATCCTAATACCTAATACCACAGTACACACAGGCTGGGCTCACTGGAGAGCCAGAGGGTAGTTGTGATTCGAGTCCAAGTTGTTCTAAGTCTATGATCAGTCACCTGGGTAGCCCATGGCCTCGGGAGCATCACTGTTCACAATTCATTATGTTACAACAACAGAATGGTATAAACTTATACTGCCCTTCTATCTACTCTGTCATACGCAGATTAAATCATACCACGGCTGCTCCTCAATCCTGAGGAGTGGGGACGAGGGGCAAAGGAAGAGGGACAGAGGGGCAGAATTTATTTTTACAATGACAGGTTAAAAAAAAGAACAGGTGGCTAGCGGGTCTTCTGCCCAACCAAGAACATCTGTTAATGATCACACTTTCCTTAAGTTACTTTCCAGTAAAAAAGAAACACAACTTGAACAAGTAAACCAGATAACCAAAATGTCCCCTAATTTCTTATTTTTTCTTATAAGTAGCACCTGTTCACCATACTGGAAAATACTTCAAATCTGGAGAGCTTAAGAATGAAAGATAAAATTAAAATTAAAAAGATAAAATTAAAGCCCTCCCAGTAAAGACTACCCAGGTCATCAACACCACACCGATGCTGTCTTGGTCATTTTGTTTCCATAACCCACGCTGAAAAGGTAAAACCTGGGGATATTATTCCAGGGTTCCAAATCAAGTTACACCTACAAAATGGTGGCTACCCAGTCATGACCTGTCAGGCTAGTACCCAAGACTCCAAGTGGTAATGTCCATTCAAGCCCCTGTGAGCGGTACCTAGATAGAATAACTAACTTTACAATGAACACTGGCTCTCCAGTACTTGCCCTCCAAGCAATGCAGGATAAAAAAATATGGGGCTCTACACAGTCATAACTTAATCATTCCTGAAGTAAAGATACAACACACCTGGTGCTATATAGTAAGAATAAATTGTGGGCAAAATTTCAAACACAACTCTTTCCAGCTAGGGGAAGGGACAGGGCAACTCGGTCTTTGCGCGGCTAGGTCTACAGCCCATCCGTTTAT